>NW_028327180.1:87982331-88285362 GCF_987537825.1 Furipterus horrens
TGCTAGAGTTTTGTATTCGTGGGATCATCATTCAGTTCAGACAACCAGAGAGTCAACAGAACGAAAGCAGTGGCCTTAAATTCTTCTGGGTCTTGGGAACACACACAGGCAAACGCATATTCAAATTTACCTGGATTGATTTTTCTACTATCGAATCCACCAACTTTTAGTATTAGCACACCAATTTTAATTGAAGAGAATATCTCTACCCGGTTGTACATTTGGATGAGATTGTCAATCAAGGTGTCGTCCCTGGCCCTGGCCAAGGGGGGCCATGATGCAAGCTAAGCCAATGGAAAAATGTCACAAGAGATGAACACATGGGAGCAATTTGTTTCTGCAGCACAGATTCCTGAAGCTGCTGTGGCCTGTCCTTTCTGAGACCTAGTGGTTCACATTTCCTGAGACCTGGTCCTTCTGTGTGTTACCCTTCCAGTAAACTCTTTTCTTTTCTAAAATTGGACATTGGCTTTTCTTTTTCCACAGACCCCTTGAAGCTGGGGTTGACAATCCCTCACCAAAGGAAAGGCAACACTAAACAAGGTTCCTAGAATTTCTCTAAAAGGTAAAAAAAAAAAAAGCAGCGCTCTCTTGTGAGCACGCCCACACCTTTCCCCATCCCCTCCCCGCCAGGCGGGCCTTCTTGTCTCGTTCTCTCTCCTAAGCTCCAAAGGCCCTTCTTTGGCCTCTGTAACTTGCTTCCTGGGCCCATGTCTTCTACAGCTCACTTTGTCCTCTGTGACTTTCTAAATAAACTTTCTCTTATTAAAAAAAATCATAAAGTAAAAATAAAAAATAAAAGAGCCAAATGGATGCTTCAGCTAGCTCAGCCACACTGAAAGCAGAATGCATCTACAGAAAGTCAAGGTCAGGGAGCAGAAGGGTTTGTCATGGAAGAGAAATTGGAGTCTAACAAAAAAAAAAAAAAAAGAGAGAGAGAGAGAGATTTAGGTGGATCTATATGTACTAATTGAAAAGAATGTCTAAAATTGGGTTAGATAAAAAATAAATCTTAGGCAAGTATGCATTTGAATAATCCCTTTTAATGAAAAAAAAAATAATAGTACACCCCAGTGTATGCAATGAAAACCACTGGGGAAGCAAATGCCCATTGTTGATAGTAATTATCTCAGGGGCCTGAGGAAGACATTCACAGTGTCAGTTGCATATTTCTGGAAATTGGTTAATTTTTAAAAATAATGATCACGCATTTATTTTGAAAACTGAAAAGCTAATTTGAAACTGCTTTTAAGAAGAAAATACAGGCGGAGGCCAGCATGGAAAGTCAAAGGAATCTGCAGGGACCACCCCAATTCTGGAAGAGGTGATATTTCCCAGAAAGACAGAGTCACTGAAAAGAGTCTCTAGAGTCACACAAGAGTCACTTCCAGCTCTAAGAGCTGGGACTCCTGACTCTCAGATGCCCCTCCACCCCTGGAGTGCAGTCAGAAGGCAAATAACACAAGAATTCTCTCTTGTACTATGTGAAGCGCTCCAACATCCAGCCTTGGACAAGAAGAAAAGAATTCAACAGGGAAATGTAAAAATAAAGCATGGTCCAAAACCCAACTTGTGTAGAGAAACTCTCATTACATGGAAACTTTGGGTCAGGAGCTAACTTCTCGGATCCTGTCTCCCAGCCCTTACTCTTTCTCCTGAGCATCTAAGCTGCCAAGGATCGAGAAGGAGTCATCCATGTGTCTGAGGAGAAACACTGTAGGCCCCATGAGGACAGAGGCCAAGCTACTTTGCTCAACAGTATATATCAGTGTTTAACATTTACTCAATGAAAGAATGACTTAACTAATTACTGAATGAAGAAATGGATAAATGAAGGAATAAGTAAATGAATGAGTTGATCAACATGCTAGGAGCTTAGAACATGGTCTGGAGCCTAAAAGACTGAGATTTCAATGCCAGCTCTGACATCTACTGTTTCTATGGTCATGAGTGAGTTACTTTTTTCCTCTGGATGTTTGTTTACTCTTCTCCAAAAACAAAGACAATACCCTTATTTGACAGGGCTCTCATAAGAGTAAAATGACAAAAACACATGAAAAGGGCTTAACCCAAAGTTGATACAGAGTGGAGCTCTGTAAAGGTTAGCAATTATCATTATTGCTTTCAACAGGAAGTATGATGGAAGAACCCAGCACAACTGATGGAATTTACCTATTCCCATCTAAATCTCCCCAGCGAGGAACTCTCCAGCATATCACTTGGGAATGGAGGAAAAGCAATTAGCTCATTCCTGCAGCCCCATTTCCTGGGTCTGATTTCACAGGCTGCATAATGCGCAGCTAGGCAGGGGTTCAGAGCTTAATGGTCCATCCAGGTGCCAATGGGATGTAAATTTTCACACCGAAAATGTACTCCTGAGAAATACAGTCTCAGCCTCTTCTCAGTCTCAGAGGGAGAAATTATTCATCCAGTGACATCAAGACGCTCCAAAGAAAGCCATCCACACTGCGCCTCACAGATGTCCACATTCTGGTCAGTCCTCAGCCACTCATCCTCAGAAGGGCAAGCATCTTTCTACAGTTTCTTATTCTGGGAATCTGCCCCCATTACCATGGGACTCTTAGAGCCTCCACATTAAAAGGGACTTTAGGAAATGATAGCCAAACTCACTAGACTATGGGCTCCCTAAGAGCAAGAGGCATGACTGCCATGTTCAAGGCTTCCCTCCAGCTTCCAGCGCCTACCAGGCAGCAGTACGTGTTTATCTGGTGAACAACTAGACAAATAAATAAATGAATGAACTTCTATCCCTTCTATAGAAATTTGCCACATGGCCATTCAGCCCTGGTCATACCCAGTGACACGGAACTCCTGTCACTCCATACTTGACCATATCTAGTAGTTAAAGCAAGTTCTTACATCGAACCAAAAACTACCTCTCTGTAACTAGCACCCGCTGCCTACATTCTGTCTTCTGAATCTGCTTCTTCTGCCTCGCTGTCCTTTCAGGACCAGCAGCATCAGCATTGCCCAGGAACTAGCTGATTGTCGGGCTTCACTGATACAAACTCTGGGGTTGGTGCTTAACCACCAACTGTGATAACGCTGAGTGATTCTGATCAGAACCACCACCCTAGACCATGAGATTTGAACATACTTTAAGGCAGGCAAAGTTCAGAAATATCAAGGTCCCTGATGGGGGACTGAAATGTTGGGAAATTTTAGTTTCGGGTAACAACTTAGTAATCAAGGTGTGTAACAGGAACTGGAGGTATGACCCATCTTGACTCCAGAAAACCATAATCAGTTCCACCTTGTGCCTCAGGAGGACTGCAAGCAATCAAGATGGTATCTGAGCCATTGTACTGCAGGGTGACCACCGCCCAGGGCACAAAGACCACCGCCCAGGACACAGATGACAGAATGCTGCAGCTTTTATCTGATTAACTTCTTCCCTGAATTTCAAATCCCTTACCTACACTTTTCTTCTTCTTATAAAAAGGACCCGTTTGTAATGGAATTGAAGATAGTCTGTTAGGGTACAAACCCACTGTCTTCTCAGATCGCTGACCATCTGAATAAAGTGCTCATAAAGATTCAATCCCTGTCTCTGCTTATTGGGTCTGGTAGGTGACAGGCAGCATGAACACAGGCTTTTCCAGTTTCACCTCCATCACCTTCCTGCCTCCACCACATCCTGGATCATTCTGGGCTTGAGAAACCCAGAAAAGTTGCAATCAGAATCGTTCACATGTATTTAAGTGTTCAGTTAGTTCGCCTTCACTACCCAGCTCTGAGGACGGTACTAATCCTTTCCCCATTTTGTACCCGAAGACACTATTCCCTGGCTGGTTTGGCTCAGTGGATTGAGCGTCGGCCTGCGAGCTAAGTGTCGCTGGTTCGATCTTCCAGTCAGGGCACATCAGAGAAGGAAAACTCTGACTCCAAAAAACCTCCGCTGCCTTGCGGCATACCTCTTCAGGGGAAAGGCTAAGGGAGTAAACCCCGACAGAAAATCCGGAGCCGGAGTCCCTAAGGCGGTTTGACGTTGTAGTCAACACCGGCAACTCCTGCGGCGCACCTGAAGCCAAGCTGTATTGACTCCGTCTTTCCCTTGGACCCTTCAGCTGCGAAGAGAGGGGGGGTCTGCTGCATGGGCAACAGCAGACCCTCCATATCACCCTGCCCAGGCTCTGTAGCTTCAGCTTCACTGGAGAGGACACTCCAGCGTCATCGCAAGATGTCGATTCAACACGGGAGGAGACAGATACCGTGTCACTCCCGAGTTGGACTGCACAGCCATTCTCGGCGGTGCAGATAGATTCTTAAGAAGTTACACCATCGTCTCTCGAGACGGACGGCTGCCGACGACGACGACCCGAAGACACTGGGAACTCGGACGTGGGATTGTCCCAGCTCTCACAGCACAGCCGGGTTTCACAACCAGGGCTGCTGGTCCTGACCATCCTTTTAAAGCAGTTCCCTGTTGTGTCTCCCGTAGAAAGTGGAAGCATAAACCCAGAGCACTGCCAGGAACCAGGAGTCCAAAACGCAATTCGTTGGTGATGATAGCAGCCTTGAGGACATATGTGCTGTCACCAAAAGAAGACTCAGCCCTTAGATGTGACTAGGGACAGAGAAGAGCAATAGGTATAAATAAGCAAAGTGCGGGGCAAGAAAAAGAGGATGGACACATGAGAGCTTCAGGGCTGTTTTTTCGTTTTTTTGTGTGTGTTTTTTTTTTTGAAATGACAACCCTTTCCTCAAATGGGGTTGCAGATGTTGGCCAGGCAGGTCCTTCCTTTTTGAAAAAAAGGAAGAGTCATGTTTCATCACCCCCATCTGTGCTGTTTTATTGACAGGAGAAACACTGCTTTCAAATGTTCCCCACTGCTGCAAGCCAGGCCCATCCACGATGTCCATGTGGTGCCCTGGCATTGTTCTCAGGACCAGAGACACTGCTGTCCCCTCACAGAGGGGCCACAGGGCTGCCCAGCTCGGCCCACCCGCCCCTCTCTGACATCTTGTTCTCATCTCCTCCCTGACAAGAAGCTGGCTCAGCAGATCGGCAGGAAGCCGTCTCTCACCACTGGAGTGTGTTAGGGTTTTCAGGGAACGACTTGTGAGTGATGTGTGTCCAGGAAGAGAGAAGGACTATCCAAGATTTCCCACCCCACCCCCTCCTTTTTCTGGCTTTGATGGAAAAGCGGTCTCTGTGTACCCTCCTGCCCTCCGTAAGAGCCTCCGCCTGTCCCTCCAGGATCACAAGCTTACAGGCAGGCTGTGTCCGTATCCCAACCCCGTGCTAATATCATAGCAGCCAGCACTGGGATGCCCGCTTGGGCGAAACCCAGGTTGCCAGAATTTGAAGTCCTTGAACAAAACCTGCATCTTCTAAATCCCACCTGGGAAAATAAGCCCCCAAATACCAGATATAAAACATAAGGCTGCTTTCCAGGAAAGGACAGTCAAATTGCCCCATGACAGCCTAGATCCTGTTTGCACAGGCGGCCAGACCCCAAAGGCACACTGGCCCTGACCCACCTTCTTTCCCTAAGGCTCTGCGGCTTCCAACCCAGTACCATCCCTTTGAGGACAACTTACTGTCCGATAAATCGGAAACGCCTCTCTAAGCTTCAACTCAAAGCAAAGCTGCAAAACATCTCAGATCAACCCTTCTTCCTGCTGCTTCAGATAAGCAAACCCGTGCAAACACGCTCCGCAGAAGCAAACGTTACTCTGCTCATCCCAGGCGCTGTTTTTATTGATACCTCCTTCCCCCAGCTCTCGGTCCATCTTGCCCTTTCAAGAGCATCCGGCCACTTAGACACTGGTGATACCTGGAAGGTGCAGCCTGGCTGGTCCCTCTTATTGTCCCCGGAGGATCTTCGTTCGCCCTGCCTGCCTGTGTTGGGGATGCCGTGAGCCTCTTTCATTTCTTGCTCATACTCTTAATGTCATCATTATGGGACTTAGCTGAGGAACGGCATGACATCCGGAAATGCTGTGAAAAAATATAAAATCCCAGGCCCTACTAAAGACCCACTGAGAGTTATAGTCTCTAGAAAAGGACTCAGATATTTCATAGTTCTTCCAGGTGATAACTTCTTTCAGGCTCTGAAAATTCTCCTGCTCTCTTGGATCAATTTTAACATTTTAAATTCTTTCTTGTAACACCTAAAAATGATACCAGCACAAGACAGAGGGAAAGTCTATCGTTCAGAAAGCTTTGTTTTGAGTACCAGCCACAACTATTTTCTAGAAATCTGTCCTTTCAAACCCTGGAAATGAGCCAAGAGGTCTGAGGTCTCTTTAAATGTCATACAAGAGCACTGTCAAGTCAGAGGTCCTGAGAAGCCAGTCTAAGTTTCTTTGGAAAAGGCTATTTACAATTAATTAGGGTGGCTCTTGTACAACCTTGTAAAACTAGAATATAATTTGTAAAAACGTAATAAGATAGAATAGAGATGCAAATTATTTCCTTCCAGTAAAAGAGATAAGGCCAAGAATTATGCAGGGCTTTACTGCCCCTAGGATAATAATTAACAAGTTTTATATCTAATTTAGCAATCTATCTCATCATTCCTTTTTTTCCCAATTTTTAAACTAGTTTTATCACCTTGCTGGTTTCCCCATTTGTCAGTGGATAAAGCTGCGTCTGTATGAGAAGAGTTTCACTTGAGTCCCTTGTTTCTTAGATTGCAAGTGAACAGGGTAAATAAATTCTATCTCCCAGCCTCCTGGAGGGGATCAAATGAGAAAATACATGCAAATACCAGCTCTGACGCTTATTAGTTCTGGGAGTTTGGGTAAATGGGTTAATCTTTCTGGGCCTCAGTTTTCTCACCTATAAAATGGAGAAAATGAGAGACTCGACTTCATACGGTTGTTGTAAAATGTTAAAAGATGCCGAATTAAGAATATTTGTTTAAATAAAATGAACAACTGTAAAAGAACTCCTTGTATAGTATAAAGTCTTTGTGTCTTATAAACATCATCGGTGTCATTTTCTCCAGAACTAACTATGAAATCTTGGTAATTGTTAAATAGAGATGATATGTTTTTGAGGGCTCATAATCTAGTTTCTCTCCTTTTGGGTATGTTTGGAAATTTTAATATTAACATTTTTTAACTAGCGAGGTGACACTATGCAAGTCACAAGCTACTCAGCCTGTGTCCCTGGCAAAGGAAAATGGTGCTGCCCAGGGCAGGCAGGCACTGGGAAGGGTCACAGGCAAGCATCTAATGTAATGGACAAAGCTTGCCCATATTTGGGACAGTCAGATAACAAATTCAGTAAGTATTGCTTTGTTTTCTTTTGTTTTTGAAAAAGAAGGAAGAAAAGGGAAGAAGAGATGGCTTGAGCTGTTTCAGAACTAAGATTTCCCAACCAGTGCTCATTCCATGTCTGACTCCAAAGGAATGGAAATAAACCAAGACGCCAAAGGCTCGGCCCTACAGCCAAATAAGGGATTGACATGTCCAGGGGCCCACAGGCAAAGACATTCCTTTTTGAGGGAACAGAAAGGCCATGGAAGGGGGAAATGTAAGGAGCAGGGATCCCTCCTACCCCAAGGGCTCGTGTGAACAAGTGCATCACTGCCAGAGGACCAGTTCCAGAGGCAGCGTTGAGAACAAGATGGTGCCACGGTCGGCATGTGTGTGTGTGTTTTTAAACCTTCTATTAAGGAAGTTTCCAAACAATGCATTAAATCAACACTTCTTTTCTCCAACCACTTCCCTTTACATCTTCTCCCAGTCCCCACAAGACCTGGTATCCCTTGGACCAGCTCCTGGTCTTGTGTTTTGCTTTTATGTTAAATACCAAAGGATGTTTGGATAAGCACTGTTTACTCCTTCGGTCAGCAGGGTCTTTATTTAATCCTCTTCATGCCTTCACAAAGAGGAGTAAGCTCTCTGTGCAAATAGGGTCGACTTCTTGGGATCAGGGAGCTTAATTGGCAGGGACCTGTGGGTCCCTAAAAATGGCTCACCCAAGTAGAGTTTACAGATTTGCTTTACAGGGCCCTGAACGGCGCATTATGGGTATTTATTGGAAATGGATGAGAACAGTTAAGGGAAATGGGGTGCTATGTATACTGTTTCTGAGAAATATAAAAAAGATTTAAAAAACATGGCTTGACAGTAGCCTCCTAGCAAACAGTTTTTGACAAATAACCACAGCGCTTGTTTATCAGATTAACCAGAAGGGAAGCGCCCAGGTAAGAGATAACTGGCCCTATTGTAGAGATAAACTTTGTGGATAAGACACAGAGGAAGTGAAGAAAATGAACCTCTAAGATCACAGGACTGTTGAGAAAATGCTTAGAACGGAGCTCTTCTGGGGACGGTGTCTTTAGGCATTCACAACGGTCCTGCGCTTGACATATGGTCAGAAGGCTGTCCTGCAATACGGCCTCTGACAAAACGAGGCTGTCCCAAACCCCCGGTAACAGGATTGTTTACCTCTATACCAAGAAGGTTGGGAAAGCAGCAAACTCTGCATGTGCCGTGTGCCCAGGCCGACTTGGCGGAGTCCGTGCTGTGAGACCTGAAGTCCTAATGAGGTTGTCTAAAACCAGAAAGCATGTCAGCAGGGCCTATGTCCGCGACAGGATCCAGTGAGCTTTCCTTAGTGAGCGGCAGAAAATCGTTGTGAAAGTATTGAAGGCAGAAGCACAGAATCAGGAAGCCAAATACAAAAACGAAGCTTTTTGGGTAATAAAATCAATGAAAAGGTTAAAAAAAATAAATAAAAAAGAAGAAGAAAAGAAAGGAAAAAGGGACTAGGTGGACCATCCCATGGAAAAAGCAACTTGCCCTACATGTGGCCGTGTGTTCTTCTTTAGGCTCTGATTCAATATCCCAGTAACTGATAAATCTTGCCCAGTGTTGCCTTGCACCCCAAAGCATAAGTCACAGCTGAACCACAAGTCAGGAAGGTTAGAACTCGGAAAGCCCTCCTACTTCATCATGAACGTCTGTTGTCCGGGCCCCCAGCGTCCCTGCCACTTTCTTGGGATAACAGTGCCCTGATCTGTATTTAGAGAAGTGTTCCCCTTTCGCTACATGCTGACTGGGAGTACCCCAAGTCAGTCAGGACCAGCCAGGACAATCAGGTCTCGAATTTCAAGATGAGTGACCCCTGGTGAAAATGGGTGGAGCTGAGTCACCCCAGTGGTGGCGCCTGAAGAGACTGAAATTCTAGACCCTGTCCTTTCCAAAAGCCCAGTCAGTCCTTCCCCTTTTCCCTCATCCATGTGTTCCCCATATCCTTTCCCTGAAGTTTTCTTTTTGGGGGGGGCGGGGTGGGGGAGGCTTGAAAATGAGCAAAGGCGACATATCCAACATCACAAAATTAGATTTGGCTTCTAAATCCATCAGTCTAAATAAACTAAAGTAAGCTAAATGTCAGTGATAAATAATCCAAGAGGCAGGCCATCCAGACACTCCCAGAGGGCAGAGAGAAAGGATGTTCATGCAAGTTCACCAATGATTACTTATTAAGCAGCATAATGCTGTCCAAACTGTGGGGCACATGGCATCAGGAAGACCAAGTTCCTCCTGGCTTGAATTCATCACGTATTTGCCTGGGTCTTTGGCCAAGCTGCTGTACTTCTTCTGAGCCTGGGGGTCTGCATCTGCAAGCCCACTGTCTCAGTCCACACACATTGAGGCCAGTTGTATGCTAAGCACTGTGTGAAGCATGCACGGTCTTCCTGCCTTCCACCTGGCACCTGAATCTCCCATCACAAGGATTAGAGGAGGCTGAAGGGCAGCAGAATATGCCTCCCCAAATATACCACTTTGGCATAGGGTTACTTTGAGCTGAAGGTGGATACTACAAGGAAAGCAGGACATAAATTTTCAAAGGCCCCCCTCCTTCCCTCTCTACCAAGAAAGACAGAAGTTAACCACCAGAGACAACCTGATACCCTATCAGCTTGGAGAACGCACTAGAAGAATTTGCACAACAAACTTGATTAAATAGTCTTTATCTACCATTTATTTACCATATATTTACCTACAGCTTACCCCTTTAGAGGCCTAATAGTCCTTTCCTTTGTCCCTTCATTCCTCTACAAAGGTATCTGTCGTTGCTGAAGATGCTATAGAAGCCTGAATTCTAACAGAGTTATCCATTTTTCCCTGGGTATCTCCCAGGAAAACTCGTTAACTTCTGTTTGTTTTTCTCTTGCTAATCTATCTTTTGTTACAGGGTTCCCAGCTGAGAACTTACACAGGTAAAGGGAAAATGATTTTTTTCCCTCTCCTACAAGGCCATCTGTGAAAGTCCTTTGCAAATACTAACAGGCCACCCGGAAGGTAAGTCTCACTGTCTGGTTCTCAGAAGCGAAGTCACTGTTTCATGTCCCATCTTCCTTCCTTCCTTCCTAGCATTGCTGCAAACCAGTACTGCTACCAACTTCCAAATCGCCCTAACAAGCTGCCCACATAGCTACAGCGCTGTGTGTGCATGTGCGCACGTGTGTGTGTGTGTGTGTGTGTGTGTGTGTGTGTGTGTGTGTGTGTGTCAGAGAAGAAAGGCAGCCTACAGATCAGGAACCCAGGATGCTCACTCAACATCACTGATCTCCTTCACCACACAACTGAAAGCCAGTTTAATCTTTACCTTCTTATCCAAACCACAAGTCTAACATCAACAAGTCTAGAGATCAAAGAGAATAGACGGATGGCTGTCAGTGGGGACGCATTTGGGGGGCTGGGTGAAAGAAGTGTAGGGACTAAGAAGCACAAACTAGTAGTTACAAAATAGTCATGGGGATGTCAAGAACAGCATAGGGAATACAGTCAGTAATATTGTAATAACTACACAAGGTGCTAGGTGGCTACTGAAAATACTGGGGGGAACATTTTTTAAATTATATGATTACCTAACCACTATGCTCTACACTTGAAACTAATAAAAATAATATGAATATAAACTGTAATTGAAGAATAAAGTTAAAAAAATAAGTCAAGAGATAAAGAACTTCCAGAATACTAGGATCCTGACATCGTTGCCAACACTTAGAATCACCTCTTTCCCTAGCACTCCAGGCTCCCCCCAAAGGAATCCCTTTCTGTGACTTGCCCTTCCCCTTCCCCAGAAAGGGGGGCTTGGAAAAAGAAACCATGCCTGATATAAAGCAGCCATTATAGCCCTTTGGCCCATCTGGACCTCTCTCCAGGGAGACTGATGCAAGAGAAGAAAACGAGGAGGCTGCCAGTTTCCTGCAAACCCGTAACCGCAGGGGGAGAAGAAGGAGGAAAAAGGGGCAGTGGGCCACATGGGAGCTATGGAAGGGACTGGAAAAGAGCCATGAGTACAGAAGGCATAAAGACCCTATTTCTCCTTAAACTGGCTGAGGGGAAAGCCTGGCCCAGTCCACCCATTCAATGATATCATTGTTTTCAACAACAGCTGGTTTAAGAACCCTCAGAGAGGTCCCCAGTGAGGCTCAGCTGCTAGAATGGGCAGAGGTCTAACCGTTTCCTAAGAAGATCAAGTGCTTAGAATTGTAGATAAGGTGGAAAGACTATGTCAGAGCACAGATTGCAGAGCGAGCCAGAATTAGGGCTGACCTTCCTTTGGGGGTCATGAAAAGAATACCAGAAGCTACTTTTCACATAGATTTCATCACTGGCTCTACACCACAATCCTGCAAAGTTGGTGGCTGGGGATTACTACCTTCACCTAATAAAAAAACTAAAGATCTGAGGAAGAAGTGGCTTGTCCGAAGTCCCACCACGAGCTAAGGACAAGCCCAGGGATTGGCTCCACCATCTTACTACTTCCTTAACAGGAACCTCCCATTAGTTCTCGAATCCATCCTCTCCCACTGCCCTTAGTCAACCCATAACCAGTGTCCATGACTCCATCATATAAATATCTTTGGAATCCATCCCCTTCTCCCGGCATCAGCTATCCCTCCCCAAAATTACATCACCATAATTTCTCACTTAGGTTATAATAAAGCTTTTGAATGGGTCTTATTACCATTGCTGGTCTTGCACTTCCAATCCATTTCCTACACTTTCAGTAGAGACAGTCCTGCTCAAATGCATTTTGGGTGCTGTCACTATCTGCCTTTTAAAATATTCATCAGCTTCTCATTGCCCTGAAGATAAATACCTAAACCCTTTAAGAAATGTATAAGGCCTTTCAAGGACGCACCCCTGCCTACCATACCAACAACCTCTTCTCTCACCCGTTCCTTCCTCCCTCTCGCTCTCTGCTCTAATCGTAAAGAACTTCTTTCCGTCTTCAAATGTTACTCTTGTCTTTGAGCCTTTGTTCTTGCTGCTTTGAATCCACCTCCCCTTGCATAAACCACCCCCCATTACCACAGCCCTACTTTTTACTAACTTCACTTCCTCCTAAAAGCCTTTGCTGACCACCCCCCAAACCAGAGTAGGCTCCCCTTCCCCATGCTCCCGCAGTCCCTCGATTCATCACAGCATGCCCACATTGCTTGGGAATGGTCTAGTCCTGTCTCCTCCATTGGGCTCTAAGCCTCAGGATGGCTTGCCAATGCTCTTCCAGGAAAACCCAGGACCTAGCTCAATGCCTGCCACGTGGTTGGTACTCACAATATTTGTCGGATGAAAGGACAGAACAAAAGAAAGATGGGGAGTTAAGAATTGCCAATGAGCGGTCTAGAGCTCAAGCCCAGTACAGCAGAGACTCTCACCAGTAAAGCTAGGGATTCTCTGGCCCAATAACTGCCTCAGAGTTCAGTTTGAGTAAGATCTGCCCCGGGGTACCAAAAGTCTACTCATTTAGTATTTGAGGTGTCAGCCAAAGGTCTGTGTATGTGAAGAAGCCATGTCTGCCTGTGCTTCGCCCAAGCAACCCACTGCTCCACCCACCATGTACACCTCTCTGTTCCCTTGGCTCAGCCCAAATTTCCCATCAATGGGGAGGGATAGGGGAAGAGCTTCTTCTCACTCAAGACGTAGAAAACACAACCCAGCTTCAAAGTGCACCTCAAGTATCTTACCTAGAAGTACCCCACCTACCCTGACCACAAGATGGTTTTACCTCAGGCAAGTGAGAGCCCAACTCAAAGTTAAAAACAGGAAAATAAAAAATTGAGTTCTAAGCCACTCAAATCCTCGGGTAGCCCAGCTGTGGAAGAAAAATAAACCCCTTCCCGATTCCCCACATACCGCTCTTCAGAATTAAAATGATTTGGCTGGTTGGAATACTGAATTCCTAGGAGATTATTAGTACTGCAGCTTTGACTCCCCTTGACCTAGACCAAATATTTATATATTAATTTTTCAGTCTGAATTCCTTTTCATCCATCCATTCCCTCTCTTCCCTCCCTCCTTCATCCAAAGACTCCCCTCCTTGCTTGTGCAAGACAGAGCTCCAAGCAACCCGCCAGGGAAGCGTTCACTGTCGCCCAGTCAGAAGTTCAGAAGTTCTCTCTTCTCTCCTTCCTTCTCAGCACTGCACTTCCAGCTCTATTATGTAAAACTGTAATCTTCCTTGGATTTTGCTGTTCATGTTTTTGGTCTCAGAGAGTACACTGCCAGAGGGCAACGAAGTGTGTTTGCTCCTACTCCCTACAGCATGTAGCAGAGGGCTTTACCCAGAGGTGCTCAGCCAATATTTGCTCAAATCAGCCTTGTACAATGGAGACAAGTTAGCTGTGGCTGAAAAGGCAGGAGAGGATGAACAGATAAGCAAAACGTGGTAAATCCATGAAATGGAACAACAAAAAAAGGGACTCAGGTACCGATACATGCTATTCAACGTGAATAAAACTCACAAACATTACACTAAGTGAAAGAAGCCAGTCACGAAAGACCACATATTGTATACAACTTTTATATGAAGTGTCCAGAATAGGCAAATCTACGGAGACAGAAAGCAGATTAGGGTTAGCCCTTGACGGGGTGGGGAGGAATGGCTGCTTCTATTAGTTTGCTGGGGCAGCCTTAACAAAGTACCACAAACTGAGTGGTTTAAAAAACAGATTTATTATCTCACAGTTCTGGAGGCATAATGTCTGAGATCAGGGTTTTGGCAGGGCCATGCTGTCTCCAAAGGTGTTAGGGAAGGTCCTGTTCTGGGCCGCCCTCCTACTTCTGGTAGCTCCTTGGCTTGTGGCGACAGAACTCTATGCTGTGTGCACATCCATGTCTAAATTCCCCTTTTTGTAAGAACACCAATCATATTGAATTAGGGGCTACCCTTCTACAGTATGAGCTCATCTTAACTAATTATATCCACAATGACTCTATTTCCAAATAAGGTCACTGTGAGGTACTAGTGGTCAGGACTTCAACAGGCGACCCACCACACTGCTGAAGGCTTCTCTCTGGAGTGATGAAATGGTCAGAAAGCAGGATGCAGTGGAGTTGCACAACTCTGTAAAGATACTAAAAAATATTGAATTGTACACTTTAAGTGGATGAGCTATATGGTATGTAGATTATATCTCCATAAAATTGTTCGTTGAAAAGGCAGGAGAGTTTGGGATTAAAGAGGCTGACCAAACTCCGCAACCACTGATGAGAAAATGTGAAAATGAGTTATCTAAACAAGGGTGACAAGATGTAACTTAGAGAGAAGTCAAAGGCAATGGGCTTTTATGTATCTTTGTGTTCCATGTAAATTCCCTTTGACCAGGGATTAAATCTAGAAGGTGATCGCCTAGATCACCTTCCAAAGAACACAAGCGTGTTTGCTCCAACACTTTGTAAAAATGAAGAGGGAAAAAAGGAACAGCCTGAATGCTCATGAATACAGGGTGATTAAATTAATCACAGCATCTTGATTATTACTGTATCTGGATGATGGGTATATGGGAATTCATTATATTATTCTCTCTGCTTCCATGTGCATTTGACAATTTTTCATTGTAAGAAATTTTAAAATGTACACTTATAATGCAACACCATACAGCCATTAAAATGATCCAATAAATTTACATGGAAATGCACCTATAATCTTCTCTTATTATCTGCTGTATGTAAAACAGTACAGCCTTTGGGGAGGCATCTGTGGAGTGGGAGGCACAATTTGTCAAAATTTAAAACATATTTTAAACATATATGCCATTGGTTCTTGCAACTCTACGTCTAGATAGCAATCCTACAGAAATACTTGCAAAGGTGCTCAAAGATTATGTATAAGCCTAATACTGCAGCACTTGTCATAGCCAGAAATTGGAAGCTTAACTGTCCATTAAAGAGAATTAATAAATTCTGGTCCATCCATTCAAGGGAATCCCATGTTGCCATTAAAAAGAATAAAATAGGCCTAAAAACATAGTACAAAAAAAGATATTGAAGCCAAGTAATGAAGAAGCAAGTTACAGAACAGTATATAAAAGAGGACCTAATTTATTTTAAAACTCTATTATTCATATAATTTTTTTTCTAGATTTTTATTATCAAAGTTTTCAAACATTCCTAAAAGTTCTTGTGTAAAGTTCTTTAATGATTTGGGATTGCCCAGGCTTTCTTTCCAAGTGAAAAAAAAAAAAAAATAAGGTTATAAAACTGAGGGTATTGTATGATCCTATCTGGGTAAATATACACAGGGTAAAAAAAAAAATTCATGTAAAATAGTATGTGCATGGTAAATGCTACTCACTGGATGCCAGCTATCATTATATTAAGGTAAATCGCCTGATGGTCAAGAATCAACTCCAAACTTCCTCCAAGTGCACAGCTTCCCTGCCCTCTTACAAGGGTCCATCTAAGGCCAGCAGGGCAGCTGACAGCTTCCTCCCATTCATTTTACCCTGTGCTCCTGCTGAAGAGCCGCCAGGAGAAATAAGCTGGAGACAAAAGAAAACCGTGGACATCCTTCCTGGCTACACAGGCAGCGCTGGCTGCAGGTCTCTGGAAGGAGAGAGAGCCGGAACCTGTGAACAGATCCTGACCTCCTTATCGGACAGTTCAGGGCCCTGCCAAGGGAGGGACCAGGCACTGATTCTGCAGACCCAGAAAAGAGATACAGTTTGGCCGGCCGGAGAACCTTGCAATGCTGTATTCTTGAGATACAGTGAGGTCACACTGGGCACTGGCTGAAGAGCAGAAGTGAGCTTCCTCCCGGGGGAGAGTGGGTTTTAAGGTCAAGTCTCCTTACATTTGGGAACCAACTCAGGGGAATTCCCTCTTACCTCATTCTTAAATGTTTTTTCCAACCCCCAATGCAAATAATAGTGGCTATTTATTGGGCTTCCACAGTGCACTGGGCATGGTATAAGTCCTTTAAGAGCATTATGTTATCAAATTCACATGACATAGGACAAAGTGGCGACCATTGTTAGCGCCATCAGGTGGATAAGGAAACAGACACGCAACGGTGAAGTGACTTGCCAAAGTATATGTCACCAGTGGCCACAAAGAGCCAGGCTCTGAACCCAACCTGCCTGGATTATCCCACTACAGAACACTGAAATCCAAGTCTCTAACCGGGGCCTAGGAAAGGCAGAGGGAAAGAAAAGAGGGAGGGGAGAATAATGGAGAAGGAATGCTAGTGCTCACGGAAGAAAAGCATACTGAGCAAGGACAGGGCATCCGAGAGGCACTATGAGGCCAGGGCTAAGAGCCTGGCTCTCTGCCCTTCCCACCCAGGTGACACTGAGCAAGTCACACAGCTCCATGCCTCAGGGTCCCCATCTGCCAAATGGGGCTAACACAGAGTTGCGGTGAAGCCTGTTAGATGAACCACACAGAGACTACAGAGCCTGCTGTAGTGGCAGCTCTTACGCTGACATCATTATTCATAATTGACCCATATTCCTCAGCCAGAATTCAAAGGCAGACTAAGCATCAGAGTTCCTGACTCGGAACTTTAGGAAATGCTGATGAACGATAACCACACATACTATTTTATTTGTCAATATATTTTTTTTGCTTGCCACTGTCATATCTGAAGACAGTTACATGCAATCCTTTGCATCACCAAGACACTTCAGAAAACATCTGTTCTTGACTTTGCATTAATGAACACTGGCATGTATTGAAAACCTGCTCGTTAGGAGCCAGGCATTGTATTAAGCACATCATAATACCCATACATTATCTCTAAACCTCAAACACCTATGTATTCGTTTCCTGTGGCTGCTGTGTAACACATAACACACACTTGGCGGTTTAAAACAACAGTGGGTTATTCTCTCTCAGTTCTGGAGACCGGAAGAATGAAATCGGTATTACTGAGCCGAAATCTTCCTGTGGTCTATCCCATTCCTTGCCTCTTCCAGCGTCTGGTGACTCCCTGCATTCCTTGGCTTGTAGCTTTATCACTCCAATCTCGTCCTCCGAGGTCAACATTGCCTCCTTCTCTTCTATCTATGAGCAAATCTCCCTCTCCCTTCCTCTCACAAATATACTTGCAATTGCATGTAGAGGCTACCCAGATGATCCAGGACAATCTCCCCTTCTCAAAAACCTTACAAAGAAATCCTCTTTTTCGCCATATAAAGCAGCATAGACTCTCATTCCAGGGCTTAGAATACCAGTATCGTGGAACAGTGGGGTGGGGAGGCATTTTTTAGCCTTCCCCACCCTGCAATGAAGGTATTACTTTCTATTTTCTATGCAGACAGTAGAATACAGTAAGCGGCAGGCAGATCTCAGCTGGACTCTTGGCTCTGCCTGACATTTAGGATAAATTACGTGAATTTCTCACACTTAAGTTTCCTCATTTATAAAATGTGAGTAACAATAATATTGCCTTCAAAAGGAAAGTGACTTGCTGAAGGCCATCTAACCAGGAAATGGCAGTGCCCAGAATGCAATCTGGGTCTCTCTGGCACCAAAGCCTAAGCCTGTTTTGCTCTATGGGTTATGGTGTTTTGGGTTTATGTGCTCATGGCCTTCAGAATCAACACACCTAGGTTATTTCAATTCCAGGTGCTCCTTGATTCTCTCCTCCAGCAACTGTATAGCTGCATCCCTTCAGATTACCACCCCTAATGACTGAGACTGAGTCTATGCAAAGGACCCTATGACAGAAATGATTTAGAAATAATGGGGACCCTGCCTAATGGGGTAGGGTCGAGAATTTGGCTTGTACAAGACTGGCCAGCAATCCATTTGGTCTGTGTCTCCAGGGATTCTGGACATCATGAAAACTGGAAATGAAATCAATCTCTGTCTGCAAAGCTACCATTGGAAATGGAATTTCAAATAGGACCACGAGGTCTTTCGGGGGCAAGGTGTCGACCAAGCACAGCACCTCCAATTTAAATTCACTTCATGCATCCACTGCCTCAAAGCCAAGGCAGCAGGGTTAATTCAGTTGCTGATACTTAAAAAAAAAATGTTTGAAAACATTTCCAACACTCACAGGCAGCTCTCATCAAATCCTGGTGTCTCCACCCGTCCATCCCACTGTTTCCTCGGCACCAGTTTCCTTGGGTTAGACAACCTCAGCTGCGGGGAATGGGGAGCCCAGCTGCGCACCGCATTTGGAAAAACATTTTGAATACTTGAGATCTGCCAAGTGCTTGGTTAAAGAATGATGTCCTCTAATTTCTTAAGCCATGTGTATTTCAAGTGAAATGTAATCCATATGTGTGCAACTCATTTAAATGCAACTCATTGAAGCATGGTTTCCCAAAAGCATTGGGATATCATCTTAAGCCTTTCTTAAGCTTCTCCTAGATCCAGGACGTTGAATTTTGCCAACAACAAATCGAGACAGGGACTAAGAGAGTTGTCCTCTGTCCTAGTCGTAGATAAGATGCTAACGTGAATACTCTTAATGCTAGAGGAAGCAGGGAGGCGGGGTGAGCGAGAGCTCCAGGCTTGGGCGGTAGGAAGGGTTTTGCTCTGGATCAGCTACACACTTCTACCAGGCTTCCTTGGAAGAGAAGTGCAGCAGTGAGAGGTGATAACTCATCCCTCCTGTCTAGTGCTGAGAAACTCCTTTCCTGCCTGCTAGCTCTCTCCTTCTCAGGTCTTCCACTGTTACACAACTCAGATAGGGTTGAAGGGAAAAAAGAAGAGAAAATTAGGTAGCTAAATGGCTCCATTAGCACGAATGACTTAATTTTCCAGGTTGTAGCCTGACTTCCAAGCCAACAAAAGCAGTCTCCTTCCCCATGGACTCTCCACAGAACTGATAAAAAGTCAGAGATATGAAGAGAGATTAAAGTCCAAAGTAATGGTGAGTATTATAATCAGCAAATCTCTAAATGCCCCAGTTCTGCTTTGACAATTGCTGTTCCTCATGAAGTCTGAAGGTCGATACACACACAAAAAATAAAGATCTATTCTTATTAGCTAGACTTGTGCCAACAGGATCTGTCTTCAGCCAGGGCTGAAGCACAACCAATGGGCTCAGACCAAAGGACATCTGTCCCTTTTCCAAGCCAAAACCCAAATCTTACCATCATTCAGACTCAAGGAAGAGCAGTATTTCAATGAAGAGATAAGAGTTCCAAAATGTGCTTAAGGGATGAGCAGAGAGAAGCAAATGACCAAAGGTCCTCTGGGCACAGCGCCCACTAGTTGAGCTGTTCATTTGCTTTTGAAGGTAACCTTGACATGCAGTGATCCTGCCAATTAGTAAATGCAGCTCCATGAGCACCCTGCAAGCGGTTCAACAGTTCAGTGTGCCCTCCACTTAGGACAGAGGGCACAGTGTGGAGAAAGGAGAAGGGAAGAGTCAAGGCCTCCATCTCCCTGGAGGTGCTCATCTCCCCCCATGCTACAGCTCAGGAAGGTTCTATTTCATTTCAGCAAACAAGTTTTCAAGTTTGTTTGTTTGTTTTCTGTCTAATTATGGTCTCTGGATTGATGAGGCAGGCCTCAGATCATGGGGGAAATTACATGGAGAGTAACATTATGCATGGATGCCTCAAAATTGTGGGTTGTAAAAATAGCACTGCAATTTCTTCTCTGTAATTTCTCTTCTCGTGTTTATGCTGCCTAAACAGTGGGTCCTGAACTAGCAGCTCATCCTCAACTTCAAGGCCCATGGTTTTAGAGGCTATTTGCCTTTATCCCACTGCCCCTTATTTCCAGAAATATCTCTACAAATGGAGAGCAAACTCCATGCTTCTTTTCCATTCTTCCATTTGCATAGTATCCTTTAAATAAGGGGTGCTGGAGGAGCTCTTGAGCCCAACTGGGACCAAACCCCCGTTTTATAGATGAGAAAGATGAGGCCCAGGAGGGTCAAACGGCTCCTTGACCGGTTCCACTTGTCTGTCTCTGAGTTCAGTACACTCTCTACCGTATCACACAGCCCTAACCAAAAGTAAGGTTCTCCTAATATCTATGTACCAACGTTTGCAAATTATATGTATATGTGTGAATAAATATAAAATAATATAGGCCCTGGCTGCTGTTGCTCAGTGGATTGAGCATCAGCCTGTGAGCCAAGTGTCACTGGTTCAATTCCCAGTCAGGGCACATGACTAGGTTGCACGTCAGGTCCCCAGTTGGGGGCGCGAGTGAGAGGCAACCACACAGTGATGTTTCTCTCCCTCTCTTTCTCCTTTCCCCTCTCTCTAAAAATAAATAAACAAACAAATAAAAAAATAATTATTTTATTTAAAGTAGCTTTACTGAGATCAACGTCTCTCTTAAAAAAAATGTAATGTATACTTTATTAGAGCAGTGTACTATCTTCAAGGCATATGGTTGAGTCTAAGAAAACAAGTGTGGAACAATATGTCTAGTAATCTCCTTTCTGCACCTCCCTTCCCAGCAAAAATAGCAGCCTTTGTGTATGCTTCTGGGTGATTGTGTCTGAGTGTATCTATGAGCACATTCTCACACACATAGAAAAGGTCCAGGGTATGCCCACCATACTGTTAACGCTGGATTCTTCTTGTGGGCGGGAGACTTTCATTCTTTCACTTATCATACTTTGGTATTGCTGTATGTTTTACGATGAGCATGTATTACCTTTGCAATTAAAAACAAACCAAGAGCAAGAAATAACAGTAGCTGCCATTTACTAAGTATAGAATATAAGTCAGGCACTATGCTGGGTCCTTGACACACACCATCTCATTTCATCCTTCCCATGGCTCCCCAGTGTGCGACTACCATTATGCCCCAGGTAGGGAAACTGAGGCTTAAAGAGGACATCAAGCTAGTAAGTGGGGGTGCTGGGATTTGAAACCAGGACTCTCTGACACGAAAGCCATATGCGAATTATCCCTACGATGCATATACACCCAGCAGAACGTCTCCCATGGGAATGTCATCCATTTATCCTGAGTTGCGTCACAGCAGAAAAAGGCTGCCAGCTGCCATGCTACTGAACTAAGGCACCTGGGGGTATCTGCTGCCTGAGCTGATGGCCCCTCTTTCCTGGCCCATCCCCCATGCCCTTCCATCTTCACCATTCTTAGCAATCTCTTCATGTGCTCACTGCTATTTTGGGCCATGCATTAGCATGTGGGCTTTGACTTGATGGGAGAAGGCCAGATACCTCTGGATGCTGCAAAAGAAGTTAGAAATGTCCTCTCTGTCTCCCCTCTCAGAGTTCCAGAAGCTCTTGCCCACAGCTCCCGGGGGCCCTGAGAATCCAGTGTATGGAGAAACGTACAGGGGGGCTAGGGAGGGGAGCGGAATCCTTCATCATCTATCAGGGCCTTTGAACTTGACTGTCCCATGTCCTTGGAGTTGCCATGTCCTAGCCATCCCCATGGCTCATTATCTCACCTCCTTCAGGTCTTGACTCAAATACCAATTCACCACCATGGCCTCCTCTGACCCCTATTCCTAAACAGCACCTCCCTCCCCGTCCCTGCTCTTCTGAGCCCTTCCGTTCCTTTGTCTCCATAGCACTTGTCACCATACTGCACAGCCACTGGTTTGTCTGTTTGCTGTTCCTGCCAGTAGAATATAAGCTCCATAAAGGCAGAGCTGTTTCAGTCACAACTATGTCCCCGGCGCCGACGCTGGTGCCTGGATGCTACAGGTGCACAGGAGATGGGCAAAGGAGTGAATCAACCGAGGAATTAGAAACCAGAGCCTGAGGAGGCACTCAGCACAGGGCCTGGTTTCTCCTCCAGTATCACAGGATTATAAAAACTAACAGAGAGATTTAGAAAATCAGAAAAGCAGCATCCCCGCCCCCTAAGCTGTTTTGCATCCGGCCTCGCACGCACCATGAATGAGAGGCTTTGGGAAATAAACACACTAGGAAGTCGTGTGCAGTTGGAGTTCCGCTTGCTAACACATGTCCAAAAACAAAAAGCCCAATTTAGACGAACATGGCAGGAAGCTGTCCCCTAGGGATACCTGATGAGGTCATAGTGCTTAACAGTGCTGTTTCCATTTTTGTCAAATCTCCTGCCTCCTGCCAATTCAAGGAAGTCAGGAACCACATCCAGCCCCCAGCCCTCACAGGGCAGCCAGGGAGCTGCTCAGGGCCGCACACAAAAGAATGGCGTGCTCTCCTTGACTCGAGACCAAGCCAAGAGCACAAACAAACGATCCTAGTCTCACCCCTCTCATTCACCTGCCCTGTGGCCTTAGACAAGTGCCTATCCCTCTGAGTTGAAGTTTCTGCATCTACACATAAGACCACTGCACTCAGTAGTTTTTAAAATGTGTTCCCTCTATAACGTCCAATGACCTTTTCTTGCAAAGGCTCCAAAACAGGCAGGAAGAATGAGTGCTGGGCTTCCTACTTGGCCAGTCCAACGCCTAAGAATTTGCCCACAACAGCAATCCACCACCTGGACTGCCCAGAGGAAGCTGAAGGGTCCAATACTGCACTTGCGGGGCAGAATAGGGTGGATTAGATTGAGTTGACAACAGGGAACATTGAGATTAGAGCCAGAGGGCAGGGGCCAGGAGAAACGAAAGGCGACCCCTGAGACAGACTAGCAAGAACAGACCCTTGCATGGCCTTTTCCTGCAGAACAGAAGGATGACTCGGCGAGGAGAAATCCCAGGCATGACTCCTCTGGGGCCAGAGTCAGCCAGGTCTGTTCCAGGGACATGAGGCAAAAAGAACACATTCTTGGGTTGGTTTGGCTCTCAGAAGAAAGGTAGCAAAAATGATGGAGATGCCCTCTCTTTCCGGAGGCAGAAGGAAGACATGAATGGAGCCCTCTTAACACACACACTGAAGTCATACTTCTGCCAAACTGCCAACTCCACTCACCCTCCTTCGACTCACTCACCCTCCTTCGCAAGGGTCCAAAAGCCCAAATCTGGAATAATTTATATTCTCGCTTCCCACCCAAGCTCATCAGCCATTCCCATCCCTCTGGATATGGGAAGGTCCCCAGCCATCCTTTCTTGGCAGTAATGTGTTTGATTACTCATCTGCTTCCAGGGAGGCTGCCAAGAGGAGATGGGCAGTTGTCCGAGCCACGCAGCCTTATCTACAAGGTCTGTGCGGCAGAACCAAAGTGGGGAAATAACCAAGGCCTTCAGGGTCTCCCGGCCAAGGCAGGAGAGCTCTCCAGGGACCAAGCAGATTGGGAATAACCCAAGAACAGGTAACAGACACAGCTATGCATTATCTATTCACCTGCTCCATAACATAAATCAAGATATAACTGCGCTTGATGGCAAATCAATGCAGAAATACTTCTGGCTCAGGCCGCCACCCAAGATGAATGAGGGTAGAAAGATGGAAGCACCAGCCCGGTGAAGCCGGTAGACTGCTGACCATGCCCTTATTGGCAGAATCTCAGATTGAGCCAAGTCAAAACAGATGGAGCAGCCTGGCTTGGAGGCGCAAATCCCAGGACGCCCCGCCTTGCCTCTCTCCTCTCCGCTGTTTTCCTCTAATCTTTGCTTCCTGCTCTGCCCTGTGCTGCTGCTAGTGAGACAGCAGCTGGAGTCCTCCAGTCCATCTCTCCCTCTGCGCTTGCGCGAAAACTCTCACACACTCACACACACACACACATGAACTCTAAGAAGCCCCGGAAATACAGCCTGTTAAACAGTCCAGCAATGTCACAGCAAGGCCAGAGGTTGTGGAAATGCTGTCTTTGCAAGAGGCTCCCCACAAAGAAACCAAGGATTGAGAGAGAGAGCCTGCATCACGTCACTAACTGCTTCCTTACAAAACAGCGGCACCTGCGTCCGAATTGCTTCATGTTAGACAAAAGAGTGGTCCACTTACTCATTCTTCTCCAGGTCCAGGATCAGCTCTCGCCCCTCGGCCATTACCCTGAGCTCAGCTTTGAGTGGATGCTAAAAGCAACAACAAAAGAATGTCAGTTCCTAAATGCAGGATGCACGCTCCCAGGGACAGACACAGGATCTAGCACAGTGCTCAGACATTGATCCACAGGAAGTGAAAGAGAAAGGGTCAATTGCATTTCCAGCCCCAAAATAAAATAGCTTCAATCCCAGAAGGACCAATTCCCCTCCCCCCCAATGGCCTTCTCCTAAAAGACAAAGGAAAGAAACTCCAAGCTGAAATGTGATGTAAGTGCTTGCATGCGGGCCTGGTAAAGGCAAATGCTGGAAAACACCATCTTCTACAGCAAATTTTGTGTGGAATCAGATCTGGATTCAAGTGCTGACTCTCTGACCCTGAGGGGATGTGAACTTGAACATGTTACTGAATCTCCCCTACAGCTCAGTTTCCTCATTTATCAAACAAAGATAATGTGGGGTCCTTGCAAGGATTAAGTGACATAGTGAATATTAAAAATTTATCTGGTATACAGGAAGCCCCAATGCATGGTGGCTATTATCTAAAATACCAAGGGAAGCCTTTCCTCGTGGGTTCTTATTTTACATTATTTGGTTCTGGCTCTCAACTTGGATACCCCCAGTCATCTCAGAGGAGACAACTAGGAGTACTTACAACTAAGCTTTTACAAATCCAAAGGAAGACACGTTTTATATACAAGAGAAAATTTGCTGATGCTCAAAGTTACTATACATGCAGCACAGATCATTTAGGATACCATACAAATGACCTATAAGCAAGAAAAACATGCTCAACATCACTACTAACTTTCCCCTCCAATTTTTTTTAAAGATACCTTAAAAAAAAAAAAATGTATCACAGTGCAACAGAGCACACAGAAAAATGGGCATACTCATACCCTACCAGGGAGAATTTAAATTGATACCACTAACCCACTGGAAAATAATTTGACAGTATGGACTAAGAGTTTTTAAGTGTCTGCAAAGAGTATTTATATCTCAAAGGAACAAATGGAAGAATGGACAAAGGTTTATTATATACAAGGATGTTCATTACTTATAATCCTGAATAATGAAATATAACCTAAATGTCCAAAACAGGAGAATGAGTGATGATCCATTCACGTGACAAAACACTACATGGTCATTAAAAACAATGACTTTAAATAATTTCTATATTATCTAAATGATCATTATTGAGCACAAAAACTCAAAACATAACACGCTATGTTTTATTTAAATAAACTTTTATAAAAGGAAAAAGTAGAGAGGAAGAAAAAATCCTAAACCAACAAGTTACCATGGTTACATAAAGGCAGTGGGATCACTGGTTAACTTTATTTTCTTTTGTGCAACTTTCCTTGTTTTCATAATTGCTTAAGAAATAGGCCTTTTCATCTCTTTTCAACTTATTATTGAGGAAAATTTCCAAGAAATTAAAAATCGAAGTCAAAGTAAACTTCCACGCTTCAACAATTCAACTTAGAGTGGTTAAACTATTTTTGGAAGGAAGAAATGATTGATTTACATATTTAAGCCTGTTTAAAACAGCATCTATTCTTCAGGGCATTTTAAATACGTGCTCTCTAACCTCTAACCTGATATGAAGGAACTGACTAACTTCTGAAGTGTCTTTCAATCCACAAAAGCTCTTGGTAGAGTTTCTGCACCTTTTAAGGTGGACCTGAACACTTAGTTTTGGTGTGTCTGAGAAAGCAGGTCACTTGCTTTGTCATCCACCTCTGATTGGGGACCTGTGTCTTCCAAGCACATGTCTTCCTCTTATTTGCCTCACACCCCACTTCCCATAGAGTCCTGGACAACCCTGAGTACTTTCAGGCTCGGATGAGATCTGCACTTTCTGATCCAGGATGCTTGAGCAACCCAGTCCTTTGCTTCTTATTTGCTCATCTGCCTTATCAACTTCTTTTAAGAAGAGCATTTCAAAACTTCAAAACCATGGGGAGAGGAAGTTAGGTGGACGTTTGCCCAATAACTTTCACTAAGGGATTCACTTCTCTCTTTCTGATGCTCTGCTTCAGCTCTGCCAACACCTATTCTGGTTGCTGGTCCTTTGCCACTTTACTCCAGGGAGTCCAGGAACAAGGGCCCTGCGCAATCGCATTAGGCTTCAGGGACATGGTACAAAGTGGTCCTTTGAGAAAAAGCATGTGGCAAATGAGCGGGAGCAATTCTCTTATCCAAGAGGTAGGTGGCCATAGGGCAGTCCACACAAAAAAGGGAAGTTGACACAACTCAAAGCACCGTCACCTCTTCCCTCAAAGAAACACAAACTGCAACATGAGAACAAGCTCAGACACTGGTATTTTTAAAATATGATGGCCCTTGTTTCCAGGGGACATTTCATCCAAAGCAATGAAACAGCAATGAAATGCCACTCTGTGCTAGGAATGGACAACTTCACCTCTCCTGGGGAGCTGATCCACTATTACTGTACTTACCCCAAAGAAGGGTTAAAATCCCTTTCACTTTAGGGCTGCATGAAATAGATCTTCAGCTCCAGAGGGTATTGGAAATCTGTCCTATGTATTGCATCCCCGTTAAGATCTAGTACTAAATTTACTACACAGTGAATGTTCAACTGATGTTTGATGAATAAATTATGTAAATGAGAATAGGAGGCCTGAGTTGAGACCCACCTTCTATTCTCTCTCTCTCTCTGTCATTCCTTCATTTGTTCATTCAACAAATACTTATGGTGCCAGGCACTGTGATGACTATTCGTACAAAACGCAATGATTCTGGGCAGACAATGGCTGGGAACAAAGACAGGATCTGGGGCTCCACTTTGTTTCTGAAACCCTTCCTGAGGATGCCCAGCATCTCACATCTGGACGGAACAGAGACGCCTCTACAAAAAGTATCAGAGACATTCGTCAGCAATAATGGATAGGCTGGACTATCTAAGATCTTAATTTTTAAAAATAACCTGCGTGAGGATGGCCATCCATTAATTTGTCTAGACTTTTCCTGAAGCTATTTTCAGTCTTTCCTACTTTTTGATGAAATGAACTCAATGCATTTAGTGTCTTTAGGGTAAAATGTTATTTGCTTTGATTTGTCCTAAAATTTTTGCTGTAAGTTCTCTTAGTCAATCCAAATTGGAGCATTCTGGGGCATGTCTGTATTACTCTAACCATAACTTCAGGGATTCCAGGCAATTTTCCCTCTCTGTTTACCTTTCTAGACTCAAAAGCCACAAAGTCTGAGCTCCTTCCCAACACAGCTCTCTCCTCTCTCTCCTACTATAATCTTGCTCTTATACGTTGCCCAATAAATCACTGACCCTTTGAACCCAAAGGGATCTTATTCTCTACCCTCTTCCCCCAGCCCTCTTCCTTCTCATCCCCTCTAAGCCCTGTTTTATAAATGAGACAACTGAAGTTCAGAAAGTGGAAGGTAAACAATCCCATCTTCCTTTGTAGCTCTCCCGTGTAAAAACCAGAGCCACAAAGACCATCCTAGCTGCACAGGCCCTCTCCGCAAGAACAGGGTAGTGTTTTCTGTCTTCTCCCCAAGCTTGGTGCCGTGGTCCAAGACGCCCATTGAATTTTAAGATAGTATATTTCCCAGTACTAAGTCCCTATCTGGCCTCTTATTTAAAAAAATAGTTTGGATTAGCATTTTCTCTCCAAGTACATTACCTCATCAATAAAGTAAAGCATGTATTATGCAGAGCAAAAATAACAATGGCAATATTTAATCAATTCCAACTGAGAGACGGTGATTTTTTGTGACACACATTTGCACTTAGTTTGTGTCGGCATTAACGTGGATTTTCATTTCCTCAACTAATAGCATTTGAATGTGTTCTAGAAGTTTGTCACACAATGAAGGAAAGTCCCATCTGGGATTCCAGAAATGACCAACAGGATAGAGTGGGTCAGAAATAGAACTAAGAGGGATGACAGTCGAGGAGGTGGCCCAAGCCTCACAGAATGAGGCTGTCAACTCTTGCCTCCAAAAACGAGAGTTTTTGGTCTTACCTTTTCTCCCGTGGGGCTTTCTGCAGTCTTCCACTGAGGTATTATTAGTTCATGCTGTAGCTGGGGGCTGCCTTCCCCACTCCCTCCTGCCAATACAAGATGCACAATCATTGGAATCCCAGACCTCTGCACCCTAGCTAAGCCAGGCAGGCACTGCCAACTGGGAAGAACCCCACATTGGGTCACTAGAAGACCTGTTGGATTCCAGGCTCTTGGCACTTACTATGGGTCAGGCACTCTGCTAGGTGTTGGCAATAAATACAGTGCCAAACAGGTAACCAGGTCTTGAGTGTACTCCCCACAAAGTTTATCCTCTGGAGGTGGAGGATGGACAAGACACAAATATTCTCAAATGGTACAACAGGGTCATAGGAATAAAGAGACACGGAAGAGGTGTTCCCTACTTTAGACAGGATGGTCAGCAAAGATGGCATTTAAAGGAGACCTGAGGGACCAGAAGAAGGCAGCCATGCAAAGATCTGGAAGAAGAGTGTCCCAGGTGGAGGAGCCAGTAGGCACGGTGGCCCTGCGTGAGCAGAAGCAGACTTGGCCTGTTCAAGGAAGCAGCAGAAGGTAAAGGCTGGTTGAGTAAATGAGGGGGGACACTGTTAGGAGATGTGGTCAGCAAGACAGCCATGGGTCTGATATCACAGAGGCCATTAAAAGAGTCTGAATTTTATTATAAATAGACTTGGAAGGCACTGGAGGGTTTAAATACAGAGCAATATGATCTGTATTCAGTTTTTAAAAGACTGTTCAGCCTGCTGGGCTGCCGGGTGGCGATGGAAGCGGGGGTGGGTGGTGGCGAGAGTGAGAGTAGAAGCAGGAGGCCAGGCTGACTTGCAGGAGCCCAGCCTGGTGAGAGGCGATGGTGCCTCAGACTAGAATGACATCAGTGGAGAGGAATGAAGTAGCTGGATTCTGGGCATATTCTGGAGGTCAAGCCCATGGGTATTATTTCAATTGAGCTTCAGTTTTCTCATCTGGAAGATGAACACAATGGTACCTGCATTACTGGGGAGAGTCACCATGAAACTGTTTCTGGATCCACAAAACATCACAGCATGAACCCGAGCTTCCTACTGGGAAATCTGCCTTTGGCTATTGCTCCCTACTTTCCAAATGGATCTCACCACCCAGCCCGCCTTCATCTTCACGACTACCCTGGGGCATTGGTTGCAGGGTTCCTGTTTTTTTAAGAAAGGTGAATTGAAACGTGTTTGAAGACTTGGTCAAGGCAGTGGCAACCTCTAATACATGTTGCAGACAATCTTTTCTCTGTAAGATTTTACTTATTTATTTTTAGGGAGAGAAATATTAATGTGAAAGAGAAGGATCGGTTGCCCCTCACACAGCACCAACCTGGCCCCATGGGGTGCTGACCAGGTGTGTGCCCTGGTGGGAAACTGAACCAGCAACTTTTTGGTTTGTGGGACGACGCCCAACCCATGGAGTCACACTAGTTAGGGTCAGACAATCTTAATAAAGTGGTCATTTCCCAAGACCTAGTCTCCGTAAGAACAGGCCAAGTCCATAGGACTCCTGGGGGTGAGGGTGAGGACTCCAAAACCTATTCTGTCTAAACATAAAATGTTTACATAAAATGTAGTGATAGAAAAGATAGACACAGTTCTTTTGTTAAGAGTGGTGCGATTATGAGTGATTAACTTGCCCTTCAGATTAGTGATATAATATATTCTCAATCAAAACATATCCTAAAAATAATCTCATTAGACGTGCATTAGTTCCATCATGTTGGTAAAAAATAGAAGCAATGCATTCATTTATTCATTATATGTTTTCTGAGTACTTAACTATGTGCTGGGCACCACGCTAGGTGCTTAATATTCACAGGGGCACCAGAGAGGCCTCGTTCCTGCTCTAGTGGCTCTGATTCTCTAGATTCTTTGCAAAAAAAAAAAAAAAGGAATTATATATTTAATGGAATATTTTAAAATGAAATGATCTTTATGATGCAAAACATACTGAAAGCAATCTAAAGGCTCCATAATGGAGGGCCACAGTACATTTTAAGAAAAATTGTTCAAAATTTGGAAATAAGGCAAAAAGAAAGCAGGATGCCCTTTCAATGGCACATCGTAGCGTTGTTTAAGAGGCCCTTCCATACAACACTAAATTATCTAGGGGAAATGTACCTTTGTCTAACTTTTTTAATCTACTATTCATTAAAAGACTCAGTTATGTGTCAACTGCAGACTTCTGATGGTAGAGATGCAAATGACTTCCGAATAGTAGAAGGATAACTAAGAATTCTGGTTGGTTGGCCTCATGGGGTACTGACCACGTTTGCTTCTGCCCCAGCCCAAGATTTCACCTTCTTCCTCCAATGCCTGTACCTCCTCTGTTCCCCTAATGCTTTGAAGCAGCTTTACCGTTTCATTCACTGCCTCATCACTGAACCGAACAAATCTCTGCCACCCATTCATCCTATATTTGGGTGAGAGTCATGTTTTTAACTTTTTGAAGATTGTACTGGCTACGATTTCTTGATGAAATGTATAGTCATTAAAATCATGTTTTTTGAGAATTTAATGATGTGGGAAATGCTCGTTATGTTAAGTAGAAAATGCAAGACAAAACGGTAGATATGGTATGGTTCCAATTTTATCAGTATATATTTATAAGAACACACACACAAAGACTGGGGAAACGAGGAGAAGCTAGAAAAGCAGCGGAAAGAGAAGCCAAAAGCAGAAAGAAAGAAAAGGAAAAAAAAGAAAACAGAGGAAAGAGAGAGGGAAGGAAGCCAGGGAGGGGACCCGCTGTTTTCTTCTAGCTCAGAACCTCCACCACCTCCCGGGGCGTACAACGTGGGAACAAAGCCGGGCTCCGGGGCTGGGGGACCTCTGGGACGCAGCCCCGCGGAGCTGCCGGGGGAAGCTCGGAGGTCCCCGGACCACCTAGCCCACCCGCCTCCATCCGCACCCCAGCCCTCCCTTGCCCGGCACTTACTTCTGGTCCACACCGGCAGGGCGAGCGCCAGCAGGCACAGCCGGGCGGCGCCCACACCCCCGGGCATGGTGGCAGCGGCCCGTCGCGCGCTCCGCACTCACAGGCACGCGGCCATGCCAGCACTCCGGCCAGCCGGCGACGCGTCTGGAGCCCACTGACCGCCCAGCGCCTCCCAGCCCGGCTCCCAGCCATCGGCCTCGACGCTCCGCCCTCAGCCGCTGGGCTCCGCCACGGGGTGGAGGAGGGGAAGGGCCCGCCCGCAGGGGGTGGGAGGGACCGCCAGGGGCGGAGCCGGCGGGACCCCTTGGGAGCCCGGCTGGCTCAGGTGACCCGGAGCGGCGGAGATAGAGTCCGGGCTCTCGGAGCCGCGGGGATTCACTCAAGGTGGGCGCGGCCTGGGGAGAGTCCTGGGTTTGGGCTCGCGGGAGTTAAACAAGACCCCTGTCTGCACAGCGGCCCGTTTCCCCTGTCCCGTACTGTGCTAGACACCTTGGGCGACACTCAGAGGCTACTCAGCGACCCGCGCCAGTCCCCAGAGGCCGCCGCTTCTGGAGGGAGGCTTCGAAAGAGTTAACGGAACCAACCACCAGACACAAAGAACTAAGTGCTATATAGAGTTGTTTCCTTAGCAGGACGCAAGTCAAGGAGCCATTCCTTCTGCCTGGGAGAAGGTGGGGTGAAGAAGAGAGGGTTCCCCAAGAAGAAGACGTCTGAGCTAGGGAGGGGGAGGGTTGGAGCCCCAGGCAGAGAAAATGGCCTAGAGAAACGTCCTAGGGCGGGGAGCCTCTGATCTCAATTGGGGGGAAACCGGAATTTGGGAGGGTTACGATTTCAGGCTTTGGAGGGCTTCCTGTGTGCTGGAATAAGAAAGTAAGGGTAACTGAGACTGACATAGCACTGACTAAGTTCCAGACACTGTCCTCAGCACTTTACATCCATTAACTTACTTACTTAATTAATCTCGGAAAAGAACTATTTCTTCTTGTCCTTTACTATGTGCCAGGAACTCTGCATACATCATCGCTTTTAATTAGCCCCACAATCTCCTAGGGCAGGTACTAATAGCATCCTGTTTTACAGATGAGAAAACCAGACTTGAGAGGCTAATTTGCCCAAGGTCAATTACCTATTTAAAGGTTCTATCTCCAAATACGGTCATTCTGGGGGTTAGGGCTTCAACATATGAATGTTGGGAAACACAATTCAGTCCATCCTCTGGCCCCCAAAATGCATGTTCTTCTTGCATGTGAAATACATTCACCGCATCCTAATAGCCCCCAAAGTCTTAACCCATTCCAGCATGAACTCCAAGTCCAATGTCTCATCTAAAAATCTACTCAGATATGGGGGAGGCTAGGTATGGTTCATCCGGAGGCAAAATTCCTCTCCATCTGTGGGCTGGTGAAATCATCCAACCGACTTGCTTCGGAAATGGGGACTATAGGATAGAACCCCCATTCCAAAGGGAAGAAATCAGAAAGAAAGGGGCGACAGGTTCAGAGCAAGTCCAAAACCTACCAAGGCAAATTCCACTAAATATTAAAGCTCTAGAATAGTCCTCTGGCAGGATGCTCTGCCTTCCAGGTCCACTGGGGCAGTAATGTCATCCCCATGACCCTAGGCAGTCGCCCTGCCCCCTCAGCTCTGCAGCAGCTCCATCCCTGTGGCTTTTTGTCACAGCCATCTCCTGAGGCACTAGGCAGGGGCAGCCTGGCTCTTAGAAACCTGGAGGGGCACCCACTCTCTAAAACCAAGAAAGAAGCACCTTGCTCTCTAGACCTGTGTGTTCCAGGCATATAGTGGGAATGGCAGCCCTGAAGAGCTCTGAATCACCTTCAGGATCCTTCTTCCATTTCCTTGAAGGATAAAGCATACTCAGTAGCTCTTGTGTTCTGTCCTGTAGAATCCCAGAAGTCTAGAAAGCTTTCTTTATTTCATCCTGATTCTGTTTCCTTTGGTCCAGTCTGGTGTAATTGCATCTCTATTCCTGGTTTCTGTTAAAATGGCTGATTACCTGCATGGGTCACCTTATAGCCACACCTTAGTGTCCTGTTGGCTCTGTCTCTAAGTGCAGTCACACTTGGAGTTAAGGCTTCACCAGATTGATGGGGGTAGGGGACATAATTCAATCCATGACAGGGGATTTTACCCCTAGAGCCAAGAGACTAGGATTCTAGTCTCAGCTCTCTCTAATCAGCTCTATGGGCCTGAGTGTCTGACCAATAACCTGGGAATGGCAATGGCTGCTCCAATCCGTCTCACCCAGGAGCTGTGAGAAGCTGTTGACATAATAGTGGTGAAAGTGCTATGCCTGGTGAAAAATGCTGAAGTGCCAAGTCTAACCGATTCTATGGAGCATCTCCTTGCAAAAGGCATACAAACTCCATACTTGAAATTTGCTTCCATTTGCTGGCACTCAGCTGATCAATATTTAATCAGCATGCACCCTCCCCCCCAAATTGGGAAGTAGCTCACAAGACAAAAAGCCCAGTGGTTATGGAACTCTGACCACGGAGTGAGAAACTTCCTGTTCCGTTTCTCATCCGTCCCTCTCACACTTATACACCGGCACAAATGTATATACAACTTCTGACCCCTGGAAGCCTTCCCATTTCTTTGTAAAGAATGTGTTTTTTGTTTATAAAAAATACTATATTTCTCTACACAATCTTTAAAATATTCATGACATTTAACCCGCTAATTACATTTCTGGGAAACTATCCTAAAAAAATAATCTGCAATGCATGCAAAGATTTATGAACTAGAATGTTCATAGTGGTGTTATTTATAATAGTGAAAATACTGGAAACAACTTATATATCGAATTGTGAAGGAACAGTTAATAAATTACAAAATATCCACATGATGGATTATTATGCAGTCATTTAAAATAACATTAAAAAATGTTTATGCTCTGATGTTAAATGAAAAAAAAGCAAGGTCCAAAATTACATTTAGGTATGACCTCAGCTATGTAAATAAAAGACATTTTAAAAAAGACTACAAGGAAATATGCCAAAATATTTGCAGTGGTTATTTCTGGGTGATGAGACTATGAATGAATAAAATTTTTTGGTTTGGTTTGGTTGGGTTTTTTTTGGGGGGGGTGTCTTTTTATTTTATTCTATTTTTATTTATGCTTTGTCTCCTTCATTTTCTACGATGCTTAGGTATGACTTTAGTAATGGGGTGGATGGTTAAATAGTTAAACACAGGAAAAGAACTCAGAAGGAATAATGGTTTATCCTGGTGTCCTAGAAAGTTTTGCATACTTGGCCTCTCTCCTCTGATGTTAGGGAAACTGAGGCAGAATTACAGTAACTAGTTCCAGACTTCGGAGTCCAGGTGACCCAGGTCACTGTTCCCCTCTTCAGTACAACATCATGGTTCGGAAGTGGCCATCCAGCCAGGGGTTAAGTCCCTTTGCTGTCCTTAACTAGCTGTGGGACCAGGAGCCAAAAAAAAACCTCTGTGACTTGGTTGCCTCATCTATAAAGGATGCCGATAATAGTAGTTTCTAGCTGAGGAAAGAGTGATTGGTGATAGGGAATACATAAAATGAAGTCACTTTAATCAAGCTGCTAAAATTATTAACATTATGAAGGTTGAGGTATAAGGGAAGAGTCCATTCTTGTTCTAACTAGTGCCAGGAACTTAAATTTTTTAAACTTTCCAGTCCTGAGTCAATGCCTGGATATACATCTGACTTCAAGTAACCCTCTGATTACCCCCTGAAGGACTTACACATCCAGGCCATCTGATTACCCCCTGAATGACTCAGCGGATACATCCCTTTAACATCCATTATCCAGACACCCCTGACTGATCAGAGCTCCTGGCTCCCATCATCCTGTCTGCCTGACATCTGACTCTTAACGGTGCTGGAGCAATCCTAGAGCCGAGCAGGCAGGGCTGAGAATTCTCAAGAACGTACTTTTTACTGTAATAACTTTTGACTTTTCTTTCTTCTTTGGAACGCTTCTGGGGTTTTGCCTGTGTTCCAGTTTGCAAACTCCAAGACCCTTGAATAAATCCTTATCATTTACTTCTAGAAAAACCTCCAGACTCTTTGAATTTGTGCAACATAGCTCATAAAGTCTTTGTGAGGCTTCAGCAGGTGCTTGGCATCGTACCTCTGACATAGTAAGCAATTGAATGCTAGCTTTTATTATCTTCATTCTATGCTAATAAGTATGGGGAAGGGGAGCATATTTATAATGCTTAGCTTGTGCTTTTAGTTGTATAATGTGCAAAGAGTCTAATTATATACTGATTCTTTCATTATTATAAAAGATGATGATCATGTTATATCATAATTATCTTTTTCTTACCCCCTCCCCACTACATTGTTGCCCCTTTTGAATAGGATCTGGACCTTGTTCTTGTCTCATCCTCCCAGCATGTGGAAAGCACAGTAAATGTTTAATTAAATAATACATTATTAATTAAATGATTAATAATAGTTATCTCATTCTGGCTCTGCACAAACTTCCAAGTTGCTCATGGGAGAGTTGTCGTCATTGGCCTTTGCTATGAAAATCATGTTGCCAACCTCTTCCCGGCAACTAGCACTTTTTTTAAAGTTCAGTTTATTCAGGTATAATTTACATACATTAACATTCCCCATTTTTCTGTAGTATACACAACTGAGTTTTGGCAAATGCATATGATCAAATAACCACTTCCACAATCAACATCACGCCCAAAACTTTTCTCCTGTCTCCTGCCACTCCCCAACCCTGGCAATCACTGATCTGCTGTATGTTCTTCCAGTATTGCCTTTAACAAAAGGTCATATATATGGAACCATACAAAACGGAGCCTTTGGAGTCTGGCTTCTTTTATTCAGCATAATGTATGTAGCCTAGGTATCAATAGTTCCTTTTTGTTGTTCAGTACTATTTTATTGTGTGGACGTACAAGAGTTCGTTTTTCCATTCACCAGTTGAAGAATATTTGGGTGTTTCCAGTTTTTGATGATTACGAATAAAGTCTCAATACTTGTAAATACTCAGGTTGTATATGAATATAAGTTTTCATTTTTCTAGGATAAAACCTAAAAGCGGGACTTGCTATATCTTATGGTTAAATATATATGTAACTTTGTAAGAAACTGTAAACAGTATTTTCCAAAGTGGCTGTATGGGTTTGCATTCCCACCAGCAATATACGAGGGTCCCAGTTGCTCTGCCTCCTCGCCCAGACTTGGTATTGTTGATTCTTTTGATTTTAGTCATTCTAAAAGATGTGTAGTTTCCCAGAAACTCTCTTGCTCTTCAAATATTCCATGAAGGAGCCAGGTTAAAATTACCAAGTTCATTTTGATAGAAGGAATTAGAGCCTAAAGAGGGTCTTTTACTTAAGTCTCCTGATTATGGTCAAGATTTTAGTCTTTAGTTCTGTTTCTTCCCTAGGGAAAAAAATAAAATAAAAAATCCAGAGAAAAAGCAAATCCCTCCCCCCAACCCCTGGACAACCCATAAAGCCCTTGAAATCATTCATCTAATAACATTTATTGAGCACATATTATGTGCTTGGCATTTTCTAGAATCTACAAATACATAGATAACTAAGACAAGGCAACCAGTATAACAATTAGGGTAAGGGGAGGTGAGAGAAAAGAGAGACAGGGGTAGGAACTGACAAGAGAATTAAATGGCCAATTACAGAGGGTGATCAAGTTTCTTAATGAGTGATTTTCTTTCTTAGCTTATTTAATGTGGAAGATTGCGTAACTGTAATTGGTTTTTGAATTTTGAGTCAGTCTTGCATACCGGGACAAATCCCACTTGGTCATGGTACATAATTCTTTTTATACATTGTTGGGTTATACTTGCTAACATTTTGTTGAGACATTTTACATCTATATTCATGAGAGATTTTGGTCTGTAGTTTTCTTGTAATGTCCTTGCTGGTTTGGTATCAGGGTAATGCTGGCCTCATATAATGAGTTAGGAAGTATTTCTTCTGCTTCTATCCTCTGGAACAGATTGTAGAGACTTGGCATAATTTCTTCCTTAAATGAATTCACCAGTGGACCCATCTGGGTCTGGTGTTTTTGGTTTTGGAAGGTTATTAATTATTTATTCAGTTTCTTTTATGGATATAGGCCTCATCTGTTTGTCTATTTCTCCTTGTGTCACTTAGGCAAATTGGGTCTTTCAAAGCAATTAGTCTATTTCATCTAGGTTATCAATTCTGTGGGCATAGAGTTGTTCATAGTATTCCTTTATTATCCTTTTAGTGTTCGTGTTACCTGTAGTAATGTTCTCTCTTTCAGTTCTGATATTAGTAATTTGTGTTTTCTCTCTTCTTTTCTTAGTTAGCCTAGCTAGAGACTTATTCCTTTTATTGATCTTTTCAATAAAGAAACAGCTTCTGGTTTAATTGATTTTCTTTAATTTCTTGTTTTAAATTTTATTGATTTCTGCTCTAATTTTTACTAATTATTTCCCCATGCTTATTTTGGCTTTAATTAGCTCTTCTTTTCCTAGTTTCCTAAGGTGGAAGCTTAGAGTATTGATTTTGGATCTTTCTTCTTTTCTAATATATGCATTTAGTAGAATAAATTTCCCTGTAAGCATTGCTTTCACTATAGCTCACATATTTGATAAGCTGTGTTTTCATTTTCATTTATTTCAAAACATTTTTTCTCTTGAGATGTATTCTTTGTCTCGTGTGTTATTTAGAAGTATATTGTCTTATCTCCAGGAATTTTGAAATTTTTTAGTTATCTTTTTGTTATTGATTTCTAATTTAATTCCACTGTGGTCTGAGAGCCAACATTGTATGATTCCTATTCTTTTACATTTGTTAAGGAGTAGTTTTTATGGCCCTGAATGTGGTCTATAGTGTGATTGTTCCACGTAATTTTGAGAAGAATGGTTATTCTGCTGTTGTTGATGAAGTAGTCTATAGATACCAATTACACCCAGCTGAATGATAGTGTTGTTGAGTTTAACTGTCTTTCCTGATTTTCTGCCTGCTGGATCTGTCCATTTGTGATAGAGGGGTTGACGTCTCCAGCTATGTTAGTGAAGTCATCTTGTTCTCTGCAGTTCTAAGTTTGTGCCTCATGTCGTTTGATGCTCTATTGTTAGATGCAGACACATTAAGACTGTTAGGTCTTTTTGGAAAGTTGACCCCTTTATCATTGTGTAATGCCCTTCTTTATGCCTGCTAAGTTTTCTTGGTTTGATGTTTGCCCTGTCTGAAATTAATACAGCTGCTCCTGCTTTCTTTTGAATAGTGTTAGCATGGTATATTTTTTTCCATCTTTCACTTTTAATCTACATATTCTTTACATTTAAAGTGGATTTCTTGTGCACAAAATATAATTGGATCTTAGTTTTTTCCCACTCTGATAATCTCTTTTTAATTGGTATATTTAGATGATTGATATTCAAAGTGATTATTGATATAGTTGGATTAATAACTATCATATTTATTACTTTTTCCCATTTGTTGTCTTTGTTCTTTATTCCTATTTTTGTCTTCTACTCTTTTTCTGTCTTTTGTGGTTTTGTTTGAACATCTTATATAATTCCATTATCTCTCTTAGCATATTAGTTGCACTTTTTAAAGACTTTTTTAGTGGTTGCCCTAGAGTTTGCAATATAAATTTATAGCTAATTCAAGTCCACTTTTAAATAACACTATACCACTTCACAGGTGTGTGATTACTTTATAATAACAAAATAATCCTAATTCTTCCCTACCATCCCTTGTATATAAGCATATATGTACACACATATAAGCATATGTGTATATCTGTGTACATAGATGTATATACATGCTTTTACATATATGCTAATGATAAAGAAGCACTTTTGGAGAACTACTGTTCTTGGATGTCATGTAAAGGAATTGTAGTCATACTTTGCCTCATATTCATACCTTGGAAAAATTTTCTCAACATTTACCAACATTTTTTAAAAATTAGGAAACTTATTAACTTATTATTTTTAAAGAAATCCTTATCCTGGCTTCTCTGGAAAAATTAGAAGTTCAGTAAATAGTAAGCCTAAATTTTCCCATGATAACAATTAGCTAGAGATCAGTATTAGCTGCTCCTTTTAGGCAGAACATTTGTTCTCCATTTCGTCACAATCACCAGCCACTCACAGTCCACATCATTCATTTTTCTTTTTAAAAAAATATTTTATTCATTTATTTTTAGAGTGAGGGGGAGGGAGAGGGAAAGAAAGGAAGAGAAACATCAATATGAGAGAGAAACAGCAATTGGTTGCCTCTTGTACGCGCCCTGACCAGGGACCAAACCTGCAACCCAGACATGTGCCCTGACTGGGAATCTAACCAGTGGCTTTTCAGTTTGCAGAACAATGCCCAGCCAACCGAGCCACACCGGTCAGGGCTCATTTATTTTCTAGGCATTTGACTTTGTTGTCCCTGCAAAAGGTGTGGAGACATGATGCAGAATTTTGAGGAGGGGCATGAGCATAGCTGGTTATCCCATCCGATTCATTCAGGCACCAGGGTGGCTTCAGAAAAGTGTAACCTGGGCAGCTGCATAGGACCCCACTCTCAGAAAGACCCCATACTTAGCTCAGTGCTTTGTTCTTGCTTTCTTTAAATTCTTAATAATTTTTGAACAAGAGAACCACATTCTCCTTTTGTATAGAAACCCCAAAATCATGTGGCTGGTCCTGCAGGCACCCCACACTTAATGGTAACCTTCTCATCACCAGTTGCTAGGGTGGGGTGGGGAGGGGGAAGATAATAACAGGATCAGGGATCTGGAGGGTGCTTCAGAAACCATCTTGTTCAGCAAACAAGGTAATTCTTTCATTTTACAGCTAGAGCTACCACGGTCCAGAAAGAGAGAATTGACTTCCTCAAGGTCATGGCCAAATTCTGAAAAAGGAGCCAAATTGGAAGGCTAAAGTGATGAGCCTGCAAGGCAGCGAATACTAAGGCTGTTGGTGAATTTATATATCTGATGTACCTCAGCATACCAATGAGAAAATTCCTATTTGTCACTTAGCTCAGTAAACTTTGGTTGATCTGATTAAAGCAGAAGGACATAAATAAAACAGAAGGGTAGGGTGACCTTTAAATAGGTCAAAAAGAACTGTATAAAAGGCCCAGTTTAGGATAAAGGTTGTGAAGGAGGAAAATGTCATATATGAAATCCACACCTGTGTTTGTATCTAAAGGCATACCTCCACCTAAACCCCAAATAAATTGCAAAAGGCAAAGGTATTCAGGGAATGCCAATATACTGCCTGATTTAAAAATGGTAATCAAGGTTCAAGGAAGCACTTAATTTCAGCTGGCCCCACTTAGCTGGAAAATGGCTCAATTACTCCTAGGTCTTGCTTGCTGGTTTTAGGCTAATGGCTGCATACACCCAGAGAGAGAGCGGAGTCCCTGCAGCTGGTTGAGTGGTAAATTGGACTAGAAGCTAGACAAATAAGTCAACTCCAGGTGGCCTTGCACCTGTTCACATCTGGGCTTGTGGTTTGGGTGGGGTGGAGCTTCCTCTCCCACCCATCCACCCTCTTAAAGATAGTCAAGGAACCTAGGTCTGGGCATGGAACTCCGTCCCCACACCTACTGTGCTTGGCTCAGTGAAAGGTATGTGGCCCTAAAATAGACCAATGAACATCTTCCCCAAGACTGACAGCCCTATCAAAAAGTTGCTTCCTTTTCTGCCGAGATGGTGAACAGTGTTAATGTGGGGCTGTGAGTTGTCCTTTGGTACCATTGCAGGACAGAGCCTGTCTGAAAATGAAGTCAAATTGTGGCAAGAGACAGAAAGTGAGAGACAGGGGTCTAATGATGTTATCTGAACCTGTCGATCTAGCCATGTCTGAAGTAAATCAACCCCTTTAACTTATCATTTACATGAGCCCCCATTTTTTTTTTCATTGAAACTTGTTGCTGAAAATTCCTCACTAATATAAAGGGCTTCTCCATCCTAGGCACTGTGTTAGGTGCTAGGATTACAATAGTCGTCGGCAGCCGTCCGTCTCGAGAGACGATGGTGTAGCTTCTTCAGAGTCTATCTGCACCGCCAAGAATGGCTGTGCAGTCCGACTCGGGAGTGACATGGTATCTGTCTCCTCCCGTGTTGAATCGACATCTTGCGATGACGCTGAAGCTACAGAGCCTGGGCAGGGTAATATGGAGGGTCTGCTGTTGCCCATGCAGCAGACCCCCCCTCTCTTCGCAGCTGAAGGGTCCAAGGGAAAGACGGAGTCGATACAGCTTGGGTTCAGGTGCGCCGCAGGAGTTGCCGGTGTTGACTACAACGTCAAACCGCCTTAGGGACTCCGGCTCCGGATTTTCTGTCGGGGTTTACTCCCTTAGCCTTTCCCCTGAAGAGGTATGCCGCAAGGCAGCGGAGGTTTTTTGGAGTCAGAGTTTTCCTTCTCTGATGTACCCTGACTGGAAGATCGAACCAGCGACACTTAGCTCGCAGGCCGACGCTCAATCCACTGAGCTAAACCAGCCAGGGCAAGGATTACAATAGTAGACAAGACATATGTCACTCCTATATTCGTGGCACTTAAGAGTCTAGTGGGAGGATGGCAATAAGGAAGCAACTAACTATGCAAATAAAATAAAATAATTACACATTGGAATTTGTAAACAAGAGGATCTAAGAAAGGGAGTCAGAGAGGAGGACTACTTTAGACAGTATGGTGGGGAAAGGCTCTCCATTGAATGTCTTTTAAGCTGAGAGTCAGTGGTATAAAGAATGAGAGAAGAGAGTTCCTGGCAGAGCAAACAGGAACTGCTCTTAGGCTTGAAAGGGCCTGATTCATTCAAGGAACTGAAAGAAGCCCTTCATTTATTCATCCATTCATCTATGCACCAAACATCTATTAGGTGGTGGCGTGGTGCTAGGCACAGGGAGACAAAGATAAAAGCAGTCCTGACTACTTGGCAAGATGTACCAAAAGTCATAAAATATTCACAGCATCTGACTCGGCAATTCCACTTTTAGGAATTTAGGCAAAAGAAAAACAAAGAGGGATGTCCACAAAGACATAGCTACGAGGATGTTCACTGCAGCATTATTTATATTTTTACCTTTGTATTGAAATGCAACATATATTGAGTGCACATATCATAAGTAAACAGCGCAACCATTTTCACACCCTGAACACACCCGTATGATTGATACCCAGATCAAGAAAGAGAACATGACCAGCAATCCACCCATCCCCTTTTGCCCCCTTCTGGTCATAAGTCTCACTCGCACTAAGGGCGACTGTTAGCCTGGCTTCTAACAGTATAGATTAATTTTGCCTCTTTTTGTATTTTGTATAAATGAAATCACATAGTATATGATTCATGGGGGTGGGGCTGAGGGAGTTGGGATGTCCTGGCTTCTTTTGCTCACTGTTATGTTTGTGAGAATCCACTATATTGTTTATGTCGTTATAGATTGCTTATTCTGTAGGGTGTTCTATTAGTGGCATGTACCACAAGTTATTTTTCTATTCTGTTGATTACAGACCTTTGGGTAGTTTCCAGACTGAGACTGTTATAAATAGTGCTGGTGTAAACATTCTTTTGGTTAGCATATGTCTGCATTTCTTAGGAGTGTACACCTAGGAGTGACATTGCTGGGTCACAGAATGCTGGGTCATAGTATTCTATCCACTTTAGCAGATATGACTAAACGGTGTAACAAAATGATTCCACCAAATTACACCCCCACCAGCTTTATAAGAGAGTTCTGTGTTCACTTGATATTTTCCATTTTTATTTATTTATTTATATTGATTTTAGAGAGAAGGTAAGGGGGGGAGAGAAAGGTTGTTCCATTTATTTATACATTCATTGGTTGATTCTTATATGTGCTGTGACTGGAGGGATCAAACCCACAACCTTGGCATATCAAGATGACACTAACTAACTGAGCACCTTGCCAGGGTACCTTTCCCTTTTAAAAAATTTCAGACATCTGGTGGCTATGTTGATATCTAATTGAGTTTTCATTTCCTTAATAATTAATGACATTGCAAACTTCTTCAAATGATTATTGGGCATTGGATACCCTCTTTTCAAAGTAGTCTGTTCAAGTCTCTTTCCCATTTTTTTAACTGATTGGTCTATTTTGTTCTTATTGGTTTGTAGGAGTTCTACAGGTCCTTGGTCAGACATACATATGCAAATATCTTCTTCCACTTTATGAGGTGCCTTTTCACTGACTTTGCTGAGAAGCAATTCTTCGCATTAATATAGTCAATTTATCAGTTTTCCAATGGTTATTACTTTTTGAGTTCTATTCAAGAAATTGTGTCCTACCCCAGGATCAGAAAAATGTTCTATGTGTTTCTCCAAAAGCTTTACTGTTTTCATTTTACATTTAGATCTACACACTATCTGGGTTGATTTTTTTTATGATGTGAGGTGAGAAAGGCATCTGAGGAGGAGGAAGGAAGTGGTATGAACAGCAGTGAGGGAGACCAAGAGATAGAGACCAGACCATCCACAAGTGGCTTCTGTATCAGGCTCAGGTGTTGAACCTACATCCTCAGGGTAATGGGGAGCCCCAAAGGGTTCAAAGGCAAAGATTGATGAGCTCAATCACCTTTGCTTCCCTTGCAAGGTACAATACCTGATGAATACTATTACAAGCAGGAGTAGTAGTAATATTTACTGTGACTGTGAGGAGGATAGTTTGAGGAATCTTTCACAATTGCCTCCACAGGGGGTTTTCACGTTTTTGATCATGATATCTTTTTACAACACGATTCAACTGGATTTCACATGTGGTGGTGCTGGTGGTGGTGGTGGTGATAATATTTGTTATTATTTTGTTCTAAAGCAATATGAAGAAATATAAGATCAGGTTCATACTCAGAATCCAGTTGGGAAGACAAGTTAGATTCCCAAACAAACACAGTGCCAAGCAGTGTTTGAGAATGACTAGCACGTTTCTATCTCCTTGCCTTTATCCAAGGTGTTCCATCTACTGGGAACGGCGTTTTACACCATGTTCGCCTTTTCAAATACAGCCCAACTTCATTCCAAGTGCTGCTATTCTATGAGGCTCTCCTTGGTCACTCAAGTCTAGCAAGCTCTCCTGCAAGCTCCCCTGTGTCCCCACCCTCCATTTGTGTGAGAGTCCCCCTGCTTCAAGAAACACTGCTTTCTACCTGAGCTCATTGGAGTGAGTTTCTGCTTCTCACAAACCTAAAGAGCTTTCATTCGGACACCTCCCATGAATGTGGTTTTAAACATGAGTGTGAAGGTGTTAGAAACACAAAGGAGGATGGAAATGAGCCAGACAGGGTGAAATGTGGGAGTCGGAGTCAGATTCAAAGGCTGATTGTCCACACTGGTTCAGAACCCATGAGATCTCTGCAGAAGGAAAGAGAAAAGGCTGCAAACATGACTAATCTCACAAAAAACTTAGATAAATTATTGTCCCACTATGTGAAATCACACTCCCATTGAGCACCCAGTGTGTGTGTGTGGCTGGACACTATTTAGGTGCTGGGAGAGAATGCAAAGAAGGGGAAAGCACAGCCTCTTTCCTTTTAGGAAATTATAATACTTAGTGAGTATAGATTAAGTGCAAGGATGACTATCTCTCAGCTGCTTCTGCCAGGGATCTTAAAGCCTGAGATCACACCAAATAATATATTCAAAAGTACTTTGTAAATGGAAAGTAGCTTTGTAAATTTAATTGACATTAGTGTTCAGACCAAGGATAATAACAGTCCAAAGTTATGTAAGACCTACTCTGCCAAGCACAGTGACAAATCTTTTGTACACATTTATTCCCTGAAGGGAAAGAGCACCCTAGAAGCAGGTACTATTATCCCATTTTACAGATAAAGAAATGGAGCCTTAGAGAGGCAATGTCTTTGTTTCAGGTCATGAAGCTAGTGAGTAGTAGAACCAGAAATAAATCCACATTTATGTTTAGCAGATTTTTGACAGAAGTGCTAATGTAATTCAATGGAAAAAAGGATAGTCTTTTCAATAACTGATATCCATATAAAAAAATTACCTGGAAATAAATCAGGGAGCTAAAAGTAAAAGCTAAAACTACAAACTTCTAGAAGAAACCATAGGAGAAAATATTCACAACCTTGAGGTAGGCAAAGGTTTCATAAACATGACATAAAAGTATAAACCACAGAGAAAAACCGGTAAGTTAGATTTCATCAAAATAACAACAAAAATTTTTTTTCCTGCACTTTAAAAGACACTATTAAGAAACTGAAATAGCAAACCACAATCTGGAGGAGAATATTTGCAATGCAAATATTCAATAAAGGACTTGTAACCAGAATATATACAGAACTTTGAAAATTCTATAAAAAGAAGGTAATTTTAAAAAATGGACATAAGATTTGAACAGACCCTTCAAAAAAGATACAGTATATATAAATGATCAACCAGCTCATGAAAAGATGTTCAACATGATTAGTTATCGGGGAAAGACAAATTAAAACCACTGTGAGATACCACTTTACACCACGAAGAATGACTCAGTGTAACTGACAATATCAGGTATCCGTAAGGGTGGGAAAGAACGAGAACTTTCAGATTGTCCACTTTGGTACTTTGGCAGTTTCTTATTAAGTTAAACATGCCCTCACCCTGTGACTCAACAATTCCACACCTAGGCATTTGCTCAAGAGAAATGAACGCGTTTGCCCACAAAATTATTTTTTACAAGAATGTGCGCAGCAGCTTCATTCATAACAATCAAAGACTGGCAAACACAAAGGGCTAGAGAGGTTGTGGCACATCCATACAAAGATATGTTACTCGGCAGTAAAAAGGAACTCTTATGTGTTCAACATGGATGAATCTCAAAACTATCTTTGCTGAGGAAAGGAGGTCCAAAACAAAACACTGCGTACGTTATGATTCAATTTCTATGACACTCTGGAAAACGCAAAACTAAGCTGCAGTGACAGAGAGTAGATGGGTGGGGGCCTGGGCTAGGGGCGGGAAAGAGGATTGGCCGGAGGGGGCAGGTAAGAATTTCTTACAATGGTGGAAGTATACTTGATCTGGACTGTTGTGGTGGTCGTATGGTGCTCACACTTGTCAGTGCATTTGTATGCACACTTAAAATGGGTACAGAGTGTTGTGCCTCCAAAAAATGATTAAAAAAAAAAAAAACGTCGTGAAACATGGTGAATTGTCCCCAGGCCCAGCAGCAGGGAGACACGCAGTGGGAAAAACAGGGGAGGAGGCATGGGCAGGAAACCTTCAGGAAGCACATTAGTTTATAAAATCACTCTCTGCTTCGCCAACTCCTTTCACGTTCTTAGAGGTGGCAGTCCCTGCTCGGGTCCCCTGTCAGGCACAGCGTGCTGGCCCAGCAGCAGCAGGATTGACCAAAGGACAAGTACCTGGAAAAAGGCGCCCGTTTTTTCCATTCAGCTCCCTGGAATCTAGGACAGGTAACCTGACTTAGTTCTGAGTTCTTCATAAATTCCCTCATGGCCTCTCTCCTCCTCCTGCCTCACGTGGCTCCTCGCTTCCTTGGGAGAATGTCTCTCTTTCTGGCTCCTGCTCAGCTACCGGGGGCCCCTCATCAGGTCCCTGGGCAGCACAAAGACTGTGCTACTGACTCCCAAGCCTTCTGCCTTCTCCTTCAGGGAAGCCACAGGAAACAGGATGGAATAAAGCCCATTCTCATAACTACTGTTCTTTTAAAAAGCTGAAAAGTTGGGTTGAGGAGTTTGGGGCTATTTTTAGCACCAAACACTATAAAAAGGAAATGCCACTGATAATCTTAGATGGCTGTATTTTTGTATGGGATAATTCAAGCTTCCTTCGTAGAGTTCCCAGTCATAAGAAATACTTCATAAAAATACTGCCTCAGGTCATACCCTCAAACCCAGCAGAGCATTACTGAAATCCTTCGGGGCTAGTCGAGTCAGGGCTGACTGGGAAAACTAAGACCGCATTTTTAGCCCATTGGTACGGCTGCTCCCTTCTGAGTTGCTCTGGTCTATCTTACCAGAGGAAAAGAACCAATCAATAACCTACGTACAAATATTTATTTGTTGGGACTATGTGAAGGAAGCATGGCAAAGGGGTTGGCACACAGGCTGTAGTCAGGCTTCCCCGAGTGTGGTCCTTGTGTAGCATCAGGCAAGTTGCTCAGCCCTTCGGAGCTTCCCCTACAAAATAGTTACTGTGAGCCCTGTGAACTGATGCCTGATGTCTGGCACTTGGTAAACTTTCCGTGAATGTCAGTTCATTGGTAGTTTGTGCTCGCCGTGGGGGCTACAGAAGTCTGGTTTCGCCTTTGGGAATTCTATGCTCTATCGTGACACATAAAGCATACAGACGGGAAAATAAAAGAACAACAGTAATGAATGAGGAGATCTTGTGTTGGCAAAATTGCTAAAAAAAACACGAACATTAGTTTTCAGACACTGCTGGGCCCCTGCTTCGAGACTGATTGGAGAGCAATTTGTCAATGTGTGTCAAAAGCCTTTAAAATGTGTTTGCCCTTAGGAAAACAATGAGGCGTGTAAGCCAAGCGTTAGCCAGGATATACTTAGAGTAGCAGAAAGTTGGTGACCGTCTAAATGTCTAACAACAGAAGTCAAATGCATATGTAGACATTACAATTGATGAACATTTACACAAAGCACGTCACAAAGCAATATGTACAATATGGGTCCATTTTGAGGGTATGACCTGAAGCAGTGTTTCTGTTAAGAACTTCTTGTAACCAGGAACTCTGAAAAGCAAGCTTGACTACTCCATTATAAAAATACAGACATATAATAGCTGTGTGTCTATATATCTGTATCTATATATATATATATATATATAGATAGATAGATAGATATCTAAATATAGTTTATAGACCTTGCCTTAACACAATGGTTTCATGTATGGGTAGTGCTTTTAGGTGGGTTTTTTTGTTTCATTCATTTGTATTTCTATTGCTTTTATGTAAGAAAAAAAAAAATTTTTAAGAAGTTTGATTAATCTTGAAAACAGAAAGGGAGAACAAACACAGCCCAGTAAGTACGTAAGCAGTGACCCATTTTTTACTGAACATTTCTGAGAATTCTGAGCCCTCATTCACTTCCTACAAATACACTGATTCACTGTGTAACTTTGGGCAGATTCTTTGCCTCCCTGGCTCTCAGTTTTCCATCTGTAGAATGCAGATTTGGGCTAGGTCAGAGGTGCACTTTTATGAGTGTCAACTCCATAGCATGGCTAGGGACAACCTAGACCACCTCTGTGAAAGAAGGCAAGAGCTCTGTGACCAGCAATGCCTGTCACAGACATAAGAATGCGGAATGACACAAGAGGACCATGTCGTTCCCATATGTAGACTAGAAAACCTAATGGTCTCTTGGGACTCTATGAGCTTGGGGCATCTTGAAGCAAATTAACCTGAATTTGGGAAGTTATAGGGGTTGGGGGTACCTAACTCCATGTATTCATTTTGGTTGGGTTGTAGCAAATCACTAATTTTCCTTCTTCACAGAACCCAAGACATGGAATTTACTGAAGGAGAAAGTCGTCATGGCAGTTTTGTCTCCACTGTATTTTCATCCAGCTCCCCTTGCCCCAAGAACAAGGACTAAATCTGCAGCTGTTACTCAGCTTCTCCAATCTGGAGCCATTTGAACACCACAGCTGTTAGAAGCCTTAACCTGATTTCAGTTTTGTTCTTGGTCCACGTCTCATGTTTCGTGAGAGTCTCTAAAAGCCACACTTCTGGGGGCTGAGTCAGAGGAGACCACTTCTCCTAATCATCACCCACCCAGGAAGCAGAAGGGCTGGACGCTCATTCCCGAGGGGACTTTCCAGCATGAAGTAGAGCCCTTTCTATTCCTGATTTGATGGAACGAGGCCCCTGAGAGGGTGCCGACATTCCTGAAGTCATACAGTAAGTTCTGCTACCACCCAGCTTTGCCCACTGGCAAGCAGACAGTGATATTTGGCAAACACTCTGGCTCCCAGCAGCTTGGCTATTTGGAGGAAGGGGCAGTCTGGAGGGCTTTTCTGTATATCAAGTTCACCATGCTAATCTACCCTAGCTTCCACAGAGAACAGCAGGCTGTATTCAGGGATCTCGGCAACAGCTGTGCCTTCCAAACCAAGACACTGTTGAGAAAGATGATCCGAATGTGGGCTGTGTGTTTCAGCGGGATTTGGTGGGACTTTCCTACTCAAATGGCCCTTTGTGTGCCTCTAAAAGATGAGGCATTAACCTCACGCGTGGCTAAAGCATAATGGATGACTCGGAGTTCTCTATTTACTTTTGGCTGGTGCTCAGATCTCAACCGTCAAAAATGCCTGAGTATCTGATGGACAATGCCTGGCTTGTTCAGACTTGTTTTTGATGGAGTGGGTAGATCCAGGTTTGATAAGCCATCCAAAGCTGGACTGTTACAAAGGATGACTCCGAAGTTCCTCTCAAGGCAGTAGGATTGTGTCCTGGATCAGTAGCCTCTATTATCAACTTTGTTCATATTTGGCATCTTTACCTACTTCCGCATCTTCTCTGACATCTACCCATTTGTTACAAGGTGCGGCCCTAAGACTGGGGCATCAGGAACAGAGGTCGTGTGCTCAAGTCACTTCTACCCAGCTCCAGAAAGTCACCTGCTTGATCCTGGTGCCTTCTCAGTACACTTTGCAAGTGCGGGTGCTTCAGGATTCATCAGTGCTCTGGACTATATTCTCAGAACAAAGGCTGTACATAAAATACCAGACACAGGGCACATAGTACATACTCAATAAAGTGTAACTCCTACATATTAATTAACCCAACCAATAGTATTAAACATGTCGTATGTTGCAAGCACAGTGCCAGGTGTTAAGGATAATCCATCAAGCAAGAAAGACAATGTTCCTACTCTCTTGGAGCTTCAGGCAGCAGGGGTTGGTGGGGAGAAAAGAAACAAGGAAATGAGTTAATTACAGATGATGGTGAATGCTTGTATTTATCGTATTAGTGTAAAATTCCTCCAGTTCAAGCTCTCTCCACCCCTTTATCTATGTATCGGGAGCCACTTTCAAGTTAAAAAGAGTTTAACAATTGCATTGAGTATGAATTTGGAAAGGCATTGAACTACTAGCTCTTAAAGTGATGGCGGTGGGCCGGGGGGCGGGGGGGGGGGCGGTAGAGAGTGGGAGAGAAAGGGAAAGAGCAGGTGAGAGAAAGGAGTGGGGAGAGAGAGAGAGAGAGGAAATGGAGTGTTGCTGGGAAGAAAATGCTGACACTGTGCCATAGCTCCCAAGTGCTATTTTGTGAATCATTGCCTGGTGGGCTTCAGACTCACTCGGGGAGCCTTTAAAAGATGCAGATTCCCAGCTCCCATCCTTAAATATGGAATTCTGGAGGTCCAGAATGTTTGTAAAGTTCCCTGGTCATTCTGATGGGCCAGCCAGACATAAGAAGCATTGCCTTTCAGCCAGCCTGTAAATCCCGCTGAGGCTGTTTGTCACTGAGGCTGACACTACAGGATCGGGCCCGTTATTCTACTGGTTACCAAATACTGTTTTCTAGTTTCTAGAATATTTGCCCTAGCTGGCCCTCAGGGAGCTTAGAATCTACAAGGTGATATAAATGAAAATGATGTGGGAATATAAAGCAGGAACAACTAACTTAGTCTTTGAGTTTTAGAGAAAACTTTCTGGAGGGAAAGAATTCTGGGTAAGTTAGAATTTGGTTTGGCTGCATTTGACAGAAAACACAAAATTATACTGGAATTAAACCAGAGAGAAATTAAAATTTTCTCATATAAAAGTCTTAAGGAAAGTAACCCATGATGGTATTGTGCTTCAGATTCCTTTGTGGTTTTCGGCCTCCCTCAGCATGGGCTGATGTGGTCCACAGTGGTCACTCAGACTCCAGCCATCACTTCCATGTTCCTGCCAGTGGGAAGAACAAAGGAGCAAAGAAGGACATCACCTCTCCCTGTAAAGATATTTTCTGGAAGTTACACATGAAACTTCCATTGACATCTTAGCGTCTAGAACTTAAGTCCTTGGCCACACCTTGCTTCAGATGAAACACAGTTTAAAATACAGGGTTTCATCACTGAAAAAAGAAAAGGAAAACAGCCATTGGGAGACAGGAGGCAGGACCCTAAGTTGAGATAGGAGGAATGGGTAGCAATAGGCAAGGGAAGGTACAAAGCAGACTGTCCAGAAGCACTTTTCTTGCCACAGACTCTAGTTCTTGACCTTCATATTGTAACCCAAAGCCCCCAAAATAATGAGCCTGCCTCCCTAGCCAATCAGTGCTCAGATTTACAATGACCTCTCATCAAAACCCATCATGCCACTGAAATAATGGCTGCTTGGAGATATCCCTTCGTTCTGATCTATAAAAGAGCTCACTCTGAAATCTCATCTCTGATTTACTAGGACAAATTACTGAAACCAATTTGAAAAAACTACAATCCTATCCCTTTCATGGGATTAATTATGGCACACCTGCCTGAAGCACTATTATGTAAACATAAAAGGTGATCATTTGTGAAGCTATAGAGTATGATAAAGAGCTCATTATAAAATACTGAGGAAATGCAAATTAGTGTATGTGTATGTCTTGTGATTGTAATTATGTGAAAGTGGGTGTATATGCACAAATATTAGAAAACTATAAAAACAATTATTGGATGGATTAAAGGTTTTTTTTCACTGAAAATTCCCTTTAGAAATACTGATTTCATAGCAAATAAAATCTGAAATAAGTCCTGCAAACTTTACATAGTACTGAAGGTAGGTAAGAGTGCTTAAGAATCACATGAGGAGGTTTTTTAAAATGTGTATTCCCAGGCAGTAGCCAGAGAGATCCTGATTATATAGGTCTGGGGAATGGCTGCATTTTTTTTTTTTTAATTTAAATGCATTTTATTTTTAGACAACCTACATGACATGTTTTTTTTTCTTAAAAACAATGCCTCCACTCCACATAAATCAAGGTCAAAAATAAATGAAGGGCTCAAGATAACATCAGTCCCATTTGTCCTAGCCATGGTGTGTGTGGATGGAAAGCAGCAGCCAGGTGTGGTGACAGGTGATAGGTCCAAACTGGAAAATTTGTTAACGTTTTTCCATTTCTAAACTATCCTTAGTGGAGAATCAGACATGGACTCGCATCGCCCTCCTGGCAACACAGCAGAGCCACTGTGCTTTTCACCAATAAAGAACTGGTGGTTTTTGAAAGGCGCAAGGATGTGCTTGATTTGTTCTGCAGCCCCTGTCATGAAAGGCTTTACTCTTGCTGGTCTCTGTTCTTAAAGTTTCCCTTTGATTGATTTCATGTAATCGTTGATGTACCTACCTCCTGTAGTCTCCTTTTGTGAGGCTGGTTTCCTGCAAATGACGGTTCAGGACAATATCAACACCAGTGATGACTGTGTTTTCGGTACCTTCGCCCTCGGGCCCTTCAGCAGAGGCATTTCCACCAATAAGCAAGTCATCCGTGTTACCCTGTGTCCTACTATCCTCTACCTGCAGGCACAGTCCATCTGTGACCTGGGTCATGTTAGCTATGGAAGAACTTCTCATTGTGGCTGATGAGGTCCGGTAGATGACCATGATGGGGGCTGGAAGTGGAGAGATCATAGATAGCAGTGCTGGCTGAGCAGCCGGAGCCATGCTAAGAGTGTGGGGAAGGAGAGGTGAGAGGGGATGGCTGCATTTTAAACAAGTACCCCAGGCCCTTTTGTTGGAAATGAGGCAATGATCACATTGGAAAAGCACCTAAATAGCTGGTGTCTCTGAGGGTGACGCAACTCCATGTATGATTCATTGTTAAGGATAGTTTAGAAACGCAACATGCAAGGTTGAACCAGGCAATTAGAATGCAGAACATAGAAATAAAGAGTAAATCTCTCTAGAAGATATAGGATTTTTCATCAAGTAAAATTGGATAGAAAGTAACTCCCTGCTACCCTTAATTTTAGTTTTATTGTAAAGCCTTTGGAATTTTTGTAATATCCTGAAAAGATGATTCAGAAAGCTAAAAAAGGATGTGCCTCAGCAATCTGTTCCAAAATGTAGAATAGAAAATTTTCAGAATTACCCTGCCTATTGAATACATTAAAATTATACTTTTTAAAATGCTGTAATTCATAAAATACCCAGAACTTCATTTCAAAATCATTTCCAAACTTCAACTTTTAGAAGTGCCTATATTTTTAGCTCAGGAATAATCATCCTGACAGCTGATTTACACTGTGAAAAATATGCTTGTATGAGAATTTAGTACATTTGCCCACTAGAATTCCCAAGTGCAGTATCAACTTCCATTAAAAAGTAGATTTAGTAAACAATGACAATTTACAACTATTATTGCAGCTCTTCATTTTTTTAGACCATCAGATACTTAGTGCAGAAAATATTTTATTTGGCCACTGGCTTCTCTCAGTAAAAGATTTAAGGAGATCAATGCAGAAAACCATATGTGAAGTCAGCAGCTAAGAAGCAGAGCCACCCGATCTAATTGTAATTAGTATTTTCCCAAGTGGACTCTGTGAGATGTTAGTAGACATTATGTTCAAATGAAAAAGGGGGCCTCAGGCTAAAGAAGTTTGGGAAGCACTGTATAAACAGAGTTCAACATGTTTCTTCACTGAAAGACTTCTGAGAACCTCAACAATGATAACGACACTGTCCATGGTGGGGGCACGGGATGTGTTTCCCAAACTTATTTGACCAGATACTGTCAAAATACCTAAAAAGCTTGGGTTCCAACTAATACACTTGGAGGAACCCTGCTCTTTCCTTTCTCTCCTTTCTACATTTTATTAGGTCAGCTACTCAAAAGCTGGGACTAAATCTATTTCTAGTCCTTTTGCAGTGAAAATAGTTTTAATTTTCAAATAGCCAGAATACAGAACAATTTGACATTCTAAGCATATTGACATTTCAACAAACTTTTAAAGGAGGCTATTCTTATTACAAATATCATTATCTTCCAGTTTATAATAAGAACAAACAAGGCAATGGCCCCTATTAGAAAGTAGTCGTGGCTTCAAGCTTAGAGAATTTCACTTTGATGACTTGGAGAGGTAGATGAATTAATGCCACTGGGGCAGAGCTGTGTTTCTTCTGTAGATCTCTAGTCAGAGCCAAAAGTGGGCTGAGGAACTACAAAGGAGCAGATATGGGCATTTGTGGTTAGGCCCACTTATCTACAACTGGGTACTTTCCGACATATGAGCTACCCATTATTTCCCAGCCCAGATTATACAGTGGCTCTGTAAACTATCTAAACTTCTGACTTTTAATCAAAGTGCTGAGGAAGAGGAGGAGGAAGATTAAAGAGTTGCCAAGCCTTAACAGCCACTAAAGGAAAATTGGGGAAGGAACTGGCGGGTCAGAGCTAGCCTCAAGACAAGTACTTAACTGGCAACACTGACCCATGCTCTATGTCATTCCTTACACAGGGATGCCCCTAACCAAATTGTCTTAAGAATAAGGTCTGTGATCAAAACCCAATTTAGTCACTAAAGTGTTATTAAAATGACACGGGGTAAAAAGGGTCAAATTATCAAATGCGTTTTTTCTCCATGGTGTAGAAGTCAAGTGTGAAGACAAAGGTTGCTTTAGTTTTGAGGTGAAGTTACCTTTGCTCTCTTCCAAGAAATTCAATTTTGCTCTTTAATCACATTGAAATGACATTGCACAGACTAATAAAGAATATAAAATATAAAAATAAAATGTTTATTGCGAAGAAGAAATTTTACATTCAATTAAGTGTAGGGTTGATGAAATGCAATACATTGACAACCTTTGCTTAAGGAACAAACACAGGTTTAGCAAAGGAAGAAGTTAAAAGCTTAGAATAGGTTTCCAACAATTTCCAAGCAGGTTTAAGTAACAGGGTCTCAATTTGCATAAGTTATACAGATCACTGAGGGAAAAGTGTATTGGTTTGTGGCTATTTCCAATCATCAATTCACTATAGATCTTTTTTACCATGATCCCATCTTTTGTGATCCTGATCCCATTCTAAAACGGTTCTCTCCATCCATAAATGGGCACTTACCAAGAGGTCACACTGCAAGTAGGATTTTTTTGCTCTTTGTGAATGAACAGATTCCAACGTGCTGTTACACGAACTCTATGGTTATAAGGACAGTTGCTTGAACCAAATCTGGAAGAGCCCTTCCAATATGAGGAGTGCTTAAGGCACACGTAAATGTGTAAAGAGTTTGGAAATGGCATTGGAATATGTGCACAACATCTTCATTAACAGAGTTTTTGGTGTCATGTAAGCTAATAGAATCTGTAATTCTGGAGGCTATTAAGTAAAAATAAATATTTGTATGTCGTATGAAAACCATCCTCATTTTAAGAATACACGTTTTGCCAATTTCTATCCCCTGAACAGAAAATATCCAACATAGACAATTTTATCTATGTTTATTTAATTGTAATAAAAGTAGAACAATGAATGCCAAATGGGAAAATATATCCAAAATAGATGATCAAAATGTTTAGAGACAGAAATGACTAATTTAGCTAAAGGAATTACCCCAGGTGACATTAAAATACATTTGCAACTTATAGTTGGTTATCAGTATAAGTTAAATTTAGTAACTGAGTCCCAATTCACTACAAAAAGTTATCAAAATATTTTCAAAATGTTACATAAAAATTGACATCCATAAGTATTACATAAAGACCAAACAAAAATTATATAAGAAAAATAAGTAAGTGTATCCCAAAATAAAATACAAATCCCACTTGTCATGCCAGATGTACACTCTCTTTTCCCTCACATATCATTGTGAGTATTCAGTATTTTGCATGTTCCAAGATAAAGTGATGATAATATATGTTGATGCAAATTTCTGGCATAAAAATAAACTACTTTGTATCTTAAATATTCCTACAATGAAACATTTGGGACTCCAGTTTCACTAATAAAAACTTAATGAAGGCATAAATTGCATTTCGTTTGACTCCTCAAATCATGGCTGAAAACTCTCAGCAAAGCATTCTAGGCTTTTTTTTCCCCTCACACCAACTGACCCAGAATATATTTTTAAAAATGTTTATTTTCTGTGCATATCTGTTTAAAAATTATAAATTCCTGAGTACTTTATCTTCTTTCTCCTCATCACTATCAGTGACATTGACTTGCTGGATGCTAGAGGGAATTGATGTAGAGACAGTTAAGACGGTCTCCAAGACGCTGATGTCCAGTTGAGGCATGGGACTGAGGTGTCCTTCCCCACTGTGGCCATGACTGTTATAGTAAGAGGTCCCATCCATGCTCTCACAACTCCAAGAATCTTCAATGTGTGTGTGTTCATCTGCGTGGTCTCTGAAAGAATAGTCTCTATTTAAAGCTGAAAAGACAGCCTCGTGTTTTTGGTACCTGTCTTCATAACAACCAAAGCATTCTGGCATTGGACTTGGAAAGTTTCCATAGCCAAAGGGAGGCCGACTATAAGGGCACGTGCTGCAGCAGAAAGACAAAAGAGGAATTAGATCATACATACCTTGTCTAGATATTGCCTTGTATACAGACTAATTGATCAAGTTTAACTGCATCCTCTTTGGGGCCTGGAAAGTTCCCAAAATAACTTTCTGCTACCACTGTATTCCTTTGACCTTTTACTACTGCTTAGCCCCAACATAAAATAAAAGGCAAAGTGAGCTTGTGACTGACGTACTTACTAGACTAGTATCTCTTATCAGCCTTCAGCTTCCTTCTGAGCCTTGATAAAATAAAATAAAATAATTGCTTATCTGGGCCTTTCTCTCCTGATGCCTTACACCATGTAAGGTTTTGGAAATGCAGGCATGTGTTGTGCCGCTTTAAAAAACTGACAGTAAGTAGTGCCACAATTACTCTTAGGAATATTCAAAACAAAGCTTATGGAGGAAAAATGTATAATTGGGTTGAAATCAAGAGCTCCTGGGGAAGCCCTGAAACAGAGGATAACAATTTCACTTTTTAATTGACATCCAATAATAAAGTAAGTTAAAAACAGTCAATAACAGGAAGATTTAGAATTGATATTAAACTGTCATTTTAAAGATCTTTCCAAAAAAAAAAAATTGGAGGGCAGAAATGTAAAGAATTAAAATGATTATTTTGATGATTTTTAAAAGAAAAAAAAACTGATGGTTTTTTAAAAATTCTGCCAGCCAAATTCATTTTTCAAAAAAAAAAAATTGTCTTTACTTTATAAAGTATTTATTCTCCCTTTCAAAGGCACCGAACAGGAATTGTAGGAAGAAGTATAGAGAAAAGTCCAGTTGAGACTTCCCTGGACTCATGGACTCCATCTAGTGACAGACAACATGAACATAATAAACATAATGTCATAGCAAAATCCATGACAAAATGAGTGTTTAATTTCATGCTCCCACATTTTAAAAAGGAGCAAACTTTGTTTCCTTCCCTTTAAAAACGTAAGTATGATAATGTACTAAATTATCATCTCAAACTCTTTGAAAGTATGGTTAATATTCAGTGATTTGGTGTCTCAAGTGCTAGGGACCTTGCCCATGTTAAATATCACAAACAGGAGTTAAAAGTTTTTAAAATGTTTAAATTTAATATATATATGTCTTGAACAACTGTGCTTCCAGCTATGACTTTGTTCCTGTAACTGTTCTGCCTCAAGTCTCCCCAGCCATTAAATTCCACAGATACTTCAAGGGGGTGCTCAAAGCTATCACCTCCACCAAGCATCCGCATCAGCTAAAGACAACTCAACCACTATTTTTCTCTGAACCGAATGTAGCCAAGATACTATGCAAAGGTTGGTGGAGAATTTATTTTAAAGAGTCTAAAAACTAGGCATGTACTAGGCATGTGCTAAAGTTTAAAATGCAAACATCACATGGCTATATTGGTGTGTTACGAGAAGTTAGTGTTCTATCAAAGAACAAAAAAAAAAAAAAATCAATTAATCACAAAGGTAATCCTAAAAGGTAATACGGACGAAAATGATCAACTGTAGAAGCATGATGGTGATGGAAAAAGCATCAAATAGAATTAGCAGAATAATAATATTAGCCAGCATTTAATAAGCATTTACTGCACTGTGTTTTCTAGGCAGTGCCTAAGGAGTATATGTGTTACCTTAAATATTCCTTAGAATCACTCTATGAGATAGGTATTATATCTCCATTTAACAGATGAGGGGACAGAGCCTTAAAGAGATTAAGAACTTGCTTGAAGTCATAAGATTGGTAAGTAGTAGAATAGAATCAGGTCATCTGACTCCAGAACTTGTTCTCCCAACGACCATGGCACATCACCTGGGCACTCGTTCTAGCTGTGCCACTTACAAACCTGGTAGTGTTAAGTAAATCTTAAGTTATCTGAACCTTAGGGCCTCCTTATATAAAACAGGGATAATATTGCTTATTCTGTCCACTTAAAAGGCCTGTCATAAGGAACTTGGGAGAGGATGTATATTGAGTACTTTGGAAACTAGAAACACTCTCAATGTATGATTAGTTAGCCTTATAAGAAGTCATGTTTAATGATGTATTGGTAAATACACACGTACATGTATATTTTGCTTTTATTTTTAAAAAGAAAAAAAAGTAAAGATAAAACAAAATCTAATGAAAACGGTCACCTATAGGAGGACAGAATGTAGAGGAAAGGAGACTGGAAGGCATGCTAGAGTTCTCAAAATGTACCTTATATTATGATTTAAAAGGCAAAAAAAAAAAACTGATTTTTTTTAAAAAGGCAAATATAGAAATTCTGACTTTGATACCACACATTTTACATAATTAAACTGAATTTTTTAAAAAGTAAACCCTAAAAATTGAAAGTAAATAAACTGAAGTTTATGTTAAGTTGCAAGTGCCTTAAATATGCAGAGAAAACTATTTCAAGATCATTTAAATCTGCTATTTTTATTGCATCGTTCTGGTAAGACATGATCAATGAAGAAAAAGAATCACAAATAAGTCTTAAACTGTATGCAGTAATTTCATTGTGATATTGCTGCTTTGAAACTATTCATATTGTTTTGAAACCATACTGTCTTCATGTATATAGGTATACGTATATCAGGAAAAAGAACATTTGGTAGGATAAAGCAAGTAAGTGGTGCTTTTATTATCATTAGGAACCAAGATTTTTAGGGGAAAAGATACTAAGAACATAAAATCAAAGAACCTCATTTGAAACTCTATGATATTACATTTGTTTTATAAATATTAATAAACTCTAATTTTCTCACAAAAATACCTATTTTCATGGAAAAGACCTACATAACATGTTAATTCAGTAGCAATAAGCATCCCTATTGCCCAAACTGATATTTCTAAATATCACTTTCAGTAAAAGAAACTTGGATATCTCAGTAAAATGGCTGATTCCAGGTCCGGTATAAATAAGGTATAGGATGAGTCTGGGACATATTGTGCCAGAGAGGGAAAAAAAAGGTATTAAATCAAAGATCAAGGACACAGGAGCAAAGTTGTAGCCAACTAGACAAAAAAGGGGAACATCTGAGCATCAAAAGATAAATAAGTAATTACTGTAAGGTATTAAAAAATACCAAATATATAAAAACCCACTTGTTCATAATGATATTCTCAAAACAAATCAAGATTCACTAACATGTGGAAAGAATCAAGAGCTGACTCTGCCCTTCCATATTTCAGAGAAATCAAATAGTTGGTGAGGGAAAGTTTTTCTTCATAAAAGAATTCCAGCTAAGAAATGAAGGAATAGTAAATCAGAAAATCACCATTTTAGAATCTCATGGGTCTAGGTAACAATCACCATAGCTACTAAAATAATTATGCTGGTATTTCTCAACCTTAGGTGACTGTTAGAATTACATGGGAAACTTCTAAAGAATACTGCTACCCAAGTTCTACCCCCCCCACCCCCAGATTCTGATTTATTTGGTCTGAGATCTCCAAGTGATACTACTGTACAGAAGAGAATTGAGAAGCACTGCTTTAGTGGGGAAACTTATGATCAGATCGATAGTACCTGAACCTAGAGATCATTCTAACATCACTAACAAAGAAGACTTCATATGCCTCTTGATGTGATAAAATACAAAGTACAAAGAGGTATCATTGCAAAAATTAAAAAAAATTAAGCCTGAATCTAATCTAGTTACAAGATATAACTATCATTTTATAGGAAAAATGGGTGATAGGGAAACATGCTAAACAATACCCAAGGATGTATGTAATAAGCCAAATCCAGGATGTGGATAATTTCTTGTTTCTTCAGTAAATACATGGTATTAAAAAAGGTAAATATTATTGTAGCATAAAAGAGGCTTAAGAGACATAATCATATCCGATGCGTATTCCTTGCTTGGATCTTGGTTTAGACAAACTAATTTTGAAAAGACTGTTCTGTGACAATGGAAAAAATTAAACAATAAGGAATCATTAATTTTTAGGTCTAAAAATAGTAGGATGTCATTTTTTCAAATTCTTAACTAGTAAATGTAAATACTGATGTATTTACAGGTGAAATTATATGATGTCTGTAAGTTGCTTTAAAATCCTTAAGACACCTTCCCCCCAAAAGTAGGGGAAATAAATGAATGAAGACTAGCTAAAATGTTGATAATTGTTGAAGCTGGATGATGGGTACACAGAGATTAGTCCATCTGCTTTGCATATGAAAACTTCTATCATAAAATGGTAAATAGAGCAAAAATAAAATATTATTCATGGCTTCTCTGATTTAGTAATATGCATGTAAGGGTCCTCCGTGTCTTTTCATGGCTTGATAGTTCATTTCTTTTCAGCACTGAATAATATTCCATTGTGTAGACATAGTTTCCAATTCATTTCGATAAATACCAAGTAGTGTGAATGCTGGATCCTATGGTAAGAGTATATTAAGTCTTGCAAGAGACTGCCAAACTGTCTCCCAAAGCGGTTGTACCATATTGTGCGTTCCCGCCAGCGGTGAATTAGAGTTTCCTTTGCTTAACATCCTCACCAGCATTCAGTGTTGTCAGTGTTTGGGATTTTGGCAATTCTGATATGTGTATAGTAGTATCTCACTGTTGTTTAAATTTGTAATTCCCTAAGGGTATATGATGTGGAACATACAATTCCGTATGAGTTTTAGGATCAACTTTTCCATTTCTGAAAAAAAAAAAAAAAAGCCATTGGGATTTTAAGAGTGATTGTATTGATTCTGTAGATCACCTTGGGAAGTATTGCCATCTTAACAATATTAAGTCTTCCAATGCACGAACACCTTTCTATTTATTTACGTCTTCTTTAATGTCTTTCAGCAATGTTTTACAGTTTTCAGATTATAAGTCTTGCACCTCCTTTGTTAGATTTATTCCTAAGTATTTTATTCTTTTTGATGCTATTATAAATGAAATTGTTTTCTTAATACCTTTTTTGGATTTTACTCATTACTTGTTGCTAGCATATAGAAATACAAGTGGGCATCCTTGTCTTGTTCCCAAACTTAGGGGGAAAAGCTTTGGTGCTTCATCACTGACTAAAAATTTTAATGTGGGCTTTTGATAAATGTTCTTTATCATGTTGAAGAAGTCCCCTTCTATTCTTAGTTTTCTAAATAACTTTGAAATTAGGAATTGATTTTTATCATGAAAAGGTGTTGGATTTTATCAAATGTGTTTTCTGCAGCAATTGAAATGATCAGGCAGTTTTGTGCCTTCATTCTATTAGTGAAGTCTATTACGCTGATTGATTTTCAGATGTTAAACCACACATAACATTCCTGGGGTAAATCCCACTTGTTCTTGGTTTGTAATCCTTTTATTATGTTGTTAGATCCAGGGTGCTAGTATTTTGTTGAGTATATTTTACATCTATATTCATAAAATATATTGATCTGCAATTTTCTTCCTTGTGATATCTTTAACTTTGGCAACAGAGTAATGTTGGCCTTAGAAGTATTGTTTCTTACACTTTTTATAAGAGTTTGAGAGTAATGATGTTAATTCCTCTTTAAATGTTGAGTAGAATTCACCAGCGAAGCTCTCTAGTCCAGGGCTTTTCTTTGTTGGGAGGTTTGGATTACTGATTCGATGTCTTGATACAGGTCCATTCAGATTTTCTGTTTCTCCTTAAGTCAGTTTTGGTAATTCATGTATTTCTCCATTTTATCTTGGTTACCCAAGTTGTTGGTATACAATTATTCATTATATACTTTTATAATCATCCTTATTCCTGTGGGGTCAGAAGTAATGTAAACAATTTCATATCTGATTTTCATAGTTTATGTCTTCTTTCTTTTTTCTTAGTCTCGATAAAGGTTTTGTCAATTTTGTTGATCTTTTCACAAACCAGCTTTTGTTGACTTTTCTCTATTTCATTAAATTCTCTACAGTAGTCCCTCTCTATATCACGTTCACTTATTGCAGCCTCACTGTATCGCGGGATTTTTAAAAATATTATATTTAATTATCGTGAATTTTTCACTATATCGCAGGATTTTGCTGTACTGTATACATATGTTGTTAAAGTTACGCATGTTTAAGAGTGTAGAATAAATGTAAGGTTCCTACTTCGTGGGGGAGGGGGGGTCTAGAACATAATACCCGCGATAAGTGAGGGAATACTGCATTGTTTTTCAATTATTTATTTCATTTCTCTCTAATCATTATTATTTCCTTCCTTCTGCTAGCTTTGGGTTTTCTTTGCTCTTCTTTTTTCAGTTCCTTAAGGTGTAGAGTTGGATTGTAGATTTGAGATCTGTTTTTTAAAATATAGGTCATTACCGCTATAAACTTCTCTATCATCACTGCTTTCACTAAAAAATCCGTTTTTGTATTTTGTATTTCATTTTCATACACTTCAAAGTATTTCCTAATTTCCTTCATGATGTCTTATTTGACCATTGGTTGTTTAAGAGTATGCTGTTTATTTTCATATATTTGTGAATTTTCCACTTTTCTTTCTGTTATTGATTACTAGCTTCATTCCATCATAATTAAAGAAGAAATTTGGTATGATTTCAACCTTCTAAAGTTTTGAAACCTATTGTGTGATTTAACATGCAGTCTGTCCTACAGAATATATCATGTGCACTTGAGAAGAATCTATATTTTGTTGTTGGATGGAATATTTTATATACATAATATATATCAAATATATGATTTATATTTAGATCTAGTTGGCTTATAGTGTTGTAAAGTCTTCTATTTCCTTATTAATCGTCTTCCATTTTTGGATGGATGGTCTTCTATCCATTATTTAAAGTTAAGTATTCACAGATAACATTGAAAAGCTAAAACAAGGCAAGGATGCCCACTCTTGCCACTTTTATTTAACATAGTATTAGAAGTCGTAGCCAGAGCAATTCGGCAAGAAAAAGAAATAAAAGACATCCAAATTGGAAGGGAAGAAGTAAAATGGTCTCTACTAGTAGATGACATATTATATATAGAAAACCCTAAAGACTCCACAAAAAACTGTTAGTACTAGTCAGTGAATTCAATAAATTTGCAAAATCAATATACAATATTGATATACAAAAACCAATTGTGTTTCTATACACTAACAACAAACTACCATAGAAATTTTAAAACAATCCCATTTACAATTGTATCAGAAAGGAAAAAATACCTAAGAATAAATTTAATCAAGGAGGTGAACAACCCATACACTGAAAACTATAAGATACTAATGAAAGAAATTAAAGAGAGACAAATAAATGGGAAAATATTCCATGTTAATAGATTGGGGGAAATAATATTAAAGTTTCCACACTATCCAAAGAAATCTACAGATTCGATGCAATGACTATCAAAGTTCCAATGGCATTTTTTTCAGAGAAATAAAACAAACAATCTTAAAATTTGTATGGAACCACAAAAGACCCCAACTAGCCAAAGCAATCTTGAGAAAGAAAAAATATGGAGGCATTTCATGCCCTAATTTTAAACTATATTATAAAGCTACAGTAATCAAAACAGTATGTTATTGGCATAAAAACAGACACATATGTCAATGGAATAAAATAGAGAGCCCAGATATAAGCCCACATGTATATGAGCAATTAATTTATGACAAAGGAGCCAAGAATATATGGGGAAAAATAATATCTTCAATAAGTGAAAAACTAGATTGCCACATGCAAAAGAATAAAACTGGAGCCTATGTTATACCATAACACAAAAATCAACTCAAAATGGATTAAAAGCTTGAACATAAGACCTTGATCATAAGAACATGAAACTCTAAGAAGAAAACATAGGAAGTAAGCTCCTTCACATTGGTCTTGGTGATGATAGTTTGGATTTGACACCAAAAGCAAAAATAAGCACATGGGACTATGTCAAGCTAAAAAGCTTCCACACAGCAAAGGAAATAGTGCATTCAGCTAGATAGTAAATTGTTCATATTTAAATTTCATGTTTCTAGACAATTATTGGAGGAGGTAGTCCATGTTAGCTAAGTCTATCATGTTTGTGTGGGGCCTTTAAGTTCCCTCCTCCATAACATTTAGGGAAAATGTTGTATATGTCCATAGATTAGATGTGCATTATTATGGGAAGTGGTTCCACAACTTAAATCAAATTCTTTTTTTTTTAAAGGAAACTTTTTTGTTTGTTTATTTTATTTTTAGAGAGAGGGGAAAGGAGAAAGAGAGGGAGAGAAACATCACTGTGTGGTTGCCTCTCACTCACACCCACAACTGGGGACCTGACATGCAACCTATTCATGTGCCCTGACTGGGACTCGAACCAGCGACACTTGGCTCACAGGCCAACGCTCAATCCACTGAACCACAGCAGCCAGGGCTAAATCAAATTCTTAAATAGGCCTATAACCCAAACAAAGGTAAAGGATAATTGCATTTAACCTTTGATATGTTGCCTGAAATTTTACAGTTAAGATGCAATATATTCTCATAAATCTGGAAAATTTTTTGACTCACCTTCCCATATATATGTCTGTATATATGTATGTATATACATATGTTTAAACAAATATACGTAGATTATATTTTCTATATATTTCAAGCTAACAAATTCCCATTTGTCTTTCATATCTATAATTTCAACAGACATTAAAACACATTTATTTACTCAATGGCCAACAGAATAAAGATCCTAGAAATCTCTTTGTTCGAAAAGTATAAATACTGCAAGGAGGAGGAAGGAGAGGCAAAAGAGTGCAGGAGAAAATAAGTAATCTAAGAGGGGAGCAAAAGGGAAAAAATTGGAACTATTGTAACAATACAATCAATAAAATATACTTAAAAAATAAGTAATCTAAGAAATTAATGCAGTACAGAAAGAGAGTGTTTCAATAGGCACAGTATGAAGATGGTTAAGACTGGAAAGAAGGAAGGAAGATCGTAGCTCTCAGAGCTAGGGATCAGCACTTTTGAGTTTATCTGTTTTATAAAATGACTTCTCGATTAAACTGGCTAATGTCTTTGATTTTTACTCTAGATAACAGGGCAAAATGGACTGCTTGAAAAATATGTATATTTGATACATATTTATACAGTTGATATATCAAACATCATTTCAAGTACAATAGTAAATAATTCCACACATGAATGGATTAGATTAGGAGAGAATATTATTTATAGAAGATTCTGTTATCTGTTATCAACAGGAAAATTGAGAAGGAATCCATTAATTTTCTCATTTAGCCAGGCTGGATTTTACTAAAATATACTATCTAAACAAGCATAAATAAGATTATCCATTTCCTTGGGGAAAGTATCATCATATACATATAGGTAGAAGTTAGAAAAGCAATCAAACAATATTGTAATTTATAAGGTTGATCTTCTGTTTGGAAAACTATATGCAGCTTAATGTTTATAGCTGACATACTGCTTTGACTTTCTTAAACGAAATAAAATTCAATATTATACTACTAATTCACTTCATTTGGTTCCTCCAATAGCATCATTATTAACTGACAATATGACATTCAAGATACAGATATAGTTTCCGTCCTCTAATAACTTACTTTCCAGAGTTTCTTTTTAAAACATGCTTTAAATTATCAGATAATTTGTACATTAACAGCTAACTCCTATAAGCCTTGTCAAGAGTAAGAAAGATAAACTTCCTATAATTTTATCTATTTATTGTATAAGGAAACATTATCTGCCTGCCCAATAGTCCACTTGACTACATGAGTTTTCCATCCAAAAGTACATGTTTTCCATATGAATCTCTGCTAGCAACTAACAGTTGCCAATCAAGAAGAGCCATTAAATTGAGAAGCCTTACTGACATAATGAAAATAATAAACACGGAATTCGAAATCAGATAGACAAACTAAGTTTGACCACTGGCTCTGCCATTTACTAGTTGTGTGACCTTAACAAAGATATTTAACATCTGATAATTTATCTGAAAAACTGGGGAGTGTTATATCCAAGTCACAGGGTTTTTGTGAGAATTATACGTAGCAATGTCTTATTCTCAAAGCGGAAAAAAGAAAAAAGAAACAGTGATTGGAGTGAGATTCAGGGACGCAGCCTCTTCTAGAAGCCTCTTTTCCATCTTTCCTGTGAGTAAACTGGTCCAAGTCTTTCCTGTACCACAAAACGAACTTGCAGATAAAATTTCTGCGGTTTTTGTTGGTGGATCTTGACTTTCTAAGATTGATCTCAAACCTGCGCATTTATTAAATTCCATCTACGTCCTTAGCACTCTTCTTATTTCTAGAAAACACTGTAAAATTCTCTACAATTCCTATAAAATATCCAGACCTAGAAGACAGCAATGAGGAGAAATTATCAACCCCTGGCCTTAGGAGTCTCTTGAGATTTGATTCCTTGACCTAAAAGACTCTGAAAGCTGCTAAAGACAAAGAGAACCTATGGGAAAAACAAAACAAACCTCAGATAGCAAAATCTTCCTTTCTCCTAATCTGATTCCCTAGTTCCACTTTCTTCCAGTCCTGGGCTAAGTAAGGACTTGAAAGCAAGCAATCCCATTATGATTAGAAGCAACATAATATATAGCTCAAAAGTCCTCTCCTTGAGGCATTGGTATACCTAAGTGGGGAGTAGTTTTACACTTTAAATAAGCAACAGAAGACTGGTGTTAGACACATAACACTCCAATCTCAAGAGAAACCCTCTACATACTTAACAACAAAAAGTAGAGGTTAACGCCACTCTGTCAGAATGTTTACAGGGAGTTAAGTTCCAAAATGAAAAGTGACCAATTTGTTTTCCCTAGATATTTCCCTATGAAAATAAATTCATTGGCTTGTAATTTATATGGGAAATTGGGGGGTTAAAAAGGGCATTAAGAGGGAGTATAACTTTAGACAAATCATCTAACCTCTCAGACCAAGTGCTGTCCTCTACACCCTTGCTATTCAAAGTGTGGTCCACAAACCAGCAACAGTCAACTGTCACTGGAGCTGAACAGCACTTGCCCTATTAGGTGGGGTGTGTCCTCGTCTAGCCCCGTTGGCTCCCCCAGTCCTCATCTAGCCCCTTTCATGTATTTATGTTAACTGCTCAGCCCCTATTCAGCCTATAACCTAAAGTAAATTCCACACAGAATTGAAGAAGTCCCCTTTTCAGTAAAAAAGAGATGCCTTCAGAGGTAAAAACTCATTAGATGTATCTATTTTTAGGCGAAAGGAAATAGAAGTTCATTTACCTTGATGGGAAGTAGTGAGGTCCAGGTAGGAAGTAAGGATGATGAAAAGAAAATCGAGGTGGTGTCCCAAACAGTGCGGCTGGATGGCCAAGGGGAGGAGGCTGGTAGACATGTGAGTGTGGAAGAGGAGGAGCCTGGGGGATTGGCGTACTTATGGGACAAGAGGAAACGCTGGGACACTCCCTGGGAGGTGAGATGGCCAAGGTTGCAAATCTGGCATGGGCAGTACTTGCACTAGCTGAGATCCTGCTGGTGCTCTCAGGAGAGACAGGTGTGGGTCTCTGTATAGAGCCATTGGCTTCAGAATGCAGCTGATGAGTGTCTGTCTGGGAGGGCCCAGCAAAGTGCTGGGGTGGGAGTGTTGGGCAAAGGGGCAGACTTGGAGCCTGGACAGCTGCCTGAGTGGTACTGGAAACGGTGGGCTGAAAAAGTGTGATGGGGCTTAGGCGCTGGACTGGAGGAGTGGGCAGCTGCATGGCAGGTGGGGTTTCACCTTCAGAAATAAAAACAGCATAGGTCAGTCAGGCATTAACTGAGTCACTCCATTTTTTTTTTTTCAGTTTAATTTAATAAACCGTGCAACTAAAAGCCTCAGTTACTACCTTACATAACAGCATCACCATATCCAGCCACTCTATTTATTTCCTTATAGCATTTTGAACAAACTAAAGTCATCCTGTTTACTTATATTTTTTGGTTTCTCTTTCTCACCTAGATTCTAAATGCTATGAGAGGAGGGAGACCTTTTCTGTTCTGGACACTGCTATTATCTCTGAGGCTCTAAACTCTGCTTGACACTGAATAGGTGCTCAATAATTTTTTAATGAATAAAATTATTGAGTGATGGAATATAAGACAAATACACACAATGCTGGTACGTATGCATACATGTTTCTAAAAGAGATAATATGAAACTCTGACAGTGGCTGCTTTTAAGGAGTGCTTGTCTGGGAGAGGAGGCAGGGCAGGGGAGCAGTGGGAAAAGCTAGACTTTCATTTTATACCTATAAGTACTGTTTGAATTTTTATTATCTAAATATATTAATTTTATTTTTAATATTAATAGAGGTTTCAATGTAGTGGCATGGGTCATTTTTCTTTTGTATACTTCTGTATATTAAACTAAATTATGAACGACATTTAATTTTTTAATTAAAAAACTAAAGAAACAATTAGTAAAATTATTTCACTTTATTGCATTTAATGTGAATACAGAAGGAAATTTTCATGTGAGAACAGGACTTGCCACAGGTCAATCTGTGACAGATGCGAAAGGCACGCTATTGCAGCAGGACATGACAAATATGACACAATTTTTAAAGACAAGTAAAACAACCCTGCATTTGATCTTTCTGTTCCTGAGGAAGTGAGGACTACTAATTGAGTTACTAAATTATCCCAATGACACAATTAACCTAAATTTAGCTAATCTTTTCCAAAGAAATATAGAGAAACCATAGCAATAGAGTCATGATCTAGTTTATTCCAATGCAGTTAGTTAGGTCTCTGTTAATATAAGAGATGCAGTCAAAGAACAGCCTCAATGGTTAGAAATGTCTCTGTCAGAGGCTCAAAGGAATGTGGATCGCCTCTCAGCCTTGTCCAGGTAAGAACTTTCCATCCTTCCTTCTCTCCAGATAAGGCCGATAATACACATCTTGAACCTGGAGGTAGAGAATTAAGGGATATATCTATCTGTTTCAAGAGAGCCTCTGACCGAGTGAAGTAGAGGCCACACAGAACCAGGCTGTAAATGAAGCTGTCCTGATTCTCATTTGATGGGGTTACTTGGGCACAAGCTTTAGTGAGGCCTTTCCTGATAATTCAAGAATAAACTAATTTCCCTCCTCCTTGTTCCCTCAGAACCTGTAAATCTATTCCTTTTTAGAAAATATTATAAATCTTTATTATTATTTACATATCTTCCACCCCAACCACAACCATGAAGCTGGGAGCCTGAGAGCAGAAATCATTTTATTCATGTTTATGTCCCCCACTATCTAGCACAGAACCTGGTTCATAATAGCTAAGAAAGGTATGACTTGATGAAAGAAAGAACAAACTAACAAGCCTATAGCTAATAGCACTTCTACCATTGACCCGGGATAACGAGATCTAAACCTCCTCTAAACAACTATGAAACCATAAAATCTCTCAAAGTTGTATTAATTGAATTATCACTGCACTCAAGTCATCAGCTCCTAAAAGCTACCTTTGAGTCAGATTTCTTTTCTCCATAACCATTATAAGAAGCTCTTAGTCCTCAGTAAAGTAGAATGGTCTTTCTGGGCAAAGGAAACATAAATTATAGAAGCTGTACAGACCATTCCTTTTATCGCAGTTACTGAAGAAGGGACTCATTTTTTAGCTGATAACAAATGTTCTTTTCTCCCAAAGATATTTCTATAACAGAACGGGTGCCAATGAGATAAGGGGTGTTAAATCATACACATGGTATATTTGCAACTCTGGCAAACCAAGTTCTTTGACATCTACTGAACATTTTCCTCCTCCAATTTAATGTTTTCACTTTATTCATTTTCCCCTTAATATTGTTTTTTCTAAATTCTTAAGCTAACAGAAATAAAATTTCAACTTGAAGTAAAATTGTCACAGAGCTATTTAAAAATTCATAATCAACAGTAAAATCAACTCACCAACTGGATGAATGATGGTGTTCTGTAGGCTGGGAATTACCACAGAGTAGGTAGGTGAGTGGTAAGGATAAATTGGTGTAGGATTTGTAGAGGTGATATTTTGTGTGGTGCCAGGAAATACATTGGAAACACTTAGAGGGAAGCGTTTTCGCTTCCCTGGCCGAGGCTGATAAACCCAACCTACAGAAGAAAATTAACTATTTTTAATTTGAACATATAGCCCTTATTTATAGCCTTTAAATAGTTCTTTATATACAGGGTGAAGCAAAAGTAGGTTTATTAATTGTTGATATGAAAAATACTACAACAATTGATGAATAATGCAAGAATAAAATCTGTTCCATGTACTCATAATTATAAACATACTTTTACCCTACCCTGTATTAAGAGTCCATGACACTTCTGTTTTTAAAAAATAAGTTATTGTCTAAAGTATCTTTCCAGCTCTATGATACTACTTCTGTGCATTTTAGCATATATATCCATATGCTTCTAACTGTGGCCAACATTCTAACCCATAATTCCAAGGAAGGCCAAGTCAAATGTCTTATATCCAAAGACACATTAAATCTGTAATAAAATCAACATTAAAGGCATTGGGTTTAAACCGCAAAGCTTTTCCTCTACCTATAAAACAATGCTCCAGTCAGACAGTATTTGTGTCTTCCTGTTCCCTTACTTTCTATAAGATATAGTTGTCTCTGTCTTGCACTGAAATGGTCACTAATGAGCAATCACTATTTCTATGTCTAATTTAGGAAGAATTACTCACCTAGACTTGGCATTCTCCAAGTCCACAAACCACCTAATTTCCTTCCAAAGTCAGAAGAGTGGACTTATGGCAGTAATAGTCACAGTATAACCAGGAGAACGGCTGGTTCCCTATAACAGCTGTCTCTGACCCCCTCCCCTCACCCCTGGAACCTCTTTGCTCATACTTTAGAAAAAAATAATTCTTTTTCTACCATGCACAGTCATGCTGGCTGCTATGCACTGTACAATGTCCTCACTGCTGGAGAGAAACTCAGAATTCATTTCAAACTACATCATGGTGAAGATAAATCTATCAACCAGAAGGCAGGACTATGTTCTGATAACCATATAATATTAAAATAGAGTACAGTGTTATTATGTTAATCCCTGAATTCTCATTGTCTTTAAGTGTGCATTGCATTTTTTTCTATTGCTATAATTTTAAAACTTTGTTTTCTAGTATGGAGGGGGGGTGGGCAAAAATGGTATTTATAAAAAATTGTGAATTTATTCTTACAAACTTCAGTCACCTTCAAGTACTCTCCATTTGATGCAATACACCTATCAAGATGTTTTTACCACTGCTCAAAACATTTTTTGAACTCATGGATTTTGATGCCTGTTAGTGCTTTTGCCATTTTTTGTTTTACCTCTTGTACACTGGCAAAGCATTTCCCTTTGACGATTTTTTTCATCCAGGGAAACAAAAAAAGTCTCACAGGGGTGAGATCACATGAATGGGGAGGGTAGGGCACGAGGGTCATGCCATTTTTGGTCAAAAACTGCTGAACACACAGTGTGGTGTGGGCAGGCACACTCATAAATCACCCACCATGAACTAGGCAAACACCTTGAAAGAGTCTTTGAAAAAAATCACTAAAGCTGTACGCAGCCTCTCACAAAAATGCCAGCTGGTAGGTACACTGATACAGCTGGATTTCTAGAACACTCACCTAGTGGGGAGAGCCTGTACTACAGGGGCCCACCCTCTGGAAGATAATTCCAGTTTTTTTGGGGTCCCCCTTTGTATTATAGCCTAGAACTCTGGTGCTTTTACCTTCATAAGTTTGTATCTATATATTTAATCAAAACCACAGTAAAACTGTATGTTGCCTGGTTTGCATTACTTAGCAAAATAAGAGACCAGGTATCCCTCTGCTTGGTTCTGATTAAGGAAACTTATGCCCAGTATCAATTCAATTATTAGTATATTAGCCATTGTTCTTTATAGAAAAAAATTACACCTTCTTTTCTTTAAACCTCAATCTAACTTAATCTTTACCTAAATAAATCAAAAGAAATTAGCTTTGTTCATTTAATTACCAGGAAATTCCTCTCTGTGCTTTTCTTTAATCTTTTGAGCTTCATCATAATAAGGTTTCTTTTGTTCTTCACTAAGTTTGTTCCACTCTAACCCAAGCTGGACACTGATTTCTGCATTGTTGGCTGCTGGGTTAGCTTTGGCTAGTGCTGGCCGGTGGATCCTCGCCCAAACCATAAATGCATTCATGGGTCGCTTCACGTGACCATTTCTGTCCTTACTGAAGGGAGTATCTGGTATTCCTACATGACAAAAATTAAGAGACTAAATTAACATATCACACACACAGACACAATTTCAAAATGAAATGCACCATTTATATTTATTATTTAAATAGCTGAAGAAAATATACACTTAAATAGCCAAAGAACTGCCAGTGTTCCAGAACTCATTACTCCTGAACTCAGCATTCTAAACTGTGGCTTAGAATGGCTCTTTTCCTCAAAATAATGTATTGTTGAAGATATTGTGGAATAGTGTTGAAGACAGTAAACTGCTGGCTTATTACTTCTTTGAGCTTTGTCAATACCTCTAAAAATCATTAACATTTAGTTTATTTCCCATTAAAAATATTCTATTAATGGGGAACAAGAACTATGGTTTATTGATGACTATAATCCTAGCTCTGTGTAAGTGTTTTCAAAACGCTTCACAGAACTCACTCACATGCTGATGCAGTGCCTATTCAAGTAAAATTATTTATAATAAAGTCACAAAGCCAGTTGAAATTACAATAAAGAAAGTTGACTAAATTCACATCTCTTACATGACTCATCAAAAACAAGTATCTATAAATTTCTTTTATTGTTTCTCTTTTAGGGTTCCTTAATATATAAATATATTAAAATTTTTTAATGCACAAAGGATGAAATAAGTATTGTGAAGAAAGCTTTCCCTTTCTTTCCTTTAGAAAATAAAAACAATGTTTAAAAACTACTTAAGATAAAAGCAAGAGGGTGGGGTGAGGAGAAAGAATCAGTATCAGTAAAGAAAATAAAAACAATAAATATAAAAGTTAATGAAAATATGAAGATGAATATGACTTCCCATGACATTCATTGGCATAGTGTTTCATCTGAATTCAACCTTAAACTAAGAATTTCCTAACTATATACTTGAGAATAATGGATAGAAATAAAATATCTACTTATAGTTGCTACCACTGTAATTATAGTCATTTCTTGTAAAACAATTTTTATAGCTTACTCTATAGCATTGTCATTTTCCAAGTTTTTCTAAGTCCTTAGCTTTTATATTAAAATGTTACATTTAATCATGTATTGTTTTCTAGAAAAATGTTTACTGTTCATTTTTAAAGAAGAAAAATCACCTCAATTCAGTAAAACTTTACTATTTAATAACCATTTTAATTAAACATCATTTTTTCTTCTACTTCTTGATACATGTAAAAAATATTGAGCTACTGTAATACAATATTTTAATTATCTGTAGCATATAAACCGAGGGCTTGGTATTACCTAGCAAAAATATTTTCATTGTTGTGCGTAAACTTTAGTCACATCTTAATCTCAACTTCACTGGGCCTTAAAACAGATATAAAAAAATTGGTAACCTTGAACGTGTTATTTTACTGGAATATGTACAAGTCAATCAGAAGTGATAACTTTGCAGACCTTGCCCTAAAAAGAATGAGATCCAGGGTTTTATTTTTCTAGTTTAGCCTTCTGAACTCCTGACAGATCAGCTACGGGGCAACACAGACGAAATCTGAAAAAGATTCCCCTGCCGCCTAATACCTGCATCTGAGGGGAGCACGGTGAGCGGAACGTCTTTGGTTTCAATTTTTACAGAAGGCTCCAGTAAGGATTGCATTTTAAGAGGCACTGCTGTCAAGGGGACCTTGGTCAATCGAATCAACTCTGAAGGCGGAGGTCCCTGAAATTGGATCTGGGCCCCTGGGGAGACGGTGTGCAGAGTCAAAGGGATCCTAAGGTCTTGCTGGTGTGGCCCAAAGGCGCTGGCTGGCTGGGCCAGGATGACCTCCTTGCTGCCATGGGCCAGCTCGTTAGAGGCGGGCTCCCTGTCGAGCCTGCAGTCCTCGTGGAATCTATCAGGCTCCTCGGTTTTGATGATTCCTTCTCCGATGCCCCTCAGACTTGTGCCTTCCCTGCCTTTCTCTGCGTCTCTCATGACCTTCTCCGCCTCCAACTTGCCCTTCTGGTCCCCTTGGCTACTCTCCAGGGCCGACCCAGGACCTTCCACCTTGGTGGTCCTGGAGGTCCTCGGGCCCGCCTCGGCGGCCGTCAGAGGCCGCACGGAGGTATCCACGTCGGGCCCGAGCTCCTGCCTCTCCGCCTTGACCTGCAGCACTCTAGGCTGCGCCGTGTGCAACTCGGGCCTGCAGGGCACGCCCTCGGATGTGGGCGGTGGCGGCAGCAGCAGCAGCTCGGGCCTCGGCTGCAGCAGCCGCGCCTGCGCGGGCAAGGCAGCGGCGTCTTCGTCCTGGGCCGGCGGCAGTGGTGTCCCTGGCGGCAGCAGCAACATCTGCTCCGTCTTCACCTGTAGCAGCCGCCGTGCCGAGGGCTGTACGCCCGACGCCGGTGCGTCACCGCACGGCGAGGCCACGGACGCGATGGCTGCCGCGCACGGAGCTGGAGGCGACGCAGGGGTCTCCGCCGCCGCTGCCCGAAAAGGGGTACCCACAACTGGCAGCTGGGGCGGAGCGGGGCGCAGTGGACGCGGCGGGGTGGCCCGCGGCAGTCGGCGTGACTGGGGCGACGGCTCCGGCCTGGCTTTCTCCATGGGGACAGGGTGTCGCCCCGGCCTGGTCCGGGACCGCATTGTGATCTCAGCCGTTTGTTGGCGACCCTCCCCCACCCTCTTTCGGTTAAGATCCTTCCAAAGCCTTTGCTACCCAGAACCCTACGCGGTTCAAAAAAGAAGGCCTTTGTCGTGGCCTCGACCAATCACAAGCGTCCCAGGATCCCTGTACTGCCAATCACAGGTGCGTTTTCCGGCTCCTCCCGCCCTCCGCTCTTGCTTTGTGCAGAGCCTCGAACCGCCCTCAATGGCCTGGGCAGCCGCACGTGCCACACGCCGACCGTTTTTCCCCTTTTTCTCTGACTCCCGCTTTTCCAGAGTTCTCTTACGCTTGGCCATTGTCCTTACTTACCCGCCCCCCGCCCCCGCCCGTAGCGCCAGACAATGGCGTTGCGCAGGTAAGTGTGTGGTTCTGTGTCACCGACCTCCAGAGGAACAAGTCGCGTGAGTCCCTTACATGGCCTGGGGAGCCCAGCCTTGTACCTGTGGTTTGTTTGCGATGCTGGTATACACGACAGCCAATGAGCATCATGGGGGCCTTTGGGTCTATGCTGAAGGGAAAAGGAGGAAATTTTGCAACTTCTCAGTGACCCTATTAGTTAATTCCCTTGCTGGGAAGGGTGCTTGGCTTTGTGCGATTGTGCTAAACTTGAATCACCAGTCCTGTGGGCCCAGCTTGCACAGTACATCTCAAATTCATCCACTTCTTTCGGTTTCCTCGCCATTGCTGTTCCAAGCGTCCATCATCTATCTCTACTCTTCCTAAATCTTTCCATGGCTACGCAGTGGCCACCTGGTGAAGGTCTAATGTACTTGACAAAGCCCCAAATAGCTTGGGCTCTAGTACTATAGTAGTCACCATTCTAGTCCTGGCACTGGTGGGTCCAGTCGCACTGCCTTCTCATCACACTCTCTCCTACCTCAAAGGTCTCTGGATGCTAGTTCTCCCTTAAGTGCTTCAGCTCATCTTTCAAATTGACATCAAGTGGCACTTATTCAGAGAAGTATTCTCTGACTCTGAAAATCAAGTCAAATCTCCTTTATGTAGTCATACTTTTATCACTTCTTTTAAAGCTTTTACCGTCGTCGTCGGCAGCCGTCCGTCTCGAGAGACGATGGTGTAGCTTCTTAAGAGTCTATCTGCACCGCTGAGAATGGCTGTGCAGTCCGACTCGGGAGTGACACGGTATCTGTCTCCTCCCGTGTTGAATCAACATCTTGCGATGACGCTGGAGTGTCCTCTCCAGTGGAGCTGAAGCTACAGAGCCTGGGCAGGGTGATATGGAGGGACTGCTGTTGCCCATGCAGCAGACCCCTCCTCTCTTCGCAGCTGAAGGGTCCAAGGGAAAGACGGAGTCAATACAGCTTGGCTTCAGGTGCGCCGCAGGAGTTGCCGGTGTTGACTACAACGTCAAACCGCCTTAGGGACTCCGGCTCCGGATTTTCTGTCGGGGTTTACTCCCTTAGCCTTTCCCCTGAAGAGGTATGCCGCAAGGCAGCGGAGGTTTTTTGGAGTCAGAGTTTTCCTTCTCTGATGGATAATAACATGGCATCAATACTGTGTGTTCCAATTTTATCCTGTGCTGTGTGCATTTAAGAGAATGTTTCTTTTCTTGAAAATGGAACACACGAACAGCTCCACACAAAGGGGTACTGGGGCATCACTTCCTCTCAAATACCTCACTAAAGACCTATGCACAATTTAGGAGTACAGATATTACCTAGTTTACAATGATCTCTTCAGCAGTACGTAATTTTCAACTTAGTGTCTACGTAGTTCTATTTTCACTTATATTTTTTATTTCTAGAGTTCTGTTTGGTATTACTTCAAGCAAGACATTGTGATAGTCTTCCGTTTATTCATATTTTCAGAGAGAGAGAGAGAGAGAGAGACATCAACTGATTTCCTCCTGTATGAGGCCCAACAGGAGATGAAACTCACGACCTATGCATATGCCTTGACTCGAAATCTAACCAGCCACTTTTTGGTTCACAGAATGATGCTCCATCCAAGTGAGTCACATGGCCAGGGCTAAATATCTAGTCTTAAAAGCTTTTACCACAATGCGTAATTATATATATATATATTATTAAATATCACCATAGAAAAGAAAAATATCTTGTATTAATATTTGCTACATTCCAAATGATATACTAAAAGCTATAAAGTTATCTTGAAACATATTTTTAACAAAGACAACTTATCGCTGAGAGACCTGCCCCAATTTTCTTATTGATTTATTTGTTTTGAAGAGGTTTTTGAAAAAGCTTTATTGAGATACAGTTCATACACCATAAAATTCATCCATTTAAAGTGTATGATACAATGGCTTCTGTATGTTCTGACTGTGAGTTTTGCATCCATCACCACAATCAATTTTAGAACATTTTTATTACCCCCCAAATAAACCCTGCACTTCTTAGCCATCACTGCTAATCCTTCATTCCCCTTAGCCCTAGACAACCACTTTCTGTCTAGCCTGGACATTTCATGTGAATGCAATCATAGGATATTATGTGGTCCTTTGTGACCGCCTTCTGTCACTTAGCATAATGCTTTCAAGGTTTATCTATATTGTAGTATATATCAGAACTTCACTTCTCTTTATTGCTGAATAATATTCTATTGTATAAAAACACCACATTTTATTTATGTATCCATCAGTTGATTGGTATTTGGGCTGTATCTCCTTTTGGCTGTTATGAACAGTGCTGCTATGAATGACCATTTGTGTACAACTTAATGTATAGACATATGTTTTTATTGTATTTTGTTCATTATCATTTATCCCCCTTATACCTTATTCCACCTCTTTCCTATTTCCCCTGCAGTCACCACACTGTTGTCTGTGTCCATGAGCCCTTTTTCTTTTCTTTTTGCTTTATCCATACACCCCCAAACTGCCCCCACCCTGGGCTATAACCTGCTCTCTATTTATGAGTATGTTTCTGTTTTGCTTATTAGTTCAGTTAGTTCAGCAATCTTGAGAAAGAAGAACAGAGTTGGAGGACTCATGCTACCTAATATCAAACTATACTATAAATCCATAATAATCAAAATAGTATGGTACTGGCATAAAACCAGACGCATAGATCAATGGAACAGAACAGAGAGCCCAGAAATAAACTTATACCTTTATAGTCAATTAGTATTTGACAGAGGAAGCAAGCATATACAATGGGCTAAAGATAGTTTATTCAATAAATAGTGTTGGGAGCATTGGACAGATAAGTGTAGAAAAATGAAACTAGACCACCTTCTATGCCACACGCAAGAATAAATTCAAAATGGATTAAAGACTTAAATGCTAGACTCAAAACCATAAAAATCCTAGATGAAAAAATAGGCAATAAATTATCAGACATTGCTCGTAGCAATATTTTTTCTGATATAGCTCCTCAGGCAAAGGAAACAGAAGAAAAAAAAGAAATGGGACTGCATCAAACTAAAAAGTTTTTGCACAGCAAAGGAAACCATCAACAAAATAAAAAGACAATCCACTGAATGGGAGACCATATTCACCGATACATCTGATAAGGGGTTGATATTCAAGATTTATAAAGAACTTATAAAACAACACCAAAAAACCCTAAACAACCCAATTAAAAAATAGACAAAGGACCTGAATAGACACTTCAAAAAGGACATACAGATGGTCAACAGACATATGAAAAGATGCTGAATGTCACTAATCATCAGAGAAATGCAAATTGAAATTGAAACCACAATGAAGTATCACCTCACACCTGTCAGAATGGCCATCATCAAGTCAACAAACAGCAAGTGCTGGTGAGGATGTGAAGAAAGGAGAACCCTTTTGCACTGTTGGTGGGAATGCAGACTGGTGCAGCCACTGTGGAAAGTAATATGGAGTTACATCAAAAAATTAAAAGGGACTGCCTTATGACCAGTGATTCCATTTCTGGTAAATTATCTGAAGAAACCCAAAACACTAATTTGAAAGAACATAAGCACCCCTATATTCATTGCAGCATTATTTACAATCGCTAGGATTGGGAAGCAGACCAAGTGTCCATTAGGAGATGAGTAGATAAGACAACTACGGTACATTTACATAGTGGAATATAGCGGAGGTGCCACACACACCCTAGGCTCGGTTGGAAGTTGCTCTGTCCAGCAGAGGCTTCGTGACCATGGCGGAACAAACTTTCACCCAGGACACTTTATTATGTCTGGGGGAAGGAAGGTGACTGCCTCTCTAGTCAAGACCAGCAGCCAAACCTTCATCCCTCATGTCTTTTATTGAGGAGGATACATATGAGAGATACAAGACTAAAATTCACAAATTATCTATTGTATTCAGTTGTTTGACAGTAACAGATAACATACACTAATTCAGGAATCACACTGACTGATTAGAGTCAAGGTCTATAAAACATTCGGACCAGGTGCAGGGTTCCATATACTCCCTGCTAAAGATTGTTTATGTTACATTACTGATAAGGAAAGCAGAGCAAGTTCTAAAATATAATGAGCATAATGAGCATCCTTTGATCCAATTCCCATGGCAACCCTCTGAGTAGTTGTCGGTCATGTTCCACATGCAGCCTTATGTTGAGACTTAGAGGCAAGTGCGGCCAGAAAGCTGGCAGCTCGTCATGCTCAGGCTGGGTCTACAATTCCTTAAACCACGAGGAGCAGTTGCCCACAATGGAATACTACTTGGCCATAAAAAATAAGAAAATTTTAACCTTTGTGACAGTATGGATGAACCTGGAGAACATTATGCTAAGTGAAATAAGCCAGAGAAAAACAAATACCATGTGATTCCACTCTATTATGTCAAATCTAATGACAAACTGAACTAACAAGCAAAATAGAGACAGACTATTTTTTAGGGAGGGAGAAAGAGAGGGAGAGAAATGTGGACCAGTTGCCTTTCAGACACCCCACCCCCCAACTGGGAACCAGAGCCACAACCTGGGCATGTGCCCTGACCAGGAATCAAACCAGCGACCTTTCACTTTGTGGAACAATGCCCAACCAGCTGAGCCACACCTGTCAGGGTTGCCCCAATTCTCTTTGTAATCCCTATTTGTCAAATGTAGCAAACAGGAGTTCTTACACCTGGCAGGTACACGAGGGTAGTGGTTCTCGAACTTTTCTAATTCAGTGAAACCAGAAAAGTCAGCATTTGTGCTGTCTGTAACTACCAGAACCAATAAGTAGAGACAGGGCATGAATCTTAATGGGCGTTTTATTCAGATGCTGGCCATCTGAGATGGCAGGGTTACATACCCTAAAATCCATCTTAACATCTTATCTTTAGCCAACCTTTTGATAAGGAGAAGAAAAGGGTAGGTGAGGGGTTTGGAAAAAAGGTTGATCAGATAAGAGTTGCAGTCTGGCTGCAATTTTACTAGTTATTTATCTGACGATCAACAATTCTTTATCTGCTTCACCAGCGTTTCCTCCCTGGAACACGATGGCTCAGGCTCCATCACTTGCAGACCCATTGGGGCACAAAGGTTGAATTGCTTGTCTACATCCTGGAGTTAGTTAGGTCATGTATTCCAGTTCAGGAATAACATCTTTCCATATGCATAACCACTTAAGACTAGCAACTATACTACAGCTAAAATCTTTAACGCTTTATGGGAGGAACCGTGTTTATTGATTTTTAAATGTTGTACCAACCTTGCATCCCCAGAATAAATCCCACTTGATCATGGTGTATGATCTTTTTGATGTATTGCTGTAGAAAATCTTTAGCTCTTGAGTTCTCCTATCATCAGGAAACTTTTACAAAGATCTTTTATTTATATGGTTTTATATATCAATATTTGCCATATTATAAATAAGAACTGAGGACTTTAAGAAATATTTAATTATCAATTAATTAAAATATCAATACTAAACTCATTATATGTTAACATAACATATTTTCATGATAAAATTGTTTTTCCAAAAATTAAGAGAATATTGTGAATCTAATGCCTGGCTTAATAATAATAAAAAAAATAGTTGTACTCTTATAGTCTGCTTCTGCTTTCAATCTGTTGTGATTCATATGTTATATACACTCTAGGAAACTTCATTGTATATTCATGAGAGTTTATAGTGGAAAAGGCAAATATTGTCTTAAAATTATTATGAAAATTGTATTAACCTAGCTGAACTAGGTTTTAACCGATAAAGCCAAGTATGGGTATAAACAAAGCCTGGTAAAAGAGGCAGAGAAGTAAATTGTTACGTTGATTTTGTGCAAGGCTAGTTAATCCAGTCTGAATTAGTAATTCAGAAACAGTGATGTGACAATCCTCTCCGATAGCAATGGAAACAGTATATGAGAAGTGTGTTTTCAGCAGAAAGCAATTTTTTAAATCAAAAGCAGCTTTATTGAAGTTTGAGTCATGCAATTAACTGTAAAATTCAGTGAATTTTAATAAATTTATAAAGTTGTGCAACCATCATTACAATTCAGTTCCAGAACATACATTGTCTTTTTCTTGACCGTATTTTGTAATTCCCAGTGAACAGTTCTGTGAATATTTTTTGATGCTGTTGTGAATGTAATTGTTTTCTGAATTCATTTCCTGTTGGTTGTATATTGATTTCATGTTCATATATTCATTGTCTTATTGCACTAGATAGAAGCTCTAGTTCAATGTTGAATAGAAGTGATGAGAGTGGACAACTGTGTTTTGTATCCAATGGCAGTGGGAAAGCATTATCTTTGATCTTTAAGTTTGATGATAGCTGTAGATTTTATGTAGAAGTTTCCTTCTATTCCTGGTTTGTGGAGGACTTCATTATGTATGTTTGTTGGATTTTATCAAATGCCTTTTCTACATTTATTGAGATGATATGGCTTTCTACTTTATTCCAGGGATCGGCAACATTTTCCAGAAAGGGCCATATAATATATATATATATATATATATATATATATATATATATATATATATATATATATATTTTTTTTTTTTTTGGTTTTGTGAGCTCTATGATCTCTGTTATAACCAATCAACTCTATAGCAGCATGAAAGCAATTATAGACAACATGTAAATGAATGGGTATGACTGTGTTTCAATAAAACTTAATTTATGAAAACAAAAGCATGCCAGATTTGGCCTATGGGTCATAGTTGGCTGATCCCTGCTTTATTCTGTAATATGTGCATAACATTAATTCATATTCAGATGTTTTGCTAACTTGCAATCCTGGATAAACTCCACTTGGTCATGAAGTATAATCCTTTCTATACATTACTAGATCCGATTCCTATTCCTTTAAGAATTTTAGCATTTATATTCATGAAGGGTATTGGTCTGTAGTTTCTTGTGTAGTTTCTTGGTCCTTGTCCGTAGCTTTGGTATCAGTGTAAAATGAGCATGAAAATGTTCCTTTTTCTTTTATTTTTTAAGGGCTTATGTTTGATTGATATTATTAATTCCTTAAATGTTGATAGAATTCACGAGTAAAGAAAGTCATCTGGACGTGGACTTTCCTTTGTAAGAAGTTTTTTAATATCTAAATTAATTTAATGTCTTTGATAAAGGTCTATTCAGATTTAATATTTCTCCTAGAATCAGTTTTATCATTTCTGTCTGCGAATTTGCCCATTTCAACAGTTGTCCAATTGTTGGCATGAGGTTGTTCATGATATTTTTTATAATCCTTTTAATTTCAGTAGGGTTCAGAATGTTTCTTCTTTCATTCCTAATTTTGGTAATTTGTATCTTTTCCCTTTTTTTCTTGGTCATTTTACTAAAATTTCATTAATTGCATAGATCTTTTCAAAGAACCAACTATCAGTTTCCCTGATTTTCTTGTTTTGCTGGTTTTTATAAATTGATTCTCCTATGGTCTTTGAATCTGAATTAGGAAATAATTCTTCCCAAGCAAATTACTCAAAAAATTAATACTTTTTTTAAAATTTTAATTTCTATTACTTAAAAATGAGTAATTGTATAAGCTAAATAGAAAATCAGTTCACATTCCACATTCCACCTTTATATGGACATGGCAATTTCAAATTCCTTCTTCAGTAAGATGGTCTGGCCCCTGGAAAAAATTGAAATGTATCTCTCTGCCCGTATCAATTTCACTACCAACTTATGGCCCATTCAGGGCCAAATTATTATAGGGCACTCAATATGTAGCCTTATAAATAACTCTTAGTTATGTGGAGAACATGACGTTGTCTCTGTATCAATAGTAATATCTATATTATTTCAAGATCTCTTAATGTCTTTCCTTTTCTAAAAAGGATTGAACTTTTTTGTGATTTAGGACCTCAAAATATTTTATTTTTCTCCTTTTTTCATCTATCTCTTCTTTTAATCAGTACTGCATATCTGAAATATAAAGTATATTCTCAGTTGGCTAGCTGCCTCCAGGTGTTCTTCATTTTCATTTACCCTTCACACCATAGCCAGATTAGTTTTCCATCTCTTCGTAAATCTTCACGTCACTCACCTTGCATATATTACTCACATTCCTAAGTTTATCCAAAATGTCAAGTTCATCTCATCTATATGAATTGCTTTTTGATCCAATTCAAACCTAATAAACAAGATGTTGAGTGGGATTTTTCCTGTTGTTCTGAAATTATACCTAAGGCCCAAAATTGAGAACATATGATGTGAAGTAGCCCACTTCTAAGTTCAAAAAGCACCTACAAGTTTAGGCCCTGAAAGATATACTTTAAAAAAGCCAGAACCAGATCTGCTATATAAGTCACCTTTCTACCCTGAGTTGATACAGGTAAGAATAGGACTGAGGGAGAAAGCTGCCTGCCTTAGGGAAGCACAGTCCTCTTGACCAACCTTTGAATACCAACAGTAATACATTTTACTAACTGGGAAGGTATGGGATCTGGCCAAGATTCTTTACGGGGATTGCTAACCAGCAGAAAAGGAGAACATTTATTTTTACCCCAATGAATCGAGACCTCTAAAAACCCAATTTCATATACAGAAAAGGAACTTATTGTCTTAATCTCTCAACTAATATTTATTGATTGCTTCCCATGTACCAGGCACTGTTCTAGGCATAGAGGATACAGCTTTGAAAAATATTAAGCAAGGTCCTTGCCCTCCTGGAACTTGTAAGAGTCTAGGAGTAGTGCTAACTGCAGACTGATGCTCAGTTTCATCAGAAATAGTTTTCCCCATCTCTCAGATGTTTTTTTTCCCTTTGCATAGGCCAAATTGATGGGCGGACTCCTCTCTCTTGAAGGCAATGTGGCCACTAGTGTAGCAATTCTAATAGGAAGAAGACTGTTTTTCCCATTCTGGTAGAATATCCCGACTGTCTCATTGACCCAGCTTGGATCAGGTGCCCATCTCTGAACAGGACTGGCCAAGTCTCAGTTATTGATGAGGCCACCACAAATATTTGTGCAAGTGTTCAATTCAAAGAGGACAAGCAGGGGCTAAAATCCAATTCAGGCATACGTACCCGTCCTTTGGTGCACCACGGTGTCTACTGCAGAGGGGGTCCTTTTTGTAATTCACACTGAGACACTACAATTGCCTCGGTCAGAGCAACGGTGAGATGGCATTATCCTCACGTGAGCCAAATGATCTGCAGGTGGGGAAAGGACAGTTGGGGTGCCACTGGCAGAAGACAGAAAAAGGAATGCTGGGCAGGCAAAACTGCAACTTCAAAACCATGACAGAACTAGGCAGTCCATTCCTGGAAGCAATATTGAATATTACTTCCAGCCAGAAATTTGATTAGAGTGACTTAGAGTGGGGAGGGAGATTTAGAGACAGATTAGTCCTTCTTACCCCTTCCACCATGAATTTCATTTACATAATGCAGCTCTTAGTACAAATGAAATGAGTCAGCATCAGGGAAGACAAACTGAAATATGACTTCCATACCAAAGGCAATTACTTTTCTTTCTGTCAGCCTCAGTGAGTAAGTGATCTCCTAAGTAATAGACATTTTTTTAAAAAATAGAGGTCAATATCCACTTAGGTCATAAATACCTGTTGTGTGCAGAATTTTTAAAAAATTTTAATTGTGGTAAAATATAGATAACATACAATTGACCATCTTAACCATTTTTTAAAATGTATTCATTTTAGAGAGAGAGGAAGTGGGGAGAGAGAGAGAGAGAGAGGGAGAGAGAGAGAGATTTTTGCATTCATTAACTGCTTCTTGTATGTGCCCGTCAGGGGATCAAATCCACAGCCTTGGTTTATTGAGACAGCGCTCTAACCAACTGAGCTACCTGGCCAGGGCCTACCATATTAATCATTTTAAGTGTACAGTTCAGTAGTGTAAAGTACATTTGTATTGTTGTGTAACCAATCTCTAGAACTCTTTTAATCTTTTCCAAAATTGAATTAATATACCCATTGAACAACAATTCAACTTCTCCCACTCCCCTTACTTCCTAATGACCATCATTCTACTTTCTTTAAGCACCTCATTGAGTATCAGAATCATACAGTATTTGTCTTTTTGTGACAAGCATTGTCACCTCCTCCCCTCTGTCTGGCCCCAGAGCAGGCCAGGTTGATGACTAAGAGGACTTGGAGCAGGAGGTCCTAGGTCTGCGCTTTCACTCTGCCCCGACTCCACAACCTGGAATGGAGGTAGGAGACATGGTCTGGTTCTGAAATCCTGTGGATCATCCCCCTGTTTTCAAGGCTTAATTTCCATCCCATTGAGGGACAGGATTGGGTGTAGGTGAGGCAGAGGCAGAGGCAGAGGCCTCCTTATGTAATTGGCCTTCAACCTGGGGGTGGAAAGTCTTCTCTCTTACTGCTTTGGCACCATTAGAATCAGCTGGATCTTCCTGGGATTCCCTTGAATAGAAGTAGCCATAGTTCCCTTTGGTTCTTCCAGCTCTGTCTCCAAACCCTCTTCAGGAGGGTGACTTCGTAGGCAACTCCCAGCTCCTCCCTCCCCCGGTAACCTCTGAGATCCTTCTTATGGGACTGATGGTGATAATCTTTTCCAGGCCTCAAAGTCTAGGGAGAACTGCAGCGCCGTTATCCCTCTCCTTTCCTCAGCACATTACTTTGCTGCTCCTCATCTACTGGCTTAGACTGCTCCAGAAACATCCAAGTGTGACATAGTCAGTGGTCTCTACCTTCACAAACATCCCCAAACTTGAAGGGAGAAGTAGAGATGACACTTCTCAGGATCTTTCAGTGACTCTCTTGGTGCTCTCCTACAGTGGCAGCACCAGGAAAACTCTGCAGCTTCCCAGCTGGCAAGTGAGGAAGCAGTGCTCCCTTCTTGCTTCCTCTTGAAGGCTCGACACACCTGACCTGCGTGCAGGATGGGTGCTCAAAACAGGTGGTGGAAGAGGGACATATGAGGAGGGAAGGAAGTAACATCCTGTTGCTCTGACATTATACACACACACACACACACACACATAACATGTACTTATCTATATCATCTGTATATCTGTATCTCTCCCTGGATGGATATATAAGAAACTGGTAATAGTAACTGCCTAAAATAGGGAGATAGGTGTTAGCAAGAGATTGACTTTTCACCATATATCCTTTCATAGTGTTTGAATAATTCTTTGAAGATTAAAACCAATGTAAGTAATGAATTCAAAATAAATTTATAAATCACAAGCATAATACAAATAATAGGTTTTTTATTGTAACTGTTGTTATCTACCTACCAGCAACAAGAAATAAAACATTAGGTCTTTATTTAATTGTGAAAATGTTAACCAAGTTATTTTAGTATGTCCGTATGCTGGAATAAGAGTCTATTTGCTTTGAATATTTAATGACATTTGAAAACAGGTGAGTGGGAAAATACAAAAATTGTACGTGTATGATTACAATTTTGTGTTCCCTGTATAAAACATACATATACAAAGAGAAAAGAGACTGGAAGGAAGCGTCAATACTTTGACATGGAGAGGGGATATACGAAGTATTAATTTTCTTAATTATGTTTTTCTGTATATTTTACATTTTCTACAGCAAATTAATAAATGCCATTTATAAAGAAAAAAATAACAAAACTTCAAACTTAGAAGGACTTTTTTTAATTTCGTCACAAAATGATTTGTTGTAGGACAGGAGGAAAGCCAGCAACCACGGGTCGGGCTAAGAGAAACCCGCCTCCTAGGCTCGAAAGTGGAGTGAAAACTACAAGGAGAGGCGAGAAGGATGCCGACGTCCTCTAAGGCTAGAGCGTCCACGAAGAGACATAGGAACTTCCGGGGCGGGCTTTCTGGTCCGTCCTTTACTTTCCGCGTGGCCGGGGCGCTGTGGAATGAGGGGCGCTTGCCGAGTGAAGATTCGCGATTGCTTGGCTTCCACTTCCGTCACTCTGAAACGGTGCCTGAAATTGGCGGCGACCATGGCAAAGAGCAAGTTCGAGTACGTGCGGGAATTCGAGGCTGACGACACCTGCCTGCCCCACAGCTGGGTGGTGGTGCGGCTGGATGGCAGGAATTTCCATCGGTGAGTGAGTGCGGCTCTGGGCCGAGCGGCTCGCCGGCGCTTCCGGGGACACCCGACAGGATCGCAGACCCCGGCTTATGGTCACCGGAGTAACGGGGCAGCCAATGAGCGCGCGGCATTGAGCATCATTCTACGTGCTGGCTCTGACCTGCTAAGACGCGAGCTGGTTTGGGTAATTAAATGCGACGGCGTGTCCCCCTGGTGAGACGCGGGCCAGGGGACCTGTGAGCAGAGACGTGTTGGAAAGAATTTTGTGGAAAAACTCACTTTTGGGCACGGAACTGCACCTCTAAAGCCAGCTGCCCACCTATTTTGCTAGAATGCTGACTGTTCAGAGGACCACATAGGGCTTGCAGTGGGCAACACTTTACAGTATGTTCTTGTTTCATTGTCAGTAACAGGCCACATGGACTGAGCTCAGGAGGAAAAAAGAACGTCAAAAAAGGCAGAAATGTAACGACGATGGGAATATGGGTTTTTTCTTAAGTGCTATTTTAATAAAAATGGTTATTGTAACAAACATTTATTGAACACTTTTAAGGAGTCAGACATAATTACATTTGTTATCTTCCCCTAATCTTCAGGACGATTCTATAAAGTAAATACTCTCTGTCCCCATTTTATAGAAAAGGGAATTGAGCTTTAACAATTACATCCCCTCTTCTCAGTTGGTCAGGACAAGAAAAACCTGAATTCCTAAGGTAATGGATTAGGTTGTGGCTGGCGGAATGTTCGGACTCACAGCACTATTACAGTACCGTCCTCTTTGAACAGCCTCTTTGACCCGTAGTGTTAATGACAAGCTCTTGCATTTGTGCCCCTTTCCCTCTTCTTTTTCTCTTATGAAGGTTTTCTGAGAAGCACAACTTTGCAAAACCTAATGACAGCCGTGCTCTCCAGCTAATGACCAAATGTGCCCAGACCGTAATGGAAGAACTAGAGGATATTGTGATTGCATATGGACAGAGTGATGAGTACAGCTTTGTGTTCAAGCGGAAAAGCAATTGGTTTAAAAGAAGGGCCAGGTAATTCCATAGCCCCGCTCCTTCAGAATATTTCCTAATAACATCTGGTTTCTGCTTATCTTAAACACAGACTCGCAGGCCACAGATGACGTCTTAAGTATTGGCAGCTGCAGAATGTTTGTATATTCCTGTTTGGACCATTGTACTTTGATCTGATATCTGAGCATTCCATCCATATTCCTCTTTTTTTGATTCTTTTCGCTCCATTCCCCATCACCTTAGCTTCTAGACTGATTGGGTATTGAACATTAAGACTAGAAAAATAGACCATGGAATATAATATTAATGATTCATAGGTTGGCTTTATCCAGTGACAGTCTATACAGGCATTGCAGTATTGCTTAACCTTTTAATAAAGGAGGATTTTAGTACAAAACAGACACATCTCATATTTATTTTGAAACTCTTGCAGGGGATAAATCATATAATAAATTTTTTTTTTTAAACAATGATTCCTCTCCTTTCAAGACTTAAAAATAAAAACCCTCTTAAACCATAAATTCACATTACATCCTACAGAGAAAAAATTGGTATTAGTAAATTATTTATAGAACGAGCAGGAGAGGCAGGCTACATTTCAGATATATAACTGAAATATCAGAAGTTTTTCTCAGCCCAACATATTTTATCTCTAGGTTTGCTGGCCCGTTTGTATAATCTCTCTGTTGCACCCACAGGCCCTCTCATGGTGTTAATGTCATGTATTTTCTCTTTTCTTGCTCCACCCACTGTGCCTTACACTTGCAAGTAAATTCATGACTCACGTGGCCTCCCAGTTCGCCTCCAGCTATGTGTTTTATTGGCGGGATTACTTTGAGGACCAGCCCCTTCTGTATCCCCCAGGCTTTGATGGAAGAGTTGTGGTGTATCCTAACAACCAGACCTTAAAGGACTACCTCAGCTGGCGGCAAGCAGACTGTAAGTGAAAGGAACTGAACAGATACAATTAAACCACCAATTCCAGACTTTAGAGATGGTGATCTGGTACAGGTTTGGCTCACATGTATTTTGTTGGGAATGAAATATTTTTTTAAGGTTTTTTAATTACTTGAAAGTTATTGAAAAATTGGGAGATTTCAGGTTAATACTATTTACAACTTTTTTTTTTAAATCAGAATATCTGGCAGTAGTAGGTCTGTATTCTCACTTGCTATTGGACAGAACCTAGACCCTCTGCAGTGGCCGCTGCCTTTGCACATGCACGCACTCACAGGAGTCAGAGTGCCACAGTCTCTACCAGTCCCTGTTCCCTCTCGGAGAGGGGTGGGGGGGGGTCACCTGTTCAGTGGGTTTGAGTTGTGAATCCTGCCTGATATGACTGTGATGAAGTGTTGTGAGACTTTTCCTCATTTAATGTATCTTGATTTTGCCAGGAGAACTGGAAAAGAGGCGGGAATAGTGTAAATCACATGACTTGGAAAGTATTCCTAAGCTGAGTGCACAAGTTAACAGATTTGTGTAAAACATAACTGAAATGACAGACTAAAAATCTGTTAAGAAATAAGTTTGTTTCTGGTTGCCCACTTCCCCCCATGTTTCCTGTTTATGGTTTTGGGCAGATCACTAAATATCTCTGAGATCTCTTTCCTTTAAAGAGCAGAGAGGTGGGACTCTAGTATTCTTTAAAGCATGAATACTGAATAAGGATTATATATATATATATATATATATATAAGGATTATATATATATATATATATATATATATATATATATATATATATATATATATATAAACAGTGCTACTTTATTCTCCTGACAGGTCATATCAATAACCTCTACAATACAGTTTTCTGGGCCCTCGTACAGCAGTCAGGACTAACACCAGTACAAGCCCAAGAGAGATTACAGGTATAAAGGACTTACTGTGTTAATGCTTAACGGGGACAGTTTTCTGTAGGCTCTCCCATGATATTTTGCGTTCTTTTAAAGCTCTCTTTACAGCTTTGTTTTGAAAGCATATAAAAATCATACTAGCAGCTGCTTACTTGTTCTATGACGCTGTGTGAGTTATTACTACTCCCTGAGCCTCAGTGTCCTCACCTGGAAAATGGAAACTGTGACATTGGCTCTGCATTCCCTCGTGGTGGCGCTTGGCCAAAGCTGAGCCGGGACTGCCCTCTTTAGACAGCGCGTGTGCTCTTCTTTCTCTGACAGTCCCACCTGGCCTCTTCCCTCAGTGCCAGTCCCTGCTGGGCACCTGCAGTTTCTCGGGTCTGTGTGTTATAAAGAGCCTAGTCTGTGGGAGCCAAATAATCTTACTCATACCATGTTTCTGTTTAATTTTATCCTCTCTGACTTAGTTTGTTATAGGTAAAATATAGAAAGTAGTGGTTCCTACTTCATAGGTTTATGGTGAGAATTAAATGGGGTGATGTAGGTAAAACACAAAGGATAGTACAAGGCACATTGTGCGTACTTAAACACTGGCTTTTATTATTAGGTGACAGTGCTACTTGTAGGATAACTGAAATGAAATGATGTGTCATAACAGTTCCTAATACAGTGCCTGGTCCTTTATAATTGTTCAGTAAATAGTTGCCTTTACTAACAATGATGATGAAAATTTATATATAGTAATAATAGGAATACTAATAGGTCAATCCAGCTTGGAAGAGCCAAGTTTAGATTTTGATTCTTAGGAGAATAAAAGCAACCTATAGTCTTGGGCAATTAATATAAACTTTCTAAGCTTCAGAATCCTCATCTCTAAAACAGAGATGGTTATGAGGATCAAGTAAGGAAATATACATAAAGTAGCTAGTACAGAATAGATATCTATTAATTCCTGTCCTCCCATCACAGTCATGGCTTGCGAAGCCGTTGCCTGCCACAGAAGAGAATTTTTTTTTACGTTCAATATTATTCTGTATTAGTTTTGGGTATATAGCATAGTGTTTAACAGAAGAGAATTTTAGGAATTTATACATCTAATGATAGGAACTGCTCTTAAAATGCAAATTCCTCAGTATCAAAAGATATTTGATAAAACACTTCCACTTCTTGATTTGTTTGTGGAAGTTTAGGCAGAGGGTGGGATGGTAGGGTTAGGGGAGAGATAAGACATACAAAGCTTTGTAAATCGGTTTTTATTTTCTCAGGGAACTCTTGCAGCAGACAAGAATGAGATTTTGTTTTCTGAATTCAACATCAACTACAATAATGAGCCGCTGATGTATAGGAAAGGGACTGTGTTGATATGGCAAAAGGTAATGCTGTTGTGTCCCAAGAAAAATGGAGGTTGGGAAGGAAGAAAGTCTGTCCCATCCCAAGTTTGTCTTGCCTGCTACCTGGATGCTGCTATGACTGTAGTTGCTAACACGAATTAGACCCTTCCCAAAATGAGAAGCTATAGGTTACTATTTTGATGCTTTTTTTGGTCAGTTCATGCTCATTGCATCAGTTTGTCAGTGAGCTTTGTGATCTTGAATCTCTTCTGTTAGTAGAATCACAGAATTTTAGAGCTAGGACACTTATTTTTCTGTGTCATAAGTGCTCTTCAAATCAAATAAAACCCGGTTAAAGGGTTACAGTACAGTTAGAAGGATTGGTGCATTCATAAAACATTTAAAGAATACTTTCTCCTACACTGGATAATACCATTAAATTGTGCATCCATCCTGGGACATCTGTAATATGAGGCCCTAAGAGACGTTGGTATGAGGGTTCTGACACTTGCAGAATATTCATGGGATTCCCCAGACATTCATACTTATGTTAATATTCTGTAATGAGTCTGGACATTTACCTAAATCCTTAATTCTACCAATATTTTTTCTCTGTACCAGCTCCTGGTCATAATGACTTCTCTAAATTTATTTCCTTCTATCCAAAGTAGTTTTTCTGAAATGAATGTTCTCAAGTATTAAGGGGAACCTTGAGAGCTAGTCAGTCATTCCACTAGCAACTTCAGCTCTTTTAATAATATTTTTAAAGCACATTTGTTCTTTGGATACTTCTTAATGCATGTGGGAGAGCAAAACTACCATTAATTCTACAGTTATTCTTTAAAAAAGAAATTCTATAGTTATTGCTAACAAGGAACAAGAAATCTCTGTTCCTAAGATGTTCTTTGAGAATATTGCAACATAACTCTTTTTAGAAGTATTTTTTAATTGTAAAGAAATCCATGTGTGTTGAGATAAATGTGTATCTGTATATCTCCTGGTAAATATATGTATGTCAGTATATAAAGTAAAAAATGAGCCTCCCCCTTCTCTCCCAAGCCCACTCTCGAGTTAACAATGCCAATATTTTAACTTACCTGTAGGTGGATGAAGTCACAACAAAAGAAGTTAAGCTGCCAGCAGAAATGGAAGGGAAAAAGGTGGCAGTGACCCGGACCAGGGCCAAGCCAGTGCCCTGGCACTGCGACATCATTGGGGATGCGTTCTGGAAGGAGCACCCAGAGGTCCTAGATGAAGACAGCTGACCCTTGGCTTTTCTGCTCTGCTGTGCTTAACCATGGAAGGCCCCCCAAGTCTTCTGGCCTTAGGCAGCCCTAGCATCCCCACCACCCAGAACAGTGTCCCAGGAGGGACATGACTGGTTGGGAGGGGGACAGGGAAGGAAGGCGTGGATGGGGTGCGGTGTCCTTGTTCTTTAAGTGGAACGCTTGTTTTACAGTGTTAGAACATGGTTCCTTTGGTAGAAGTGCATTTTAAAAAATTATGGTGCTATTTTTATAAAGCGAGAACTATTTTATGCCTTGCAGAATGAATTATTTTTAGATTGTGGCATAAGACTTACAAAAGCCTGCCAAGCCCTTTCCACCTATGATTGAAGAGGAGCTCAAAATTTACACTTGCACACTTGTTCTTAACTGGAGAACCCAGTGACCATAAATCTCACCTTTCCCACCCATCTACTCACATACATCTTTGGCAGACCTCGAGATAAATGTAAGTCGATGCCTGCAGGATGTCTCTGAATTTAGGAATTTCAGGGAAAATTTGGCTTTATATCAGTCTCCAAATTGGCAACCTTGGCTGAAGAAATGAGTAGTTTGGATGTCCTTCTTAAACATTCCATAGATTGATTTTTGTGGAGTTAATTAACATAATCATCATCGTCTTGCCAGGGACATTGTTTGCAAGGCCACTTACCTCTTTCTAAGAAGAATTATATGTATATTTGAGAAGAAGAAAATAATGTGAGAATGAAGTAAGAGGGAAAAATATTCACTCCATGTCCTTGAGATACTTGTTTTAAAAGTCACCTTGTCACCTTCTTACCTATTGGACTTCCTGAAAAAGATTCTTAGGTAGCCTTTGTATAATCAGAACAATGACATTTGAATTGGAAAGCAGAGGGGTCAGCACTCCCCTTGGGGTTAACAATGGCAGGTGTCAACGGAGTCCTAATAGCTCCACCTGCTGATAGCCGGTAGAGATGGGATGAGTAAGGCGCTTAGAGAGCCGCAGCAGTAATTTCATGTTGTCAAGCTGGTGGCCTCTGAAGGGGTGATAGTAGGGACAGGTGGTGAGAGAACTCACATTGCCTCTTGTCCTTGTTTCATCTTTTAGAGGAAAGAAGTTCTTTGGCTCTATTAAGAACTAATTAAGAGACAGCCCGTGTGCCAGAGCCTGGTCTTGCATTGCAGAATTTACAGCCAAGAAGAAAATGTATTTTTGAAAGAGCAATGGCTGGTCTCGTCCCTCACCAGTTGATACCCCATCTGTGCACGCCATGGTTTCCCGTCCTTGTTCTAACGCCACACGAGTAGGAGATGTGGCTTGTGTTTGGCAATTGAAAAATCTCTGAGAAGAAAAATAAAGGTTTCAACTCCCCAGGCCTAATTTTTCATTTATTTGTATTTTCATACAAATGCAGTATATGAGTCCAACTTCTGTGTGTGCATATGTGTGTGTGTGTACGTAAGCTAGAACATACATCCCTTTCATCACAGCAATGGTTCACAGATTTCTAGGTGCACAAATGTACTTGGAATGCTTGTTTAAAAAAATGATTCCATATTCCTCCATAAAGATTTTGGGTTCAGTAATTTGGTTTTTAACTTCAAAGACTTCTGATGCATGTGGTCATAAATAACACTGCTTTTTGGGCCACAAGGTATATACTGTGATAGGCCAAATGAGGCAATAAGATAATGTAGCTCTTGACTGGCAAATGCAAGTGGTAAATAAATTTATAGCATTTCATATCAAAACATATAGGCATTAAAGTAAGTTTTCAAAACAAAACCAAAGAAATGTGCTCTCTGTGGATGCTATGTAATACTACAAAGGCTATCGTTTGATTTTGTCATGAGATACAGGGACAATCACTTGTTCCTTGAATTGCTAGCAGTTTGCAGCTTTGAGTTTTTTGTTTTGGCATAGTTTTAAGCAACTGAATGCCCCAGGCATAATACTCATGGCATAACTAAATCTGTAGTGCTATTATTGCTTGATGGTTTTTGTTGTATGTATTTATTTCAATGTATAGTGCAGCTGTATATTTATTTTCATCTTGCTCTCTTAAGATAGAGAATAGTATTCTTTTGGGCTTCCTTTCCAAATCTAAAAATACACAAAAGCAGCTGGTATAGAGTTAATACTAGTTGACAGTTTGGGGAAATGGTGGCAGTTAGATTTTTGGGGCCTGTAGGTGACTGGAACATCTTACCTCTGCTGGATGACGATCGGATAATTAATACCTGGGCCTTTGGTGAGGACTATCATTTTAATATTTAAAAAAATGTTTTGCTAAGCAGAGGCTATTAAGTACAGCCAAGTCTTGTAAATCCTCCATCCTGTGTTCCAAGAACAGGATCATTTCCTCCAGTTGCTCAGCAATGCTGAGAAAATAAGTGATAGAATGAATTTTCTTTAATACTAAGATTTCTGTGTTGGTGCAAATTACTTTTTGAGTAGGATGTAGGAAATGGAGGACTGGGATCCACCCAGTCTTCATTATTTCATTATTAACCACTATCAGCTAACGTTCATAGAGCATTTATTATGCACTCTATGTGCACTATAAATTGTTAGGGCAATTCTAGGACGTAGGAACTATCAGTCATATAGAAGATGAGAATGTAAAGACCCAGAAAAGCTAAGTAATTTGAATCCAGGGAGACTCATCCCCAATGGTACTCGGCATGAAAGTAAACTGGGACATTTCTTGCTTTCTTCCCAGCAGCTAAAGCCAGGAGTAAACAGCAGTCCGAGAAAGCAGAGAAACGCCTGGGGAGTTTGTTAACATGTTGGTCCGGGACTCGACCCCAGGGTATCTGGAGTATTAATGAACACGCTGAATGATACACACGTGGGGAGACGCTGCATTCAAACACTTTAACCCGTCACCCGCGAGCCGCAACCACGCGCCACGAGCCGGGCGGAGCTGACCGCGGACAGGTGCTGCCCTCCGGCGGCCGTGCCGGCGCGGTGCGCCCCCGTTCCGCGGCTGCGCAGGGCCGCCCTCTGGCGGCTCCGCTCCTTCTTCCCATCGGCCTCAGCTTGCGGGCCTTTCAAACATGGAGGAGCGGGAGCAGGGGGCGAGGTCGCCTGGCGCCGGGAGCCCCGCGGGCCCGCCCAGCCCGCGGTTGGATGTCAACTCGGACAGCTTCGACCCGCTGCTGGCCCTGTACTCGCCCTGCCCGCCTCCCATCCCCTATCCCAACGCGCCCTGCTTCAACAACGTGGCCGCGTACGAGAGCTTCCTCAGGACCGGGGGCCGGGGCGGGGGGCGCGGGCGGGCGCAGGGCGCAGACCCAGCCTCACGGGCCTCCGCCGCCGCTCGACCCTCGAACAGGACCCGCCGCCGTCCGGACGCCCCCGCCCCGGACCCCGAGCGCATCGAGCGCCTCCGCCGCCTCATGGTCAAGAAGGAAGGGGACGAGGCCGACCGGGAGAGCCGCCGGCCTCCGGGCCGGAGCAGGAAGGCGCCGCGCAACGTGCTCACGCGAATGCCCTGTGAGTCCGGCGGGCGCGAACCGGGGGCCAAGGGGGCACCTGCGGGGTGGCAGGGGCTTGGCGTGGCGTATTAGGGGGAGGGTCTCGTGAAGGTCCGCCGGGACAGTCGGCCGCCGCGGGGAGGTCGTCCTTGAATAATGTGGGAAGTGGGCGCGGTCGTGCGGAGTAATGAAGGGTCCGCACGCGCCGGGGCGAGAGGCAGAGCGGGAAAGCGGTGGCGGGAATCAGGAGCGATGGGGAGGGCCTGTGCAGGTCATGGGTGTCGGTCTGCAAAGGCGGTGGGGTCCGTGAGCATCTGCAGGAAAAGTGGGGCCTGGAGACCATCGGAAGGGCTTGAAGAGGAGATACGAGGTCACGGGGACCGCAGACGCAGGTGCACAGCCAGCATCGGCCAGTGGGGTGTGGGGACGATGGGGTGGAAAGTGGGGACTTCTGTTCTGAGAGCACAGGGGCCCTAACCTGCACCCCTGCGCATGGAGTGACGGCTCGCTCTCCGGTGCTGTGAGCAGAAGGGTCGCAGGGACTTGCTGCGCACAGGCTCATCTTGCCAACTCTCAGATGCTAGAATACAGCGGGCACAAATGCCACTGAAACACCGACGCTGTTGTACAGCTCTTGGAGCCCCTAGCAGATCCTTAGAGTGAAGCCATAAGCAGCAGAGGTGGCTAACATCTGAATTAGGTCGCCATGAAAACAGCCCAGCAGTTCTGACATCTGCCTGGTGAAGGCGATGACCTATTTAGCCATTCAGAGCATCTGTATCCTGATGGCTAGACTGTGCCATGATTAGCTCCCTGCCCTGGGAATGGTGGGTTGTGTTAAGCAAGGCTATATTTTGTTTTATTCCTAGAAATGTGTTTATTAAGAGAGAAACATTCTGAAAAGCTGTGTGCTGTTAGGGGTGCCTCTGTCAGATAATTCCAGAACATCCCCGCCCAAGCTGAGGGTTCACCCCAGGGTGCTTGTCCAGCAGAAACACAAAAATGGAGCATCATGTCCCTAAAGTAATGGGGAACCTGATTTTCCTTCTCTTTTTGCCACATCAGATCTTTGAAATGCTCCCCAAGCCTCAGAACGTAACGTTCCTTTCCATGTTGCCAGTTATTGCTCTGCAGCTGAGATTGTCAAGGAAAAGAAATATTTCTATGTGGTGGGCGGCTTTAGCTTATCTATGGGGAACCTTCGCTCTATTGTTCTGACCGAGGGTGAAGACCAGCTTTGTGGACTTTCAGTTTGCTCTGAAAATTGTAGTGGTGCTGCTGGAGACAGTCGTGTGTGTGTGCATGAGGGAGAAGGGTAGGCATCACAGAGAGTTGATGGCCTCCAGAAAGCAAAAACACAAAAGCAAAAAACAAAAAAAGAACGGAAGCATGGGTGAAGCTTAGATTTATTCAAGGAAGAGTTCCTGTAAGAGGTAAGTGAGCTTTAGGTCTTGAAGTTAAGGAGGCGCACGATTTCGAATAACGGTAATTATTTGAAGATCAGGCTATAGAGGTGTAATTTACATAGAGCAAAATACACCCTTTTAAAGTGGTTTGAAATCATGGCCACAGTCAAGACACAGAACAATTCCATCGCCCCAAAAGCTTCCTCATGCCCCTTTGCCAGTCGGGTGATCGATCACTTTGTTGCCACTGATTATAGCAACTGTTACTGGGCCCGTAGGTGGTGTTCCCTGCGGAGCCTTTTGCATGCATGCGATCTCATTTCATCCTTAGAGGCAGCTTCAGAGATGAAGAAACGGAGGCTTGGTTATTGCCTGGTGTGGCCCAGGGTCACATAACTGGCCACTTTGCAGCCGCGGGTCCTGGTTGTCCGACTCCAGGGCCTCTGTGCTGACCTCGAGGCGAGTCTCAGGAGAGGGCACTCCACTGTTTCCTCGCTTGCTTGTTTTTGGCGTGTGCAGGGTGCTGCCTAGGCGAGGCCGAGGGTCTGTGTCCAGAGCAATGCGAACGGAATTTGGGTCCAGAGAGGAGTTTGTTGCTAGAATGCGTGACAGAGCCAAACCTACGCGTCTCCGTTTGACTTTGTGATGACAGAGTGGGAACCATGTGTGTATTTGAAAGCAAATGCATTTTCAGGGCACATGTTTCTAGGAGCTAAGTTCCTGGCAGTAAAATGTGTTTGGGGGCAGAGAGGAACACAGGGCTCTGGCTGCCTGTGTTTGAGTGCTGGCTGCTCCACCCCAGCTGTTGTGGTTTAGGCAAGTGACTTAACCTCTTTAGGGCCTCGATCTCCTTGTCTGTGAGGGGAGGACAACGATCGACTCTACCTGTTGTTGCAAGGGTTAAATTAGTTCACGCACGCAAAGCAGTTACAACAACAACCTTCCTCAGCGTTCTCGGTGAATGGTCAATGTCACTGTTAGACTGTCAGTAGACGCTCCAGGTCAGGAGGCACGTAACCTGCCTGCACTGACTATTGGCTCAGCTGTTTACTAGGAACGTCACTAGTAAATTATATGAGCAAGTTACTTAAACTTCTGAGCCTTGGTTTCCTCCTCTATAGAATGAGGTGAAATAGGTCGTGAGGATTAAATAAAATAATGGTACATAAAGTTAAACGTACCACAGGGCGTGGCCCATACTGAGGGCTCAGTAATTGGTGATAATGATGGTGACAGTGATGATGATGACATGATTGGTTGTGGAAAGAGAAAGATCTTAGTTACTGAGAATCTATTGTTTGAATTATGTGATGGCCACCAGCAGAGAGAAGTAAGAATGGAGTTAAGCATGACCTGGATTCAGAGGAGTGTGCCCCAACCATGGTGGCAAGGATAAGGGGATTTGGTAGAAAAACTTTCTGCAAAAATGAGGCCTTTTTTTCCTTTGGTCATATTAAGTTTTTATAAGCTTAGCTCATGCCTATTTGGAGTTTGTCACAGAGACTCAGATGGGCATTTTGGGTAGAATGGGAAGCTCATTGTCGCTGTGGCAGTTTGCTTGGGTAGGTGGAGCTGGTGATCACAGGAGGAGAGAAATGCCTCCTGGAATTGCACCTTATTAAACTTTTGGAAGGAAAAAAAATCAAGAGAAAGACACAGATGTGAGAGTTGAAAGACCTGAGTTTCCCATTTGTTTAATTAGAATAAGACACTTGTTAGGCTACGTGCTTGTCCTTTCTCTTTGAATTGGGGGTGTGAAGGGAGAAGTAGTGCCCTATTTTTTTTCAAGTTAGAAAAAGTGATCTTTCCACTCTGTGGGAACACGTGTGTGGTGAAGTGGGGGCAGTGTATGTATATAGGCAAAGGGAGTAATCCAAGCGTTGTGGTCAGTTTTCCAAGAAATTGAATTATAGATATTTCTTCTTGAATCTAGAAGCTAACTAGTCATCTAACTTCATTTTATGAATGAGGAAACTCGGACTAGTAGAGAGAAAGTTACTCACCAAGGTCACACTACTAGAGCTAATAAACTAAAAGTCATTTACGATGCGGGATTTAACAGAGTTTGTAACATATATCCAGCTACATGTACATGCACACACACACACACACACACATATCAAAGGTTCAAAGAATTTTAGACTGTTGCTAGAGGAAGGGTAGATGAGGAAGGTCAGACCAAGGTTCCCTAGATCCTTTCCAGGGCTGCTGTTTCTGCCACCCTGCTTCACCTGGCCCTTGTTGCTGCCTCTTCAGTGAGACGTAAGCTCCTACTTCTCATGTGTTGTGTCACTTTCTTCCAAGAGTGTTTTCTTGTATTAATTTATCACTGCTATCATTTATAAGCCCGTCCGTGAGAGAAGAATGGGGTTAAGAGTCACCAACTTAGTTACTCAAACTGAAGTGCAGAACTACTGTTCTCTTTTATGCCACTGGAAAGAAAACAGGGTAATTTTTTGTTTGTTTACTATCAGTGGCAGTAATCTTGAAAGAATTTTGCTCTGCAAACTTGGGAGGGAGGGAAAGACTTTGAGACTGCATGAGCGTGAGTGTGTGTGTGTGTGTGTGAGAGATTTTCTTTTGAGAGTTTGTATATACTATACAGTATAGACAGCAAATTGTGAAGAGTAATTAACACGAAGTAATAAAAATAAAATTCATCTCCATTCCCAAGCTCTGCAAAAAAGAATCCATCGTAGTAAAAGCTGAAATTATAATCCCAGCATCCTTATGCATGGTCACAGTGCTGTTTTTACATGGTGCTCATCAGCAATCTCATAGGAGCCAAATGCTCAGCAGGTGTTACCCCAGCAAGGCTTGGAATACACACAGTTTGACTGCTAGTGTGAAGGTGATATACATTGAAACACTTTAAACGTATGAATAAGATTTTTGGTTCTTTAGGGGGCTCAGGCTTGTTATGTGGTTCATGAGAATTATCCTAAAAAATGTTGTCTTAACAAGACACAGAACTGAGAAGGATCTAGCTGCTATGTACATTTAACGTGGTATTTCTTTTTTGCCCAAAAAGGTTTTAAATGATACATCTTACAATCGTAGGCTATGGGATACACAGAAGGTGGGACTTTTGGATGATAGCCATTCGCATGGTTTATCCACGTTATGGTGGAATCTTGTCTTATTCCAGTGTGTGTTCCTGTCACAGCCTGCCTGTTCCCACAGTGAGCTTGCCGCTGCACCACGCTGCCTTGTGTTCCTGGAGATGGATGGGTGGTCGTGGTTGTCAGTTCTGGGAGTGAGAGCAGATGCTCATGCTATGCTGACTATTCTTCTCTTGTTTCAGTGCATGAAGGCAGCCCTCTGGGTGAACTCCATCGTTGTATCCGGGAGGGGGTGAAGGTGAATGTTCACATCCGCACTTTCAAGGGACTTCGGGGCGTCTGTACAGGCTTCCTCGTTGCATTTGACAAGTTCTGGAATATGGTAATTAAGCCTTCCTCCAGGGGCTGGAGAACCTCTTGGGGATGAAATCTTTTATAAGTAAATGTCCTGAGTAACCTTATACAGCAAAACCCACAGAATAACTGCCCAGAAGAACTAGAACCCTTACACTCTCTTGGGAAACAACAAAAAAGTTATTTTTATTGTTTTCTTTTCCTTAAGGCAGTGGCTTTCAGCTGGGTGATTTTGCCCTTCTTTCCCTCCCAAGGATATTTGTCAATGTCTGGGGACATTTTTTGATTGTCACACTGTGGAACAGGGTGCTCCTAGCACCTAGTGGGTAGAGGCCACGGATTCTACTGCATGACCTACAGTGTAGACAGCCCCGCAGAACAAAAAATGATCCAGTGCAGAATGTTTTCAATGCCAAGGTTGAGAAACCCAGCCTTATGGAATAATTACTTATTTCACCTGTTTAGTAATTTTGTATTGATTTTCTATTAAAAATATTTATCAAAGTCCCCCTTTGGCTGGGCAGAAGTTTCAGAAAGGAACTATCACTCTTCTGTTTTTGGAAAGATAGAAAAAATGCAGTAAAGATGAACTTAAAAAAAGAAAGGTAGACAAGGATAGAGGGGAAGCAGTCATATTGATGAGCAAGATACTTTGCATGGTGTTTCTTTATGAAGGAGTATTCCCCACACCCCCAGCCTTATAGAAGCTACTGTTTACTAGATAGTTGAAGAAAAGAAGGGATATATTATATTATAGCACAGCTATAATGTGAGGCAGTTAAAATAGGAACCTCTAAGGGCTGTCTAGTGTTTTTTTTCCATATGGTCGTCCATCTCCAGCTTCTCTTGTCCCTGTGCTTTACCTCCATCAGTGCATTCTCCTGGATAATAGTAATAGTTGCTAATATTTAGTAAGCACTTATGTGCCAGATTCTGTACTAAGGACTTTATATAATATCTCAATGAGTGAATTGAAGGTCTGTTACTGTTCCATTTCACAAATGAAGGAATTGAGGCTATAGATTTTGGAAGATTGGTCCAGATCACACTGTTAGTAAGTGGAAGTACCAGGACTTTATTCTAGATCTTTCTGACTTGTAAAACCATGTTTTCAACCATCATGGAGTTGGAAAACTTGGATTTTGAATCCTAACTTTGCCACTCGGTAACTGTGTGACTCTAGGCAAGGTGATTTCTCTGAGGCTCTCTTTTCTCGCCTCTAGAATGTGAGAAAAAATATTTTATTATTATAATGTTACCTTTGAAGGAAAAAGCTTTAAGAGGACATTTGTAATAATAGTGCTGGTAGTAATAATACTGTCAGCTTGTATTTGTATGGTGATTTACACTTTTCAAAATAATTTCTCACACACAATCTCGTTTGATCCTAACAGCTGTCCTGTGAGGTTGATCTCTCAATGATGAGAATTCACCGGTAATTCAGTGTGTAACTGGTCAATCTCTGTTAATTGCTGTCATAAAACTTAGAAACTGGAAAGGGAAAAGAAGCAGTAGAGTATTGTTTCTCAATGCATCTTGGCTGTTCTATAGCAGAATCACCTGCGATTTCTGGTTAAAACAGAAAGTTCCTAGGTTTCACCCCAGACTTACTGAATCTGAATCTCTAGGAGAGTAGTAGCCTTGGATTCATACTTTAATAAGCTTCCTACATATTTATGCACAGTGAAATTTAAGAGTCTCTGTAGTTGTAAAGGCCACTTACAAAAGAGGAAATCTGCCTTGTATCGTTGCCACTTGGAAATCCTACTCAGAGGGGGCCAGGTATTAACTTTTCTTTCCCTGCCCAATAGCTAAGTCACCTGTTAAGTTTAATTCTGCTACAATTAGATGTTATTCTGCCTTTTAAATTTTTTCCTGAAAGCTGTAGAAATAATATTTTTAACTCTGCCTCATTTTTTCCCCTTTGGGCTGTTTCTCTAGGCACTTACTGATGTGGATGAGACCTACCGAAAACCTGTTCTAGGCAAAGCATATGAGCGGGATTCTTCACTGACTCTCACGAGGGTAGGCAGTGTCTCCCCATTTCCTGAGCACTCAGCATGCTTCCAGCTTAGGAATGAAAATCACTGAGCCCAGTGACCGAGTTTCCTGGTGGGAAAGCCCTGATGCTGTCATCCAGGTGTGCCCGCACCAAGGCCTCCATTCGTCTCTCTTCTGCGTCCAGCTAATCTCAGATGCGTTCTGCTTCTGACCTGCAGCAAGTTACCTCTTACAAGGCTTAAAAGTCTTTCAGTTTTACCCTGTAGAAATAAGCAGGTGCCTTTTCTCTTGACATACTTGCTGATTTATCTGAGGAATGGGTAGAAATAGAAAATTCATAACTAACCTTTTAAAAGTTTCAAAACAAGTTGTCCACAGAGCATGTTTAAGGAACTTGTTTTTTTCCCTGTATGTTGACAGAGAGATGTTAAAGGCTAATATTTGTTATTGCTTTCCTTATAGCTATTTGATCGACTAAAACTTCAAGATTCTTCCAGGAAGGAGGCAGATTCTAAGTCTGCAGTTGAAGACTCCACTCTGTCCAGATACTCCCAGACATCCACTTGGAAGGTAGCCTCAGTGTGGGGAAGAGAAGACACTGACCGGGGTTCACGCAAGCAGTCCCGCTCTGCCCCTTCTTCCCTGCAGGCATCCACCAGGGAGGAGTCCAGGTCAGAGCTGTCAGGGAGGACTATGCGGACCGAAGGGTCTAGTGTGGAGGGAACCTTTTCCAGAGCTACCACGCTTTCTAGGGGCCAGTCCCGTAAGAAAAAGAGAAAGCCCAAAGTAGATTACCAGAAGGTATTCACTAGACATATAAATCAGATTTTCATTCGAGGCGAGAATGTCCTGCTGGTTCATCTTGCACAGTGACCAGCTCAGCCTCACTTGAGCTTTGGCTTTTAGAAATAAAATGCATGAATTGCTGCTGTGCTGTATCCTAGTATCCCAGTGAAACCCTGAGTTGGAATGATTCCCACTAGGACTGCATGTGTTGAGGAGAGAGCCAGGCTCGGGCTCTGGGTGATGAGCTCCCTCAAGGGGAGACAGGCCTTGGGAGGGTGGGTGCTTGCATTAATATCAAGGCAAAAGCTGCACACGGGTATACACATCTGATACTTCAGACACTCAAACCAAATATAAGAACTTCCATTTGAATCAGGAGTTATGATATGAATTGACTTCACCCCATGGGACTCTATAACATGGGGGAAAGAAACTCATTTTACAAGCTGGTGCCCTCAGTACTCATGAATTTGAATCTAAGAGTAGCAGTATACATTGCCTTGGTGCCCTGCACCCACATTCTGTAACTGACTGTTAAATTTTGCTCAACACCATTCTCTCTTAATCAAGAACTGTAATCTATTATCTGTGGATAGCTATAAGATCTAAGAAAGCTACAGACTTACATAAGGGTAAGATTTGAATAGTTGGTATGCTTAAAGCAGCCAGCAATGAGTGCCCCGTGTTTATCCCTCTCCCTTTTGAGGAACATGGGACCTCAGCAGTCTCCCCTCACCAGAGGTAACTTCTGTGAATGGCATACCAGGTGGGACTATAAGATGCTCATGTGGTGGCTTCTTGTCCTTTTCTCTAACTTCCGTGGCATGGTGCTAGTGCATGTACCCTGTGTAGTGCCCCTTTGTGACCTGTCCCGTGAACTTTGTGGCAAGGGACTCTGACCTTCATGTCTGGCTTCAAAGAGAGTGCTGCATGAACTCAGTAATATACATGCATCGTACAGCTGAGAGTCCCTTTTCCAGGTAGGGCTGGCCCTGTGTAGAATAGCTTTCAGGATGGTTTTCCATGAGACAGCGGTAGTAGTTTTATTATTCCCTGTGTCAGGCCAAAGAGCTTCTCACACACTGCAGTGAGTGCTGCCTGTCAGGGACACGTGACTCACAGCCTGGCTTCCGTAACAGGAATGCCACAGCACTCTCTAATACTACTTGAATCATATTCAAGTGCAGAATAGGCAATATTGATTTTTTTGTTTTGTTAATTTATATTTGGTTTTATTTTAGTTAACTCATGTTCAAAGTGAGAATAAGAAATAGCTAATTAGCTAAAATGCTTGAAAAGAAAAATTTCCCTGCTGTATTTGTTGTGTAACTGAGATAAGCCTTCTGAAAAGTAGGGTGAGTGAAGTTTGTGGGGCTAGGGTGCCTTGTCCTTCTGAAGTTAGGTCACGGCTCATCATATAACGAAAGGAGAGCAGGCTTAATCCCTCTGTGCCTCAGTTTTTCCCCACCAGACACTTACCTCACAGGAGCACCGAGACAAGTAATTTTAGGAAGGCCTTTTAAAGTGTCTAAACATGTGTAAGTGCCGTGAGTGATTTTTACTAACCCTACTTCATAGTTTGGTAAGAATTCTTATGGGCAGGGCTGGTGCTACATAAGGAAGTAATCTCTGCAGGTGTCATAATCACGGTCTTGCTGTCATCGGAAGGCAGTGGTATCTTCGGGAACTGTTTTCCATATCCCATTCCTCCCTCCTCAGGGACAGTGGAAATTTCAGAAGAGTATCTTCAGTAAGAGGAGAGTAACATTTCATGGGTCCTCCCCTGTATCCTAGCCCCGCCCTTTTCTGGTCATTATCAGAAAGAGTTCCCCTGAACTGCTCAGGGGTTTATTGTACCAAAGGGAGAATGAGCATCTAAAAATGACACATCCCCAAAGGAATTTGTGGAAACTGTTTTGTTTATTTGTTTCTATTTTAAAATGCATCTTAAATATGCTTTTTAGAGCCAGAGCAGATGCACTAAACATTCAGAGAGGTTCCACGTCACAAACTTGAACAATCATCTTTGGGATCTGCCAATCTAATCTCTTCTAACTAGTGTATCTCAAATCTCAGTTCCCCAATTGATAGTTTAATCCTCAGGCACCCAGGCTCTGTCTCCATACCAGTCTACCCTGGTTGGCTGTCCCCATCTGTCTGCCCTCTTGTTCCTCAGCTAGAAGCTGTAATGGATACTAGATTTTCCCAGTAAAGTAGAGATTTGAAATCAAAAGGAATATAGTCAATTTCTATTCATTCTAGTGCCAGACTAACTATAACCTGATTTATTTTAAACACATGCTTTTTTCATGTTCGTATACATTTTTCATATATCCATATAAGGATTGATTTACTTCTTTTCTGCCCACCTTGACAATTCTGGCTCTGAAAATTATTTTAAAACTGTGATCTGTTTTATGTGCCCATTTATTTCTTTGGTTTGGAAAATGATCCTAGAATGAATGACCTATCTAATAATGTGCTATTCTGTACAAAGTGTGAACTTTCTTAGAGAAGTCAGTTTTTAAAAATCATTGCCTTTTTCTTTATTATTGGAGAAATTTTTCTTAAGGAAGAAAAAATAGGTCCTAACAATGTATATGCTGCTCAAAAAATGACAGTCTAGGCCATTATAGTAAATTGCTATGGAAACAACTGGAGTCTTCCTCAGGAGGAGAGAAAAGGGGCAGTAACAGCCAGAATGATGGAGTCCTGGAATCCCCCGCGCCCCCCCCCCCTCCGGCTAGCTTACCTCAAGGGGGATCAACGTGGCTGCGTTGCATAAAACTGGCTTCTAATATTCTCCAGAGATTTGGATTTAGGAAACTTGGTAGGAAAAGTACTTATTTTTGAACATCCAACTTTGGTTCTTCAAAGTAATCCCTAAACATGAGATGTGTTTTCTAGACACTTCACAGGGCATACCTGTGTTCTCGAGGTCCTCTCAGGAGTTTCCAGCTTTGTTAGGTAAGGACAGGGGCTTAAGAAATGGAAGATAATGTTTTCACACTCCAAAGCCATGTGCCATCCTTTGTACATAGAGTTAGTTCTAATGCTGTACCGTGAGGAGAACTTGCACTTTCGGTTGTCCGTTCTAGTGTCTGGGAAGCATTTATGCTTTCTTTCAGAAACGATCTTATGACAGAGCCTGGTGCACATCAAGTCAGAAAGCCTAGATACCATTAGCATTAAAGTCTAGGTGCATAGGAATCCTTGCTATGAGTTGTTAGTGGATCAAGAGGGCTGTTATCTATTTTCATGGTGAAATAGCCCAGAGGCACTTTCAGAGATTGTCAGGTCATGAGCTATGAGCTGCCCTTAATCCTCAGAAGCCTTTCAGAAATGTGGGTGTACTGCTTCTGTCCCTAGAGAAAAAACAGAAACCTAATTTGATGAAGAGTAGGTATTTGTATTCCTGTTTGCACTATACCTGTAGCAGTGGACATGGGTAAAATCACAAAATAGAATAGGTTCTGTAAATTACTTCTTTAAATTTTGTATTTAAGAAAAGAATTTAAATTATTCAAAGACAACTAGCTGTCATTGGTGCTGCCTTAAAGTTTTCCAGTCCTTTGTGTATTTTTTATGAATGAAGTGATTGCTGTGGGAAGGTCAAGGTTTATATAAGGATATCATGATAGAAATATCATGGTTTTGCAACTGTTGTAATTTTTCTTTTCCTGTGTCAGATACAGAATGCAATCAGCCCCTTTTCAGTCACATCTGTTCATCAGCCCATGTTTTTCTGGGCAGTAACTTCCAGAAGGCTTTCCTTAGTGATTGTAAAGCAATATCTTTCTGGGCCTGTGTTGCAAAGGTCGGTGGTCTGTCATCCTTTCTGGCAAATTGAGTTACTGGATTTAAGATAAGCCTTTGGGGTTTCTGTGACTATTTCCTGGGCTCTGAAAAAGGGTTGGGCCTTCTTTACTCTTAGTGTTTTGAGTATTTTTCAAATGCTTGTAAGTTCTCTTGCACTCCTCTAATAAAAATGAAAGCTCTCTGTCAAGAAATGGCTTTGGATGATTCGGAGATCTAGGGCAGGGAGTGGGGATAAGTACACCTGAGACCTTCAGTTGGTCTTTTATTTATTTAGAAATAAAAGTAGTTTGATAAGCAACCAGAGTTAGTGCTTCTTTAAAAATACTCTGAAAAGATGGAACTGTCCCTCAGGAAAGCTATAAAAGCTATTCCCAGCACATTGCAATTGCTTTTGATTTTTAGTCTTTTGGAGCAAATGTCTGATGTTTTTAGAGCTATGGGGAAAAAATGTCTAAGAATTTTAAGGGATTTTATTTGAACAAGGATTATCTGGCTGTATTATGTGTGAGCTAGGTTCTAGGGCAGCTGCCCAGTTCTTTGTCTGTTGTCCTGACAGTAAAGCAGATAGTAAGTGATGTCTTGAAAAGTGATTTACTTATTTCATACTGACATCTTAAGACATTAGCCTTCGAGGCTACCCTGGGGATACCCCTCTGCACCGTGACTTATTAATGTTTTTATAGACAAGGTAAACCTGGATGACTCTCTGAATTTTTAGTTTTTCTGTTCATATACCAGCTGCTAAAAGAAAAACTGTGACTTGTAATCTTGTCTTGAAATTACTCCTAATGTTAAGTTCACCTAACCCCTTCCTGTTTTGGGAGGATTGCTGCTAGTAACGTTGGTTTGCAATGTTCTGCTTTAGATATGTGCCATATGGGAATCTGGAAATTGTAATAAATATGATTGTATTAATGTACTGACTGCTTTGTCTCTGCTGATTTTGGAGGGAGGGGAGAGGAGCAGGGAAGTTGTTACCAAGTGAAGATACTGACCTAGAAAGTTAAAACTTTTCAAGCAATCATTGTTGTAACCTTGTACCTTTTCTTTACCAAAGCACACATATCTAGATTTCTATCCTTAAGGGTAACTTTGTTCCTCCAAGTTTATTTGAAGTTCATGCTTAGAAAAGAAACTTGACCCACATTATGAATTATCTCCTCTAAGCCCCAAGCAATGGTAACTGCCCTGTGAATTCATTCCAACCTAATAGCTCACTGGTATTAATGCACTGTCTTCATGATCTGCTGAGGTCACCATTGACTGCTCCTTCTGAATATTTAACTACATCTAATTGATCCTCACTGCTTCCAGAAATGCCTGAATTTGCCATCAGTTTTTCTCTGTGCATTTAAAGAAAGTTGAACTGTGCAGATTTGCCACATTGGTTACTTGATCTCCTTTGTGTACTTCCATAACTGGGTTACTTTGGGAAGATGGACAAACAGAAATCATATTGATTCTTAGGGAAACCTCAAGTTTACTATCAAGACCCAATTCTCCACTTTGAAAGAATATGTTATATTACTGGGCTCAGCTGACGTACAGGAAATTTCTAACTACCAGATTAGTGGAGAAAAGGGAGGCAAAATCCAAATCCTCCAGTTCTGGCCATTGCTGTTTTGTTTCGTATCAAAGGTTTTTGATTAAGTAAGAATGTCCTCATTAATCAAAATAAAAGCAGAAGAATCAGCTAGCTTGACATTTAAAATATACAGCAACAGCTAAATATTGGCAGGAGAATGGAGGCCAGTGGCATGAGATATATCTATCATTCTTTCTCTATGCTTTCTGGATAGGAGTGGCAAGGAAAGAAAAAGTCTCTTGCCCAACTAACTACATTCTCTACTTGGATAAAAGTGAAGCTTTTTTCAGTCTGCTACGTTACCACTAGGTGGCAGTGGGTTAAAGAGAACTGCTTAACTAGAGGTCCCAGAAGGACCTGCATCTCCAGATCTGCAATCACTGCCACAATTAATTGTTAAATGCTCACCAGTCTGGACTGAGGTAATCAAGCAAAACCAATCTATCATCAGCTCAAGTGGCAATAGAAACGTTTCTTACCAATATTGAATTGACCTGATTTGAAGCTTAGGAAGCCTGGCCGATGGCAGTCAGCCAGTGAACATGTTTGGGGAAGTGTTTAAGAGTGAGATTGCCCAGTGTCCACTGTTTTAGGGTGTCTGTTGCTATTCTCACATCATGGGGTTCCTCGTTTCCTCTTGGAATACTGTCAACCTCACCCAGCCTCTTTCCACCTGCTGACCAAGGATCACCCTGGAACACTGTCACGAAGACCGTAATTCTCAGCAGCCGTCTCGATTTTGCAAACAATTCAGTCCCACCCAGTATAGGTGCCTGAGAGCCCATTTGTGAGAAAGGTTGCAGCTCTCCTGTGATTCCGCTACCAGAATTGAGCCTGCAAAACTGCAAGCGGATACGCTGTGGATTCAGAGGAAAATTTGTAATAGACACAGAAAAGTCTAGTTTCAGGCTGGGCCCTGGGCAGAAGGAGTGGGTGGACAGTGCTAGAAAGACTTGGCACTTCATGTCAAGGCCTTCAAAAGACCTTCCCCTCTTTACCTCAAGAAATAATTTCCCAGTGGCCTAGATTGAAGAGGAATACAGTATGTGAAATAATAAATAGATATTGTCTTCAAATGAACTAAAAATAAGATTACAATAAAAAAGCTTTGTCTCGTGTGTTTTTGGACCCTGGCAGCTTGTACTACACTTCACTTAATCACACTCTGTGGTGGGGAAGAGGACAGAATGTGGAATAAGAAATACTATCATTTTTGAGCATTTCCACCCTGTGCCTAGCATATTACATGCCTTACCTTGTTCAGCTACAACCCCCAGGAGAGGAGTATTTTTGTCCCTATTACGTATGGGAGGGAACTGAGACAGAGGTTAAGTGACTTTCCAACATCTCTCTGTTAATGGCTAATTTGCAGTTTTACCTAGATCTGACTCATAAGTTTATTGTTAGTCAATTGCACCTTAAAAATACTAGATTTCTTAGGCATTGACTAGAAAATTTCAAGGGCAAGCTGAGTTCTCCCCTTAGACTAATCAGATACCAGAGGGCTGAGCTAATGGCTAGTGGGTGTGCTCAAGTGTCTCTAGTCTCTTCTAACTTGTACTGTTCTTTGACTAGAAGTGGGCGCACACTCAGGCCTCCATGGCTTCCAGAGAGGACCAGGGCAGGAGGGTGGCTGCCAAGTGAATGCCAGAAGGTATTTCATCCCCAGGTAGCTTGGCTGTTGGAGTGGTGTCCATCCAGTAGTCTGTTAAAAGACGGTGGAGTGACTCATGGCCTTTCCCAGCTCTTCAGTATGCATTTGGAGAATCTGCCACTCCTTTCTTTCCAATATTTTCCAGCACTTGGGAAGAATGCTTGCTCTCAGTCTTGACTATAAATTCACTTTATTTAAAAAACTTCTCAGGGCTAAATTACAGATATCCTAAAGCTACAGAAAAAGAAAGGACCCATAGTCTTCCTCCTGAGACCTAAAAGGGGGCAGAAGCAGAAAAGTTTGGCAAGTTGTCTATCTTGTAAAATTACCCATCAACTTGACATGTTAATTTCCAGAATAAGGCAATCCCAAGAAGAGCCCACTTTCCTAGTCTCTTTCACCAGTTATTTCAGAGTCTCAGTTTCTGGGTCTCTAAAATAGGGATAATAACACCTGCCCCATAGGGTTGCTGATAGAATGAGCTCTGTCCAGACAGCGAAGACTTACTGTCATTCATGCTGTGATAAGCTTGCTTTGTGATGCTCAGAAGCTTTCTTTGCTTTCCTGTACTTACATTTCATGTCCTGAGACCAGGCCTGGCAAACAGATGGATACAGCTGCATGTTGTCATCGTTTATTGTTGCACAGGTGTTTGAAAGATTGTTTTCAGGCTGCCTGAATTCTCCCTGCTTCCTCAGTCAGCTCTCCCCAGGTTAAAACTTCAGAATATCATCAACTTCCCCAGTGCTAGGGGGGAGCTGTGTGCTCCCCCAAGAATGATATTAGGCTCCACGGGACATTCATTAGTTGAGGTTACGAAAGGACCACAGGGCACTGGAATGGTAATTTCCTACATGGGACCCCAGTGACCCAGAGTGAGCTAGCTCAGCTGGTCTGAGCATGTGGCTAATGAGGGAAGGGTCATGGTTTCACTCCTGTGTGGGCCAATTAGTGTCACGTGGAAAAGCACGCTCCTGGGACATCAGACAGCAGCCTTACATGTGTGTGGTGCTGGTCACCAAGATGGCTCAGTGTAGCCATCATCACTACTGAAAACAACCCAAAGCCTACATTTTCTTTCTTATTATTACATAGGCTGTTGTTTCCAAAACTTGGGTCATTTTCAAAACACTTCCATGTCTTTTGCCTTATCCTAAGTAGACCACTGTGTTTTTATTTATTCGGTATTTTTCTATAAATTGATTCACTTTTTAGCTTGTACTTCTAAAAGTGATTCATCAATTGAATATTGGGAAATTTATCCTAAATTTAAAGTACACATTAAAATACAACTACTGAAATTAAAATGTTTATCTTCATACTACCTGCAAACACCTCCTGAATCACAAATGATCAGTGTACTATGTGTTAATAAGTGTTACAGGTATATAAGCTGTGTGTGTGATAATAATACATTGTTTTATAGTAAAACGGTCACATCAGCAGAATCAGTATTCATAAAGCAATTGCTTTAGTGGTAAGAGTTGGGATCAGTGACTGGGGAGTTTCACACTTGACTCGATTAAATTATTCTTGCAGGAATTTTAACACCAAATGTCTTCCTAATAGCCATAAATATGTAGCTAGAAAACCTAAACTCTGAACAAATCTAGGTTTAATTTACATCTAGCTTTAGCTCAAAAGTCATGGCTTTTGTTAGCACTCTTTGCTAGTATTATTATTAACAGTGTGCTTCTTACACATCCTTATCATTGTCCATTTTATGATGAAACAAAGTACAAACATGCAAAGCAGATGTCTTACCTTGACAACATTCTTGTTCTCCTCTAGTTTTGAGGCAGATCATGCTAATCTCCCCAATTGGCCAGTTCCTAATGGAGATCAAGATACAACTTAATAGTGATGTTGATAATAAAAATGTATTCTTTAATTAATTGAGCATGCTACATCCAATCCAGCACTGGAGGACAAATACACAGAAAACACACACATGCATGCACACACATGCACACACACACACAGAGGCCTCTTTAGGGTGCAGGGAGAACTCAACCACTTCCATTTTTGAGGTTCCCAATACATTAAAAAATGAAGAAATGTCAAAGCAGAGTTGGAAAAGTTGTGTATATTTTACAAATTCAGGTTGAATGATGGGCAGCTTTCAGTCCTTTTAGTAATATGGAAACACGAAGTTGTCTGGGATGCAGAAGGGTGAGACAGTGAATAGCTGTCACTTCTCGTGTTCCCCATACTGTGTGGATCCTTGCTGGACTCACTCTCATTATTTCAGTGCTGCTTGGGTCATCCCACTTTCATACCTTTCTCATCATCCTTGGAAAGTCAATTGATAGCAAGAGGGCCAAACCATTCTGTGCCAAAAGACTTACTTAGACTAGAAAATCAAAGTATTAAGAGGCAGGAACCCAATTATAGCTTTTTTCCATTGCACGTAGACATGATGACTACTTTGACCACAGGAACTACTTTGAATGACTTTTCATTTGTTCTCTCTCTCTCTCTGTCTCTCTCCCTTTCCCTCTCTCCCTCCATCTCTCTCTCTCTGTCTCTCACTCATGGTAAAAAGTAAGGAAAGGACTCCATACCATTAACATCTACAATGTTCTTGCACAATACTTTCTGTAACAGTATGACTGTAATCAGGGAGTGCATATATGTATTTATATAACACAGTATTGAAATTGTATTTACTTAAGAATGATCTATTAGGATTCTGTTTGTATGGCCTTGTTCTAAGACTGATGCATACTTGCAATCTTTGCCTCTGAGGGCAGAAAGCGATTAGTTCATTTGGTATTCTGTGTGAGGAACCTGAGGCTCACATTACGAGCTCTTCCCTACCCTTGCCAAGTCCAATTATACCTCAGCAAGGCTCTCACCCTCTCCTCCCCTGTCCCCAGAGTTCATCTGAGCACATTTGTTGCTCCGTGAAAAGTATTTTGGCAGAAGCTGCCTTTCCCTGTACTGGGAGTCATCTGTCCTGACTGGCTTAGAATTGTTTTTAGTTACTGTGTGTTTGTGTATATAGAGACAGAGAGAGAGGGAGAGACATTTATATACCTTTATATGTCATGTTAATAGAGAGATCAATGCTATGATATCAAACAAGAGTGAAATAGAGGATTCCAAAATCATTGGAAGAAACTGGTTAAACCCTCACACTCCAGAGGAAGAGCCCAGGATTCTGAACGTGTTCTGTCCACTCTGCCTTTCATGATATACCTCTCAGGATATAACCCTCAATGATCACGCCTCACCTCTAGGCTCTCCTGCATTGAGGGGGTATTCAAAAATTAATGCTGACTCTTCATTTTGAAAGATATTACCAATGATCCACTAGACTTATCTTTGGTTACAGAGATCTTATCAGAAAGTAACATATCTGGGAACTCATACAACACAGGACTGCCAAATGCTAAGCCATGGCATCTTGAAATATGCAACTGATGCCTCAGTTCTTGGGGTAGCTAGAACCTCTGGGCCAGTCACCTCTAACCACAAGTATCCACAACTTCATCAGGATTCCTCAGGGAGAAGGGGGTGGTTGAATGGAACAAGCTACGAAGCTATGGCCCACAGTTATGTGAACATCGAATCTAATGAGGCTGATGACATCCAGATTGTTAGGCTCCATGTCAAGGAGCAGTAGTTAAGTTGCTTCACATCTCAAAGGCCAGTGGTAACATATGCCCATGCCCATCAAGGACAAAGGCACAGGGTAGCTACCAAAGGAGTTCGCATTTGAGGTGCCCCAGATGTCAGCGCGGCCCCTACATAATTTGCAGGGCCCAGTGAAAAATGAAAATGCTGGGCCACTTTTTCAAAAATCATTTCAAGAGGACAGCAGAGCATTAAACTAAGCATGCAGTCCTTGTAAACATCCATGAAGCCGGCCCTGCAAGAAGCACAGCACCAGGGCGAAGAGGAGCCAGTAGGAAGTTCAACAGGGGCAGGAGAGGGGCGGAGGCTTCTGAGCAGGTGCAGCGCCAAATCTGTCTACACGCAGATTGGATTCTTCCCTCTGTTTGTGACTGACAAGCCCTTTCAGTGGTGTCCAAGCTGGCTGTGCTCAGCAACCGCCCTAACCATGCATGAGTGGTCTTCGAATTAAAGCTATACCGTTATTTTGAAGTACTTTGAGAAAGTTCCCAAAGATATGAAATCCATCCACCCAATCTCAGAAATTTTCAATGGTGCAATTGTCAGTGGAAGAAAAGGAAGAACTATTAGATTCTTTAAGTATGACCTAAATATTGTAAAATTTGAAATGGTTTCAAAAACGTGATTTTTTAAAATATCACTTATGTGAACAAAATTTATAGTTAGTGATGACTATCAAGAATTCAAAGAAACCATCATTAAAAAGTCTTGATTGGATTTAAAAATCGTCATCAGCAATTGCTATTTCAAGCATAAAATCTGATGTTAAAGAGCTATATTCATAAAAAGCAAATGCAAATTTCTCATTAAAAATTAAAGAGATTATTTTTTAGAATTTGTATACAAATTTAGTATTTAGTATCTTCCCTGAATTTTGAATGTTATTTCTTATAATTATATAATGTAAAGAAAGAGTAATGAAGGCTTTTTCTAAGTCCCCTATGGATGCCGCAAGTCCCCTTCAGTTTACACCAGTGTGGACCTTAAACTATTACCATTTTTTATGTGTGTTATAAAGTGAAAATGTTGGAAGCAGCAATCTAGCCAGCAGCTTTCTGAAGGAGTTTGAAGTAACTTCTGTTTGTGCCCACTATTGATATTTGACTTAGGAAATCAAGACATGGCTAAAGCAGGAGTCAATCATGGTGACAATTAATAGTACTTCATAGAGGGGTTGAAATGAAAACATGAGATACTGTATGAAAATGCTCAGAACAATGCCTGGAGTATAGGAAATACTCAACAAATGGCTGTTACTATTACCTGACACCTTGGATAACCAACGAGTAACAAATTCTGTTGACTCTGTCTACAATGCCTCAGCTCTGTTCTTGACCTGACTTTCCTTTTCTCCTATTCCACTCCACCAAAATTTAGCATTTTCCCACTGCTCTTCTGACAGTTATATTAGCCTCTTAATGTGTCTTTCAGGATCCAGTGTCTATTTTAAACCCATCTGGTTCAGTGATGACACTTTAGGAGGAAATTAACAGAATATATAACTTAAAACTTATTCTTTCATACATTGACATTCAGAGTTTCCAGAGTTGGTTCAACAACTCAACAATATCAGGCTCAGGTTTTGGGAGTGTGTGTGTGTGTGTGTGTGTGTGTGACTGCTATAGCTCCAAGTACCACCTCCGCTCATGACACCCAGAAGCATGGAGGAAAGGAAAGGGGTGTTCCTGTGTATCTCCTTTTATCAGAGTGGAAAATTCTTCCAGAAAGCTTCTTAAGAGTCCCTCAGAATACATCTACCTCTAACCAGCCATAGGCAAAGAGCAATGGGATCACAATAATTCATTTAGATGTCTCGTTGAGCATAGTACTAGTCCTATACCCAAACAGAATTGGGATTCTGCTAGCCAGGAAAGAGTGATGGCTATTGGTCAAAAACCAACAATTTCAGCCAGCTCTTCCTACGCACCATTGGCAGGTTCATCAAGCATTTCTCCCTCAAATAAGAATTTAGTCTACTGAGTCCCTTCATCTAGAATTAAGTGTTTGGTCCCTAATCTGGCAGATGAAGTCAGATTTCAAGAGCAAATTCCTATTGGAGCATCCTGTCCTTTTCCTTCATAGCTCCTTACCACACTTTGTAATTATACATGAATTTAGAGAACTGCATGACTAGTGTCTCTATCCAACTAACTCCAGAATGTAAGCTCCACTAGGATTGTGTTAGTTTTCTTCATCATTATACTCAGCACCTAGCACAGTAGGTATTCATAAATATTTGTTGAGTGAATGAAGGTCTCTATACCTGTCCACGGAAGCAAGCAGAATTTCAACAGTTAGATATTTAATCTGGCAAAAGCAGGTTTCTATGTAGCTATCAAAAAAGGTTGAAAGAATTTGGTACCTCAACATCACTAACATTTTGTTCAAGAACTAATTGCCAAGCCCTGTGTGCACGTGGGACCATTAGTAATTCTGTAGCTATGCAAATTAAAACAGTGATGTATGATTTATAGCTTTAATAACATTCTGAAGGCTCTTAAATTTTAATCACTTGCAACATCCTTTTTAATATTCAATTACTTTATTAACTAATTAGGTCACTTGCTGAAAAAGCACATAAGGCTGGTGCTATTTTAATATCAGCTGAGCCTCACAAAATACCTTTGAAATTGTGCAAATGGTTTATTTATTTTAAACAGATCATTAAGATGCTATAATTAATAAACCAATTATGAAAAAAGGTCCAATAATGATAGATGCACAAGTACAATAGCAGTGTCCAATGAATTTGTCATTTTTATACATATACATCAAGGGGCAAAACTTAAATGAAAACCCACTGTAAAAAGTGCTTTCCTAAATAATTAATTTGTGTGATGACTGATAACCCTATCACAGCAAACCTTACTTGAGGCTTGTTCATTATGCAAACCTGCATTGTGTATTTTTGTTTCATCCTAATGACACTCACGATGGAAAATCCACAGCACACTAAACTCGGCATTCCTTGATTACTTACAAGGGCCTTAATTTGCAGACAGAGTTGGGCCCTTCATGACTTATCAGTGCGTTAGAGTAAGCCAGGCCTCCCAGAGGAGAATCAAGGAGACACATACGGGTCAGCAGCAGCCTTGTTTATTGATTTCCCAGCACTGTGTTAAGGTCTTCAAAGCAAACAAAGTGAACAAAGAAAGCTCAGGCCAAGCCTGTGGGGATTTTTCACCCAATATCTTCAAAGGAAACTGTGGATCATAGCACTAAGCCCACATTGCTGATATACAGAGATGTTGGGACTGGGGCTGAGGGTGGGTAAGGTACAGTTATTAGGCTTGGAGAGGAATTTTATTTCTAGGATTAGAGTGAGGAGAGAAGAACGAAGTCATTTTGCTGGGCTGGGAAAGAACACCATCAAATTCTAGAGGACAGGTCCTTTTTCTGTTGCAAAATAATATAATGAAAACATAATAGCCACCATTTATTGAGTGTTGACTACCACTAGACGCTTTGTTGACTGCCTGTGTTCTCTTCTTGGATAGTTCAGGGGATCTGTTTAGTTGACATTTGTTCACTGAGTGCCTCTGGGACCAGGCACTGTTCAAAGCACTGGAGGTTTGAGGGTGAACTGGACACAGTGTTTACGTTCTGTTGGGGAAGAGGGACAAAAATTATACATTGCAGGGAAGCAAAATATAAGCAATAGCTTTAGGCAGTACAAAGTGTCATGAAAAAGTTTAAACAGGAGAATGGAAGACTGTGACAGAAGCAGCCTAGGGCAGCTCTTTGTGGCTGTGTCCTTGGAGAAAGTCTATTCTAGGAAAGTAACATTTGCAAATGGACAGGAAGGTCTTGAGCCACGTAGAGTTTGTTCTTCCCCCAGTGTTCAGTTTTCTTCTGCTTCGCATCCTTTTGAAGTTAGTGGAGGTGAATGGGGATCAGGGTGAGAGTGGCAGGTGAGGGAGAGACCGAGGTAGCATTATTACGTTGCCATCATTATCATCCTTTTGCAAGTGCGGCCACCGTTTTGCAGTCAGACTCCAATATGAACTTGCATGCGTTTGGTTGCTTGTGTGTGCGCCAGTGGGTCCCAAACTGCAGAGATGGCTGCTGCTTCCATGCTCTCTGCAAGTGGTTGCAGCTATGTTTTATGTATTTCATCTGTTTCAGCATCTTCATGTTGTGCTGATGAAACTTTAAAATAGTCATAAATTTCCACATTGTTCCATGGATGCTAATTCTTTGGGAAGAGCAACCTTGCCCCAACAAGAAACCTGACATAGTGCTGCTCAAGTATGTGAGAAAAAAATATCATTCTGCCTAGCAGGAAACCTCAAAAAGAGCCCCCATTATCTCTGTCAATAGTGAAACAAGCAGTGGTCCAGCAAAGTGTGCCCTCCCTTCCTGGGCCCCTTACCTGGTGGACTGGTGGGACTTTTTTTTTTACATTTGTGGGTCCCAATATATACCCAACTCCCAGCCCAAGCTGAATTATCTCTGAAAGGTGTGTTAAGAACATTCTTTTCAAATGAGACGGGATGTCCACAGCCTACCACCCTGAACGTGCCCGATCTCATCTCATCTCTAATGAGACAAGGGAAGATTAAATATAATCAGACCCCAATATTAATGGATAACTGCTTCGGTGGGTGGGGTTCACTGACCCAGAGTGGATCTCCATCAGGGAATGTAAGTGAAAGGAGAGTATTAGTTGTACTTGAGTATTAAGGGAGCGAACAGCTGTGAATTTTGCCATCAATTTGGACAGGAAAAAGCTAGTATGGTGCATCTTTCAGCTCCTCAAGAGATAGTAAGTGTTGGTAAGGATAGTATTGGTAGAGAAAAGGGAACCCTTGTATACTGTTAGTGGGAATGTAAATTGGGACAGCCATCTTTTCAAAAGTTTTGAAGTGTGTTTTTACCATTCACCAATGAATTAAAAACCCTTTAAATATGGAATTATGAAGCTACAACTAACAGGAATTGAATGACTTAACATTATTGAAGAACCTTGGCAATGATGGCTGAATTCTGAGGATATATCTCTTATGGGAAGCCCATGGAAAAATCCCCAATCTGGGGCCTAGGACCCACCCATGCATGCCATATAACAATAAAATATTACATATAACCTTGACAGAGAAAAACACCACCATCTCAGATTGTACTCCCAACTGAAACCAACTGACCCTGTCATCTTCCCCAAATAGTTTTAGAAAGTGGCAAGGTAAAGGGAGAAAGAGAGAACTGAATAACAAAGGAAGTTGTTATGAGGGGTAAATGAATATTATTATTTACATACTTGAGTTTAAGCCACTTATTTTCTAGTGTCTGAGATATACAGGTGTATAAGCAAGTACATCCCAGTTTTTAATGATTTTTTAAAAGGAAATTTACTTTTCCATCATATGTGTACTGGAAATGATACAAATATGATTGCATCTGCCTAAGTATGGAATTGGAATTCCTTCAAATGTTTCCCTACATGATCAGGGTTAGAGTATGTTATTGCATATCCAAATATGTGATCTCCTACTGGATTGTGGTATACAATATTGTCATATTTACATGAACAATACAACTTGTCCTTCTCTACAAAACCACTTCCTCTGGCACTGAGCCAACCCATCACTTGAAGTTTTGCATTTTTGGTTTTCCAACGGTAATGTTCGATGAGGTGGTAGTTGTGTGGGTAATTTTTAAATAGTTTTGGGGGGAAATAGATCTTACATCCCCACAAATAAGGTAATAATCTCTGTGTAGGAATTCAAGGTGAGGTTTTATTTAATAAAGTAGTCATACAACTGAGATTACAGGGTTTTGAATATATACTTGATGCTAAGGGTTCTTTCAAAAACAGCCATAATTCACGGTTTGTGAGAGAACATCATATTTGTTAAAAAAAAAAAAAAAAAAAGAACAAAAGAACAAAAGAAAAAAGGAAAGAAAATAAAGAAAATCACTTTCCTGTTGTGGGGAGTGGGTGAGATTTAATTCCCATTTTTAAAACACTTATTCCCATGGTGTGCATGGGGATACAACCGAAGAATAAAATCTGAGGTTGCATTAGACTTTCTCCTTGAAAAGGCCAGGGGAGAAAATGGAGTCTGATCAAGGGCCCTTAGTCCAACTTAACTCAAGGCTCTCATGTGGACCAATTATCAATGCCCGAATCACTGCTTGCAGGGGAGTGAGGGGTTTTCTCAGAAGGACACACAGTTCCCATGTTACCTGCAGACACATAGAAGTTCCATTTTAAATGTTTTCCCATTCACTGGAAATCCATCTTGTACCGATTTGATCCTGCTATTTCCTGCCTTTCCCACTGGGAGGTGACTTCATTGTTTTAAAGAGTCTCGGCAAACATATGGTTTAGTGGAACAAAATGGAAGACATTTTGAAACACGTACACTGTAAGCCTCAAATTAGGCTCTCAGGAGAAAGAAGCTGTATATTAGAAATGTGGCCACGCATTTGGAAAGAGTGTTAGCACAAGTGTGGAGCTACAAAGACACAGTAGATAAGTTGACTGTTAACCTCCCAAACTCGATTCAATGTGACAGTGACACTTCACAGCACATTGCATCCAATCTCATTTGAAGCTGACAAAGATCATTTCTGCTCTACGTCTATTGGTTTATTAATGGTCTACAGCCTCTTAAGCAGATGCATATTCATTAGGTAGCCAGCTGTTAGGAGGTTCCCAGATGTCGAATGTAACTCTGTCTTGGAACATTTTTTTTTTTCCTTATCATGAAACAAAGTAATTGAGGCCTTATTAAAGAACCAGTTAATTACTAAAGCGGTACCTTATGGCACCCTTTTTATCATTTAAATCTTAGAACTCTTGGGACATCTAAAATTTTTGGTAAAAAGACAGTAGTTAAGAGCCAACCTTTATTATATATTTATACAGAGGGACAAATAGTGTATGTATGACTTCCATGTTGGAGGAATTAAAAGTATGTGAAAAGTTCTTGACAACTGAAAAATTTTAAGCTACAATACTCTTCTTGGTTCATTATAGGAATTAGAGCCAAAGGATAACACTGGTAAACCTAGTAAATTAATTAAAAGGAAAAATACTTTAATATTTCTTTTACCTAATCTTATCACTTTCCTATAAAAGATGACTTGAAAATGGTTGTGTAACTTACGCCTCAAACTTCATCTTATATTTTTCATTAAAATTATTTTTTTCTCTATCAAAAATAAGATAGTTTAACTATTGGCGATCAAACTAGGGTTTTCAAATTGCCAGGTATTTCTAAGTGCCCTTTAAAACCCATTCTACAGATGTCAATTCAAATATTTCCTTTAGAACTTAAATCTAGAAATTCCATTTCTACTTTTATTTGGTAGCTGGGCATCTCATATATATATATCTCTCTCAAATGCAAGAATCACAGGATCAAATAAAAAGCTTCTGAGAGCACACAATTTTTAGAAAGCGTTGTGTGCACTTTTTGAAATGGATTCCTTAGGCAAGCAGTCCAAAGCCATCCCACCTTGACTGCAGCTCACTCTTAACATGCCTTCTGATCCCTGGAGGAGCCTTTGTGTTCTACTATTCCAGATCTGCTGAAATTTTTTGCTTTTGAGATTTGGTTAATATCTTATTCCAAGTTATATCACCGTTTCTACAAAACAAAAGGTTTACTCTTCAGAAGAAATCAGCTTTTATTTGCTCTCTGGCCCATCTCCTGTTCGTGACTTTTGGAAAATGCTAGTAGGTTTCATAAACATTCCGTGCTTACTTAAAAACATGTTTAGCAACTATTGACTAGTTGTCTGTTCCATGTGGAGTGTTACATGGCATCTGGGAAAACAGAGATCAGGGATAAGCAAGAGAAAGCTGACAACTTATCTGAATGGCATGTATAATCTTTAAATTAAAAGGTCTGAAATATTAACATAGGAGTAGTGAGGGATGGTGGAATGAAACTGGATTTGGATTCCAAAGACCTGCACTAACTACTTTAGTCTTTTGGAGCCTGTTCCTCATTTATAACAAGGGAATAATAACTGTCCTACCTTCTCAGCTTAGGGCTGTTGTGAAGATCTGGGAAGAAATGAGTGTGAGTTCACCCTGTCTGTAAACCACGATGTGCAAACGCATATTATCACTGTTTGAAACACTCAATTTTTGCTTATAAACGGCCCCTTAGATATAAAAAATTCCTTTCTTTCATATATAAATGAACTATTAATGTATTTTAGTATTAATTATTGACAGGTAAACACTGTTGTCATACAATTTTCCATTCAAGTTTTTTAAAGTCCAAGCCAACTTTTTCAAAGGGAGTCTATGACCACCATGGCAATGAGAGCAAACGGGGCCTTCAGAATATACCGTCTCTGGCGCTCGTAGTTCCTGCTGAGGAGCTTTTGAGGGGAGTTAAGTAATTATCTCAGCACGCTGGACACCAGTTATGCTATCGTCGCCTGTCTTGTCTCCTCATTTCTGCCCCTTTTCCCCTGAGTTTAGCCACACCCACTAGACTTACTAAGGCATCTAGTTCAGGCGGCTGGCTCCTCCTCATCCTTCAGATCTCTGCACAGAAGCGCTCGTCTCGGAGGCCTTCCTGAGTTACCCTGTCTAGGTCAGGCCTCTCTTGTTTGTATGAAACAGCAGCTCGATTATCTGCTTCAGGACCCTCACCCATGCTCACGCCTCCATGTGACCGTATGGGTTCTGTTGCAGTCGCCGTGGTACATTAACTCTAGGCAGTGCGGGCACTGGGCACACAGGAGGGATTGTGGGTCGCAGTCCACTCGTTCAGTAGCCCATTGCCTTCGGGCAGTTTCATTTCCTAGCTGGGAGGGTTTGGATTTTCTACATTTTTATCATGCTGTTTTAGTATTGTTTTCCCTTGATTTAATTTTTGATGACTGACAAGTGAAAATATCATTTTAAAAAATCTAGGAGTACTGGAACCCAGTCCACAACCTAATATCTTAGCTGCATTTTAGGAACTACAGTTTAATAAAACTGTATATAGATTAACAGACACAAAGGATCACATCTTCAATGTCTCATTCATTAACAAAAGAAGATTCTGTTCCTACAATATGCACTAGTTTCCAAAATAAAGCTCTTCTGGGATGAGAGGGAATTCTGCCTAAAATTTCCTTCCTCTTTCCATAGTAAAAACCCTTGTCAAACACTCTTACTGAAGACTGACAATGGTTGTCAGTTACTGGAAATCAACAGTCTCTCATTTGGGGACCCAGTAAAACAATCTCCTCAAATCCACTTTTGACTCTTGCACTTCTGACATTCCTGTTTTGTGTCTAGCAGAGGGAGGTCACTGTCCCATAGGTTATGACGAGGGAGGGAGCTAATGTATGTAAGACCAGCAGAAATGGATGGAAACCTTGCTGGATTCCTCCAGTCTTGAGGATCAAGTTTATCTAGGATTTATAAGGAACTTTATGAATGTGGATGCACTCTTTCTATAGCCATACACTCTGTGAAGTGCCTGACAGAGAACACAGCATATATACCAGGTTGCCAGGCCCCCTTACAAACAATTCAGACACCTTCAGGTTTGACCCATTTTTGCTTCCGCTTCTCAAAGGACAGAAAAGCACTTAACACCCAGTCTCTCAGTCTAACCTTTTCTAAAAATCCCAAAGTGGATAAGAAATGTACTTCTTCATAATTACAAAAACTAGTAAATATGCACTATTTATCAGAAGAAATAATCACAACTGAGCAAAAGCTATAGTGTCACCTATATTTTTTTTAAAGATTTAATTTATATATTTATTCTTAGAGAGGAAGGGGAGGGAGAGAGGGAGAGAAACATCGATGTGTGATACATCAATCAGTTGCCTTTCACACGTCCCCAGCGGGGGACCTGGCCCCACAACCCACGCATGTCCCATGACTAGGAGTCAAACCAGCGACCCTTGGGTTCACAGACCAGCACTCAATCCACGGACCCACACCAGCCAGGGCTAATTTTTAATATTCACTATCCAGAGAGCAATTTCATGTGACAGGCCTTTAGCTTGTAACTGAAGTGAAAAAGAAAACTTTGTACCTCAAGATCACCTTATAAACAGAATAAAACAAGCAAATGGATACAGTTACTAGGAAATAACCTTATCTGTTAACTTGTGATAGCAATTCCCCACATGGGGCCTGAGGACCACTGGGGAGCCTGAAACCCATTCAGGGAACCTGCAAGGTTGCAACGTTTCCAACCATGTATCTCTACAGCTAGACTTTTTGCATGTACGTCCATAAAAACAGCATAGCAAAGTAGATTGAATGCAGCAGCAGAGAACCTAGCTGTATTTTATTCAGCCAGGTAATGAAGAGACTTTCAAAAATGTATTATAAAAACAGTGCCACTCTTTTCACAGATTTTTATTCTGGAAAATACTTTTTTATAAAATTATAATCTGACAGGTGATGGGTTTGTTACTGTAACATCAATGAATTTTAAAGTTTCTCAGTTATTTTGAATACAGTAAATATCAATAGAGTATGACCCATATAACCAAAGCTCTTTGGGGTCCTTAATCTTTAAGGGTATGGAGAGGGCCTTGAGACCAATCTCCTCAATACACCAACACTGAGGACTCTTATCTCATTACAAAATGAAGAGTGTGCTTGGAGCCTTTAAAGAACACAGCAGCAAGACGTAGGGTTAGGAAAATTCAAATGGGAAAGAAATGTAGTGTTTCATAGTCCAGGATTCATTTAAAGTAATTACTGTAGTCACAAATGAAACCCTTTTGTTCGTCAGGACTTTCAAATCCCTCCTGAATCCCTAGGAAGCTAAGCATCTGAATTGGCTTCATGCCGATTACGGGTTCCTCTTCATTCACTTTTTATAGTTCTCTCCCTCACATCCACACTAATGTGGAAAGTAGAAGTGAGTCAATACATTCACAAAAAACAGATCATTTACAATTTCTTTTTCTGTTAAATAGAGTGGAATTAAATTCAAGACAGGAAAATCCTCAATTAGAAATCAGTTCAGTAGAATAGTCTCTCAGGCTTTCTTCACTGCACAGTGCTTTTAGGAACAAAACACGATTATGAATTTTGGGGTTTGCTTTATGTAGATTAAATGACACACACGTGAAGTTTTTAGTACTGACACATATGAAGTTCTTGATATGTAAGTGTGTTTACATAACAAATGGGAGGCAGAGAAACATTTAAAGCATATATATGTTAGTGCTGGTGGACTTCGTTCATTTTATTTAATTATCCAACACTTCTAGATTTTAAGTTCATAGGCAAAAAAAGGCATTAGGGCCCAGAGAAGTCAGGTAAATGGATCAGGTGTCACTCAGACAGTGGGTGGTTGAAATGGGATTAGATCTGTTTGCTTCCAAGTCCAAGCTCTTTCCACAATGCAGTGCTATTTCCCAGGAGAGCTGAAACACAAAGCCAGCTTATTTCAGAAGCCTATTTACCATCAGGTGTGCTCATAAGGACAGTGAGTTTTATTTTACTATGTATTTCATAAATACTTGAGAAGAAATAAATTATTAATCCTTCCCTCCAAATATAGGTCTCAACTTACTAGTGACTACCCCAAAACCAATAGCACTATGGGTATCATTCAGGCAGTTTATGCTAAACAATAAAGGAAACATTCAAAATACCATAGAACACTGTATACATTTATGGTTCCTAAAGATCGTATCAGGGAAGTAAAAATGAATCTGAAATGGCAGTGGAGACTCACTCCTCACATGTATATTTCTATTACAGTAACCATTTCACCCTCCACCCCTGAAATATTAGGCAGAATGAAAAATAGATACAACAGAGAAACTGATGAAAAAGAAGAGGTGTAGGATGGGCAAAAGGAACCCCAACAGATTTTTTAAAAAGAGCATTTTCTTGCCAACTCTAAGCGATTTGGGGGTATTAGAACTTTTCTTTGCAGTATCACTTAGTAACCCCTTCAGAGACAAGTCATTAAATTGAGTGGACCTCCAATGAGGCAAGTCTTATGTTTTTCTCTTTAATGGGCTCTGAAACAAAAAATAATGGTAACATAACAAACTGTATGTTGAGGTGCATTAATAACTAGTATGGGAGCTTCCTTATGTCCACAGACACAACATAGGAAGGAGGCATGGTACAGAAAATGCTTTTGAGATAAATCTTAATTTTATTAGAAAAAAATTTTGAACACAAAAGTTTAGAAACAAAATATTTATTTCCTCCAAGAACCATATAAAGGTGATGCTGTAACTCTCAATTTATAGAAAAATTCATTTAAAATTATGGATTTTAAATATCAGTGAAGATATTCTCCATACTGCCACCAATAGCCTGGCTTAACTGTTCTTAAGTAACAACACTTGAAAGCTCCCTTTCTTTAAAACCAATTTGAACACATTGAATTGTTGAAAGATTAAAAACCACAGTCAGCTAATTACGCCCTCTCTCTCATCTCTTATTCAGCAAATGAATCACTTTTCATTACCACTTAGCAGAAGTACATGAATTTCTGCCTAATTAGAAATGTTGTAGATGGAACATTAGCAAGAATGGAGCAGGTCAGGATATCTTTACTGTTTCATTTTTAATTCCTAACAGTAGAATCTGATAAAAAAATAGAAGTCATTAAATAATTTAAAATTATTTATAAAAATTACTTTGCCCAAATTATAATTATTTTCCCTCCAAATCATCTCACATGTCTAACAGAAAGAAAAAAGCAGTTCAGCATTGATTTTAATGAACATTTTAATGTTATGTATAACAGGACATTATGAATACAATGAAAACAAAGTTTTATCAATTTAATAAAAAAAATTTCAACACAAAGTGGGGAGGTAATAATTTGATACCTATATTATTTATTTTAAAAAATATTCCCAGCTTGAGAGTGAAACAATTTTGCATTCCAAACTCTGGAGTCATGATTTCTCATGTGAGCTTAATGCAGAATTACAGCAGGAAAACAAAAACATTTTAATTCATTTCCTTTATTTGTCATTAAATCAATAAATCTTCGACTGCTACAGGTCTCCTTTAATAATATATATTTAACTTCTTTCTATTGGAACCATATTGCTAATGCCGTATTATATACACTCAAAACCAAAACAAAACAAATACTGTATAAAATCTAAAAGCCAACATTGTTGAGTTCTAACATTTATATTTAACTTAAGGTCTTAATGGATTTTTATCTTTTCAATTTTTTGAAAAGACACCAAAAAAATAAAAATAAATATTTTTCTCTTTTGACTGTTGCTAACTGTTGAATGGTGGCTACGGGAACAAACACGGAAGGAAGCCTTGCCAAGTTAATCACTGCAAATTGTAAATAATGACTGCTAAAAACAAACAAAATACTGGAGGGCTTTTTTTCTTCTTCTTCTTTTAAAGGAAACCATAGAGCAGTCCTGAAAAAAATACTTTTCCTAGTTCTGCAAAGGATAATTATAGCAGAAGATATGGGAAAAGTCCCATAGCTATCACCAATTACTTAAAGAGGTCTTGTTACAATAAAAATTTGGATAGAATAATAGCAGTGTTGCTGGAACATTAGCAAAAGTATATACATTCCAGTTACCTTTGATTTAGCCATAATCACATATGTATGCCTTTTTTGGATAAAAATATATTTTTTTTATAAAAAACTGATCATCCAACTTTAATGATTTCATATATGGGCTCAAGAGTGGTAGTAAAAGGAACAGAGCCAATTATGACAAGGTGATTCGGGGACAGAAAAATCAAGTTCCTCAGGAAAAGAAAAGTATAAAATTAATATTTATTCAGCCCTATTCCAGTCTTCCCACAACTTATAATAATATGGGCTCTTCAATGTATAAAGACTTTCTTTCAATGGTCTCACTACCCCGCTGGTCCATTCTCACTGGGAAAAATCATTTTGACGACCTCATCTGAAGTGCCCTTGGCTGGCCATCTGAAATACCAGATATTTTACTTTTATAAAACAGCCTTTTTGGTTCTTTACATGGGTTTATTTTAATTAATTGATAAGAGGGGAATTGATTAGCATTTTCCATCCCAACATCACCTATCTGCACCACTAAAAAATCCTTCATTCAATCTGCTCCTTAATAATCTCTTACTTGCTAAAGTTGGCAAAATTTGCAAAGGCATCTTGCTTGGGTTGCACAGTTCCAGAAGTCATGGCTAAGTTGGGCATGCCCATTCCCACTGTGCCCGTCAGGCCCATCCCAGCAGCTGACATCCCTATGTTCATGTTCATGCCCATCATGCTCTGGCTCATCATCGGAGTATTTCCCAGAGGGGCCATTCCCATGGTGCCAGTCATCACATTGGGCATGCTCATAGGCATGGGTCCCCCAATCAAGGGGTTAGTTTGGGGCCGGACAGGAAGCATGTTTGATGGAGAACTGAGGTTCACAGCTCCAAAACTTTGGGTCATCACATTCATAGGCTGTTGCATATCTACCAGAAGAAAAGAGACAAAAAGAAACTTTACCACACCGAAGTCTTACATTCACAGAGCAGAAAAATAATACAACCTTCCTGACCACCACTGCCTGTAAGTCCCAGTAAAATTCTTTTAGTGATTTTACAAGAGAATTCAATTAACTGGCATTGTTTACTCTCGAGAAATATCCAGAGGCTGTTAGCTCTGGTTTCCCATTGAGGTAGAGACAGTGAAGATGGGCTAGGGGAAGACTTGAGGCATCTTAAAGTCATTCCCACAGAACCTAGTGTGGAATCCAGCCTAACAAGTTGTCAAGAGCTATTGTGTATCAAAAGCCTTAGAGAAGTTTATATCTTTTGACTAACTCTATTTTTAGATTATATTCAGAAAAAAAATCCCCAGCAAAGATTTATACAAACAAAATCATGGAGTTCTTCATAACAGCAAAAGGCTAGAAACAATTACAATGGCCAACAATAGAGGAACTGTACACTGATATGATGGATAACTATAAAGATCTAAAAATAATTTTTCTTAACATTCAACACACAAAGAAGTGATAATTTAATGTTGAATGAGAACTGCAAGAAAGAAAATATAGACAGAATGACCAAGGATTAAAAATACTGTCGGAAAAGATGGAAAAAATATGAATTAATGGTGATTATCCCTGGATGACGGAGTGCAGATGTTGATTTTGTATCCTTGTCGTATTTGTTCATACTGAAAACGTTTTCTTTTTTTCAAAAATATTTTTTAAATTTATTTTTAAAGAGGGGAAAGGAAGGAGAAAGATATGGAGACAAACATTGACGTGTGAGAAAAATATTGAACAGCTGCCCCTCGCACACCCCCAACTGGGGACCTGGCCTGCAACCCAGGCATTTGCCCCGATGGGGAATCCAACCTGTGACCTTTTGGTTTGCAGGCTGGCACTCGATCCACTGAACCATACCTGCCAGGGATGAGAAAATTTCCTACAACAAATATTTTTATTTTAGTGGTCAGGCCCCTAAAACTCACAATAAAATAAATGTTTTCAGCCAAGAGTAGAATACAAAGTAATTCAATGTGCTGTGAGGGATAACAAGTATTATTTGAAAAACTCTCAAGTGAACACACAGCTGCCTTCAGTACAGTTTGTGTTAAGTGTTTTTATTCACGGTTTGAAGCAATCCTGACATCAGGCAAAAGATTACACGTACACAAAGAAACGGTAAGTCTTGTGGCAACTTACTCTGCTGTTGAATCATTGTGTTGAGCGACGGCTGCTGGGGTTTGGAAGGCTGCATACCAGGTAGTAAGTTGTCTAGGCTGATGTTTACACTGGGGTCAGACCAAGTAGAGGGCAGGGTTTTGCTGACTGACTTCTGGACCATATCTGTATTCTGATTATAGAGAGGATTAGGCTTCTGCAGCACTGTGCTAACATTTTGCAAAGGCTGGAAAATAGAAAAATGCTCTAAAACTTAAGCATCTGCTCTATAAAGATCATCAGATGGCAGTTTAATCACAGTAACTCCACATATATACTAAATTCTGTAATAAACTCTTGAAACTAAAAAGAACCACAAATGGCTTATTCTAAGGTCTTTAATAGCCTGAATCACTAACTCCCCCAAAATGTTCCTCTGAAGTTCAAATCATGTTCAGGGTGGAAACAACCAACATATTTACACTTAACAATTATCCTCCTACCACCCAAAGTTGAGAAGCCACCATCCCAGGGCAACTACCAACTTTGGATTAGTAGTATAGCTTTAAGGAAACATGCAAGTAGAATATTTATTCTTACAAAATGGAATTCAGGATATGATTTTTCATGTTATAAAACAAAACAATCAAAACCACAAATTATATTTCATATATCCTGATTGCTCCATAGACATGTCTATTGACTAAAGTGAGCGACACTGGTGGAGCCTGTTATATATGGACAAACTCAGGAGAAAGAAGCAATTCGGGAGAAAGATGCAGGGCTGCCTGGTAGTTACAGAACTAAGGATAACTGTGAAAAGAACAGAAAAAGGGAAAGGGAAAACAATGGGAAGAAGAGTTTAAAATGTACCAATGCACAGAATCACCACACAGTTGCAACTAAGGTTGTAAGTAAGATTGGTATTCTGCTTTAGATCATATAAAAGAAACTTGAAAAATAAACTGACTTGGGCTTATTCAGTGGTGCATAGTTAATTTAATGGTACTGGTGTGGCTTTCATGTCCACTTTCTTAATGTTAGATCTAATTTCTGTAACAGAAAGCAGTCACCCTCTGCTTCTCTTCTTCCTTCATCCTAACATCCAAAACAGGAGAATCTACACATTAAAATGAGTAATTAGCATCATACACAAATATTCTGAACAACTTCAATAAAAAAAAGCAAGTTCCTAGTACAACTCAGACATATATATTCTAACCCTAAACTTGTTCAAATTCTAAGCTTGTTTTAGGATATTTAGATTTAACTATTAAAAAAGTGAATTAAAAAGCTGCCAGTTTTAATTTTCCTTTATGAAAATGAGAGTTGAAAAGCATAAACAGTATATAATGTAGAACAGGCCTAGAACATGGAAGAACATTCATCATTTTAGGGAATTATTTTCTTTATTATCAATGGTGGTTTGTAACCAGTAAGCGACGCTTCTTGAAGAACATGACCAGAGATTTTATTGAGTGAGTGCTGGCCACGAGTGAAGCCAATACAGGAGCACCTCTTTTCACTGCACCGTGCAGATACTGCATTTCTCATCAACACTGAGGCTAGACCCTCTGCCAGCAAAAGGATTACGACTTGTCGAAGGAAGGTGCAGATGATCAGCATTTTTTAGCAATAGATCATTTTTAAATTAAGGTATATAGTTTTCCTTATAGACAGTATGCTATTGCACATTTAATAGACTACAGTATAGTGCAAACATAAATTTAAGTGCACTAGGAAACCAAAAATTCACATGACTTGCTTTATTGTGGTCTGGAACCGAACCTACAGTAGTTATGAGGTATGATAGTATCTCTATTACTTCTTAAAAATAATTTTTAAAACTATTAAATACCAATTTTTAAATTAATTCAATAACTTTGCAGCAAGGCACTATGACTGGCTTTGCATGGACTCCAAGATGAGTGAGCGGCTTGCTCTCTAGCGCTCAAATGTGTGTAAGATAAATGCAATGTGCAAAAGCAGTCTGTATGTCACTTGCTTACTTTTGTTTTATGCTAATCTACCATTAGATTAGAGCACCTCAGAGATTATGAATCACAATTTCCAAGGGAGGCAGACAACTCACCTGTGATCTTGACATGGGCAAACCCAGCCCTACAGTATTAGTGCTCATCATAGAGAAATTCATACTCTGGGAAGATGTCATGGTTGCCTGGGACGAGCCCATAAGATCAAATAGGTCTGAAGAATTTGAGGCAGCTGGAGGTGGGCCCAACGCTGGCTGTGAGCCACTGCCAAGCTCTACTGCTGGCTGTGAGGCGCTGCCGAAGAGCTCGCCACCGGAAGCCACAGGGCCCGACGGGGCTTGGTTGAAGGCACTCCAGTCACCAAAATCTCCATTCCCACTAGTTGCAGTTACTGAGAAAGACAGAACAATAAGGGTAAGAAGCTTTCTGAAGTGCACAGTGCAAATATAACAATCTATGAACTGAAACAAATTAGAGCTGATCTCTGTCCATTTAGATTAACATCTGCAGGTACCATCTCCATCTGGACATTGTTCTTTCTCATGAATATTCCATGAGTATTAACAAGGAGACAAAGAAAAAAAATAAAACTACAGATAAAGTAAAATCCATTTCTTAGCAGATCTGAGGTGACACATAGAAAGTATAATCAAATCTTCCCTTCAACCTAAGTTTGCATATCAAATATGGTTCCAGCTAAACAAACATGAACTAGCCTGAGACTCCCCAAAAGCAAGAAGAAAACTCTAAACTGGTTAAACTTTTTGCTGGGAGATCCAGAACCTTCATGCAAGGACATACTCAGTAAAATCAGAGAATTCAACTCATTCCATTCATTCATTATTTGGAAAGGTTCAAAGAGAAATCAAACTACAATGTATATCATCCTGTAAATAAAACCCCAAATTCATGAGATTAAATTTATGAAACAAAAGCAGAAAAGCATGGAGAAAAACTCAATAAAATTAGCCCTGACTGTGTGGCTCAGTGGGGTGATCAGTTCAATTCCAGAGCAGGACACATGCCTAGGTTGCAAGTTCAGTCCCCAGTAGGAGCATGTCCGAGAGGCGATCGATCAATCTTTCTCTCTCACATTGATGTTTCTCTCCCCTTCCTTCTCCCTCCCTTTCCCTCTATTTAAAAATAATTATTTTTAAATTAAAAAGAAAACCCTCAATAAAATTAAGACTAGGCTTAGTACATTTCTATAAGAAGTTCTTACCCATCTGGCCATGCTCCATTGATAATACAAGGGCTATAGAGAAGCCATAATGGATATAACCTTAGTATATGCTTGCTTCAAATAAGACTGTTCAATCTATTTATTTAAATAAAAAGTGGGGTTATAGTCTTAAGAGGGAAACTAATGCTAATATTAAAAAATATATAACTATCATTACACTTCAAAATATAATACAAGTTTAAGATTTAATGCATTCAATAATATAAAAAAATTGATAATAGGTTAATTAAAACATAAGAGTATGGATTTTGTACCTTAATAGCTGTGTAACCCTGAGCAAGCTACTTAACCATCTCCTTGCCTCACTTAAAAAAAAAACCCAAGTTGTGAATATTAAATAATATATAGTAAATGCCATTTAAGGTTTGCCATTTTTACTTTGGATTAATTGTGGAAAGACAGGGGACGGACAGCCAAGACACTGCACTCTCTGTCCTTCAGGTCTGCCTTACAGAAGTGTAAGTCAAGCTTTATAAATTCTTCATACATAATATTAACGATTTGGGACACAATAAATATAAAGGCAACAATGCTTTAAAAAGTTTTTAACAAGGTTATACACAATTTAAGTAAATAAACTTTTCTTTAAGAAAAGGGAAAAAGATCAATATGAATTAATGGAAACTGACAAAACAAAAGTGAAGAAAGACCTACAAACTGTCACATGAAAGCAAAAAGTATTTCCAAGTTAATTAACACCATCTCTTTGCACTCCACAATCACTTACAACTTGGAAATACATCTTGTCTAGGCGAAAGGTAACCAACCACAGCAATACTGGGTTTCATTATGCTAAATATTAAGAGAACAACATTAAGTCTTTAATATTATATTCTTCTATTACCATATTAAAATATAGGCACCCTCAAAAGAGAAAATAATTCACTTAGAAACCCTAAGCTCTACCAACAATTTAATACAAAAACTTGGCTAATATTCATTACCTCAGGGCTTTACTAAAACATGTCTTTGATCTTCTTTACAAAAAAGACTGAATTAAGAGTTTTATAATTAGTTCTATATTTTAAACAGTTTAAATTAGCTTAACTAAGGCTGTTGAATAAAGACAAACTTTATGATGGTTTTGTATTTGCTTGATATATAAAACAGAAATAGAATGGAAATTGGGACAAAATGTGCTGCCCATCTGAAAACTTGATCTGAGATGATTAATCTGAGGAAGATATTTCTAGTGGGGCATATATTGTTCAGAAATGATTAATCACTGTTGCAATAGTTTCAGCCCCTTGTGTAATGGTGACCAAGTTATAGTAATTACATTCATACAGATGAAGAGACTATCACTTAACAACATTAACATATTTGAATTATTTGCATAGTAGGCAACTTCCTATACATAAAAACTTGGAGAATTACACATGTAGTCTGTAAAATTAGGACAATGTTTATCTTCCACTTTGATTGGCCTAAAGATATTAACCTGTAAGAAGGCATAACCACACTTCCAAAAGAAGCATGACTCCCAGTTTTAGAGAGATGTAGGCTCAGAGGCTTTCCCACAGTTAACCTGCTATGGCAGAGGCAGTAAGATAAAAATACTGATTGAAAAAGGGAAAGAAGACAAGCCATTCACCGTAATCCTTGATGTTTAAGCCTGCATTCTGTTTGGATGTTGGCTTTTTTTTTTTTCTTTTAAAAAACTGATGTATAATTGACATATAACATTATATTAGTTCTAAGTATACAACCTAATGATTCGATATTTGTATATATTGTGAAATGATCACCACAGTAAGTCTAGGGCATTTTAAAATTCCTAATCTAACATGGAATGAGAAAGTTTTGCCTGAGGTTCAACTGCTCACTAAGGATGTGTCAAAATGAAGTTCAGTTATTTGTCATAGAAATGCTCTTAAGATATCTAAATTATAAAGAAATGAATTTAGTAAGATAGTCTGCCCAAAAGCAAGGTTCCTGAATTTCATTCATGAAAATCATAAGCTAAACATAAACCACAATACCCTTGCTGCTGAAAAGATTATTTATGCTTATTCAAACTCCCTAACCACACCCACTTCCCCAAAAAAGCTAAAGGGGAGTTACTTATGAATAAGAACAATTTTATTTAAGCGTAACTCAGTGGTTTGTAACCAAATTAATTCATTTGGCGTAATGAAGACACTGGACCACAAGTATACCTTTGAATAAATTCATTAGGAATTACAAATACTTCATGGGGGAAAAAAATGCCAGAAAGAAGCTGATGTGAGAAGGAGGGAGTTGTTTTCTTTGATAACCTTTTCACCACTCCTAGATTTCTGGCCAATCAAATCAGATCATACCTTGGGAAGGGAAATTGCCTGATGCAGCAGCTGAGCCAAAGTCAGCAAATCCGCCAAATAAATCAGCTGATCCTCCTACAAATTAAGAATGACGAAAAAGTCAAATTGTTAGAATCACAGAACAAGCGACAGTAATTTCAGGAAGCCATTTTAGCACCACACTTAAAAATACCCACTATCAGAGGGCCCAGACCCATCTTATAAACTAGCTTGTGGATCTAGGTTTCCATGTTCCCTTTAAGCTACCACAGCCTCGCAGTTCTGTATCTAGTAGGATAATTCACACTGCAACAGTGGTTAAAACCATTCCTCACTTATATTTCACAAACATAACATGGCCATGCAGTTTATCCAGCCAGTTATGCTCTTTATAAGAATCTTCAAATGGGTGCTAAAACCTGGATAAAATGTTGCTGGGAAATAAGATAGTTACATAACCTCAAACCATCACCCCACAGATTATTCAGTAAATACAAAGGGAGGAAGCTACTTTTACAATGGAGAAAGTGGATGGATAACATCTTAAACAAGTGCTCAAACTTAGTAATTGGACAAAGTAGTATTCATGGGCCCTCTAACGTAAGGAACTGAAAAGGCAATCATCACCCAAGTAGCAATTCTTGTCAAAAATATTTAACCTGAACCTAGTGATGAGGAATGAATCAGAGAAATATAAATTGAGGACATTCTGCCAAAAACTCTTAAGACTTCAGAAAATGTCAACATGATAGAAGACAAAGACTGGGGCTGAGACATGACATGGGAATGAAGTGCAGGATCCCTGACTGGATTCTAGATTTTTTTTAAAAAAGTGCTATCCTGAAATGACATAATTGAGACACCAGGGAAATCTGAATTTTGACCTGTATATTATTACACAATAATACTGTCTTAATGTTAAATTTCCCAAATATGATAATTACATAGTGATCATAAAGGTGAATGCCCTTGTAAAAAGATACATGCTGAAGGGTTTTAGGGGCAAAATGCCATGCTGTTTGCAATTTTCTCTCAGATGGTAGACAGTAAACAAATGGCACACAATAAACAAATGGAACACAATAAAACCACCACCGAAAAGAACTAGAGGAAGAAAATGTGGCAAATTTTATGTAGGCTTGAAATTTAAAGAAATAAAAGGGAAAAAACTTTGCTCCATCAGCAAGCAAATATTTGCATTGTTATTATATAAAAAAAAAATAACTTTTTGATACTTCTAGACTGGTGTTTATAAAGGGGGGAGACCCAAACCATAAGGCTGCAAATCAATCTGTGTGCATAACATTACATTCCCAAATTGTTATTTGTAAACACTACATGGGTAAGAATATTTACTTTTATCTACAATTTGAACAATAACATTATGTTAAATTTTAATATTCCATTTATCTCCAATTTATCAATTAAATAGCAATCACCAAAGGATCGAAAACCTTAAATAGTTATCCTTATTTTTGTTTGTCCTTAAAGATTTCACCTCTTAAAGAGTCACAACCTCAGAAGTTTAGAGCGACAGTTCAATTATGGTGCTTTTAGTGTTATGTGAACATTATATAGGTTACATCACAGCTGCTTAGCCTGCAGTGCTTAGAAACTAGCCAGGTGGGACTGGAACATCTGGGCTGCACTCAAACACCACCAGGGACAGCTTTCAACATCTGGTGCCATTTCTGAATTGTCTTATCGCTGTAAGACATTTTGCCCCATCTGCTATACTCAACTGGGTTAATTAAACTAGAACCATCTTCCCTTCTTAATAAATGCCCAGCAGTAATAAAAGGAACAGATCAGTTTCTGATACATGTGTATTTAGTATTTCTTTTTACTGTATGTAGTGAACTATCAGCAGGCATAGCTAATTCTTCATTCTTTCACCTCATTAAAAATGCATATATTCACATATATTCTCACTCAACATGAATTAACTCCCATCCCACCAAGGCCAAGGTTGTCTAGTCCCTATTGACACTACAGCTCATACATCTACTTCTGCTTTATCCAAAGGATAATATCACAGTGTTTGTTTTTTTCTTTATAGGTACATACATCCTGATAAAATGTGACAAGGGGCACAAAAGATCAATGACCTTTATATTTAAACTACTCAAGCACATATATTAATAAAAAGCAGGGAAACAAATGTTACAAAGAGTTGCTGCTTAATATTCAGAAGTTATCTTCTGTAATGTTCCTTCATGTTTAAATATTGATCAAAATATACTATTAGGTAACAAAATGATAGTTAATCATTTACTGTAACATTAAGAGACTTGAAAATTGGGAATTATTTTTATTTGCTTCATCTAAGTAGTAAGCATCAATATGTAATTTATTATGCCAAGCAAGTTAAGAATTTTCAATAAGAATATTCAGTCTCAGCTATAAGAAAATTCATGTTGCAGATAAAAGCACTAAGTACTAAAGATTACAACTTCAAATTGGGTAAGATATTTATTTTGTCATATCCTGAATGTAATATTTCAGATAATTACCTACATTGGTTATTCTGCTGTTCTACTTTCTAACACCTAAACTGAAATTACACTATGTTTATAACTTACCTATAGCAAATATTATTCCTCTCCATCCATACTATACGGGAGTTTGATTTTAACATGACTATTTTAAGAACACTGAGAGTAAAGAATGGAAACACACACACGTAAGTATTTTACAGACAGAAGCCATCCCTCCTTGAAAAGAATTTTACTTTTCTCTAATAATTTGAAGTGCCGCAGATGGTGCTTCTATTTATGTTTACACAATGTGATCTTCAGCTCTGAAAACTACCTTAAAATTTAAAAATCTTTTAGGAAGAGTCTTTCTCCTAGGAGAGACTATCCATATCCATATGAAAGATGTTATTCATACCAATGCCTTAAATTCAATAGAAATTTTCTGTGCTTAAGCGTTTTCCCAGATAACTTCTAAGAGAATTTAAATAAAAGAGTCTACCAAAAATGCTGCATGTGAAAGACTGCTAAATTTCACAGTAAGAACTATCCTTCAAGATTCCCACATGAGAGCTGTCATTATAAATGAACCATTTCCATCTGCCTTTTCAGGGCAGCAAGGAGGTTATTTACAATCACCAGCTGGGAACATATATTTTCCAAAGCAATACTGTGAACAGGAAAAATATAACTACATATGGAAATTTCCTTCAATAAAAAATTTAATCTAGATTACATTATAAAACAAACTTTTGCATAAGGAATTCTAATACGAATTTTTAAAAAATGAAAAAATTAAATATATCACAAAGAAGATTCTGAAAGATGCTATTTCACTACTCTATAATAGAGAAAATATTGAAAAAAACAAAACCTAATGTCCAAAAAATAAGATATTGATTGGCTAAATATAGTATATCCATACAATGTTAAGATTATTATAAAGTGATTAAAGGGTCTGTAAAAGAATGCCAACTATCATAAGGAAATGGTCGCGAGATCTTGGTTGAAAAGCAGTTTACAAAAAAAATAAAAATAAAAAAAAGACAATCCTTAGTTAGAAGCTGGAAAAGATTTGCCATACAATAAATGCTAAAATATATTGACTGAATATACAAAAAATGTATTTAAAAAAAAGAGTATTCACCAAAATTAGTAGTTAACTTTATGCATATAAGTATATGGTGAATCACTTGTTTTCCATCGAATTTCTAGAATGAGAATTACTTTTCACTAAAAGAAAATTATTAAAATTTTTTATTTTTGTAAACTTGGCTTAAACTAGAGACAACTCCCAGGAAGTTCTAATATATGTTGCTGTATTAAGGATTATATAAGAAGGTAGTTCATATTCATATAAATATTCTCAACAAACTTTAGTGATGACTGGTTACAAGGCAGCAAGTTCAACTGTAAATGTAAATGTAATGAAAATTTTGGATTTGATATACTTTAATCTTTAAAAAATTTTTAACTTAAAAAGAAACCCATAACATATGCAAGCATGTAATGTTTTCCTATTTGTACTGACTATGGTGCATTTTCTCTTCAACATCATTTATTGAACTAGAAATAACTTATTTAATAGTATGTTAACCATGACCTAAGTTCCTTGATTACAAAAGGACAGAGGAAACAACATCGACTTTTAAAGTAAGATATACTTAAAGAATGAAATAAAATGGCTTTTGGTATTCTATTTCTAACTGTTTTTCTAAAAACTTTATTACTCATTTAAAAAATGTTTATTTAGAAATGTCCTATATGTAAAAACCATTGAAATATCATTCGAGTACAGATTTTTAAAATAATATCATCGCAGTGGAACATTTATCAAGATAGTGTCAAGTAAATCTTGATGAAGGGTTTCACATGTGTATTTTTAAACTTGGTAGATATCCTACATTGATTTTACCACATAGATATTTTTGAAGTTGCTAACAAAAGGATGTAATAACATATACAAAAAAGAAGATCTGAACATTTTCTCAGAGGAGATAATTATCTGGTGAGGAGTACAGATGTCGTATCTGCTTAGGTTTATAGTTTGTGTCCATATTATGTGCATGATGGTACTATTCTAAGTACAGGCACATCTGGTAAATGACACCCAATGGCATATCAAATAGCCATGGTAACATGGTAGATTCTTAGACTTTCTCATGTGTAGGTGCTAAAGATTTAGCACTGCTAAAGATTTCCACTGCTGAATTCCATATCAAATATATTACTGAAATATTTAAATAGAGATTTTGGGTAATGAAATTTATGTACTGATTGGAGGGGGTCTGTACAAACTGGTTAAACATACTGTTTCAAATATGAGATGACTTTTAAAAGTAATTCTGATATCAAACCACATTCAGTTTTTTAAAGAGAATATTAAGATAAACCTTAAGGCAAGAAATCTTCCAGGTTTCATTTGTCTTAATTATTATATTAATATTAATTGCTATTTCTATTTAATTAATCAATCTACTGTTAGTACTGGAGAAGAAAAATGACTCAAAGGTTCCTTGCCAAGCAAAGGAAGCACGCTGGTATTTAATAATTCTCTCTGTTCAAAGCAATCTTGATATCACAGAGGAAGAAAGTTACATACACTCATCTGACCTTCCTAGCTATTTCTTCTCTGATTGCTCCATTAAAACTTTCCACAGATGCATGGAAGGGGCTCTTTAATATTTCATGCCAGGAAGTCCAAAATAGTTGATATTCTATGACACTGTCTGTATTATATGACTGCATGCTAACTGCCATTTAATACTAGAGTTAAAATCTTAAACATACAAAAAGCACGTAAATTGTTAAAAAAAGAAAAATAAACTAATGTAGTGGTTGTAACCTTGGGCATGCATTTTAATAATTTTAGGGTGAGTTTACAATTACAGAAAAAAAGGGGATGGGAATTAAAAAATTTCAGAAACTAAGTTGAACCAGATACCCTATGAAGTTCACTCCCAGTCCAAGAATTTTATGATACGAGGCAAGGAGAAGAAAATAACAAAAGACTTAAGTTACATGCACTAAACAATTAATGAAGTGATTTCCATCACAGACTTCCTCTTAAGACACTAATGTAAAATTTAAAACAATCCAGTTTTAAGACATCATTAACACAACTAGGAACTACATATTTACTTTGCTCATTACTTAATGTGCCAATCTTGCCATTTGCAATTTAATGTGAAATAAACATTAAACAGGTTGGGAAAGACTGTCTTTAAAGAGAAGTTTTATTTCTTTTCTTTCTTTTTTTTCCTGAACAGTCATGTACGGAATCCCTTTCTTATTGTTTTAGATATTGCATATACTCAAGAATTGTAAAAAAAAAAAAAAAAGGTAGGGTTTCTCAAAGAGCCTAAAAACCAAAACTCAACATCAACCTGAAAAGCAAATATTCTTGGTTTAATGTTTTTGCAAATGTTAAATGGATGCATTTTTTTTTTTTATTGTTTTTCTATTACAGTTTTCCCATTTTTACCCCATTGCTTCCCCCAGAGAAGTTTTATTTCTTAAGTTGTTTTGACTTGTAGCACAGAAGTTTACTGGAACTCCATAATCACTGAATGTAACCTAAAATACAAATTTTCTTGAAAATAATTTTAGGAAATTACTCAAAATCTAGCACATAGCAATAATCAAAGTGAAGACATCATTAATCCTATCTTGAGAAAACACTGGTCAACAAACCATTCTTTTGCTGCAGCCCTCTTAAAATGTCAGGTCGGTAGTTCCACACTTTCGCAGAATGCCCCTTTCCTCAGAAGCACTCTGCATGTTTGTAACTAAGTACAGTGTCCCTCTCTATATCGCGGTTCACTTATCATGGCCTCACTGTATCGCGGGATTTTAAAAAATATTATATTTAATTATTTATCATGGATGTTTTGCTATATCGCGGGATTTTGTGGTACTGTATACGTATGTTGTTAAAGTTACGTAGGTTTAAGGGTGTAGAATATGTTTAAGAACGTAAGTAGTGTTTATAAAAGTGTGGAAAAGGTTAATAAGGGACTGGGAACGGTTTATAAGTGTGTGGGAAGGGTTTATAAAGCCTTAAAATATATATAAATACTAAAATAAATGTAAGGTTCCTACTTCGCGGATTTCCACTTTTTGCGGGGGCATCTAGAACGTAATACCCACGGTAAGTGAGGGAATACTGTAACTATATGTGACCCCTGAGTAGCGATTACTGTACTTCCACCACTTGACCTTCCTATGAGGGAAAGAACACTTTTACTAAGCTTTATACCTCCAGCACCCAGACCTGTGTCTGCTTCAACAAATATTTGCTGAATAAATGAATGAACTCTGTGCATGACTGATGCTGAAAGCCAGAATTAAGAGTCAGCAGAAGAGAGCAAAACAAGCAGAGCAGTACATTTTGCTTAGAGAGAAAGCAAAGGACCCCAAATAATTAGTGCTAAAGAAATTAAGGAGAGAGAGATTACTGAAATATCCATCAAATATTTAAGCACCCTTCCTTATTTTAGGCAACTGGACAGTTCCCTTCAAGTAATGTTCAAGGCTCACTAATTTCATATTAAAAATAATACCACTGCAAAAAATTTTTTATTTTTCATTCCACCTTTTGCTTGACATTAAAAAAATTATTTTAATTAATTGTTGTCCCAATTTTTTTCCCCTTGCCCTCCTTCGCCCAGCCTACCCCCCCCCCCCAACAATCAGTCCCCACACCGGTGTCCGTGTCCACGGGTCATAAGCCACCCCAACTGGTGTGGCTCAGTGGTTTGGGCACCATCCCCAGTTCAATTCCTGGTCAGGGCACATGCCTGGGTTGCAGGCCAGGTCCCCAGTTGGGTGATTGATGTATCTCTTGCATATCAATGTTTCTCTCCCTCTCTTTCTCCCTCCCTTCCCCCTTCTCTAAAAATAAATAAGTAAAATCTTTAAAAAAAGAAAAAGCCAGTGTGGAAGCTTACCTGTTGATTGGCTGGTGCCATCAAACAGATCAACAAGGTCACCAGATGACTTGCTACTAGGCACTGAAGTCTGAAAACACACAAACTAATAAGCTTAGAAAACCAATTTCTATTATTTAAAAAGAAATCTACTTTACTCTAATTTCCAACTTCAGACACAAATACCTGTAATTATCTTAATAGGGGTAGATTTAGTTTTCTGAAAAACAAACAAAAATAAATAAATAAAAAACAGATGTGACCTTGAAATTTTATGGAGAGAGAGTATTTTTAAGTAATTCTATTCCTATCACTGTAAAAGTCTGTAACATCCACACTCCTCATTTCCCTAACTCACTTTTCTTCCATATTGCATTTCACACCGGAATACATACCTTCCACACAAATCATAATGCTATGTATCAGAATCATGAGAAGCACTAAAAAATACATGTGATACATGTATCACAACATGTTGAGCCATAACTGCCCAGGGTGGAATCTTGGCCTGGGCAGTCTTCCAAAGCTCCCTTAATAATTCCAATGCTTAGGAACGTCTGAGATTCACTGGATTAGAGACCAAGATTCTATCCAGCTCTAAAATTCTATGATTCTGTGAACTTTAGCAACACTTACCTGTTTCTATGCTAGGTCAGCATAATTCTATGCTGTTTGATATACCTTGACATCTAATAGTTCATATTTAGTCCCCAAACTAAATTGTGGGGCTAGACTTGTAATGCTGTTTTTCTTTTCCCCGTAGTTCCAAGCACTCTGAAGCATATGCTCTATGTTTAATACACATACACTAAATGAGACCAGAATTGCTAGGCAACCGGGAAACACTACTGAGTTCCTAGGCTTGCTAATTTGAGCTCTGTAGATTAAAGTACTATATTATGGTTTAAAAAGGCCTTGAGATTGAGAGCGATCCGAAGTAGTTGAGAAATTTTTCAAGAACTTCGACATTCTAGACTTTGTAGTAAAAACAGAATCAAAGAGCTTGCCCTACAAATATAAAATATTTATGGCAGAGTTACATATACTACAAATTGATACTTTAAAAATCCTATAAATTCTAAAAGTCTTACTTTAGTGTTAAAAAATTATGCAGTTGGGATGATTTTCTTCATGCAACCTTATATGAATTTTCCATATAACAGCTGTCATGTAGTTGGGTCTTAGTTAAGACTACCAGATCCTGCACAGCCATCATCAGTAAGCTAAATGTATCCACAACAGGGAAAATTTAAGACAAGAAAGAAGTAATTGCCATTTCCCCTCTTTAACTACAACTAAAGATGACTTATAATTTTGACATTTTCATCAAAATTTAAAAAAGAGCAAATATTAATGAAATTATACACCAGAAGGTATTTGGCAAAAGTTAACATGATACTAGGTTTTGACACTATGTAGAACTAGCTTTATTTTTAGTCACCAACTATTTGCAGTATTCATAGAAAAATGTCTTCCCTAGCTTTAGCTACTTCTGATGTAGAGATACAAGTTGGGCAAACACTAGTGGTAGGGAGGGTGACAAAATAACAATTTAGCCTTTGGGGACAAATCTCCCTCTTTGGCAGGTGTCTTTCCAAAAGCCTAGCTTGGGGCCAGGTATCTAGTAGGCGTACTTCCATTTCTGCGGTGAATGAAAAACAACCGAGGGAGGTATGAGAGTCAGTGCTGCTACTGATCGGCAGTGACCACCAAGCAAATAAGCCTCCCTTTACAGGCGCCTTCTCGGTACCAAATGAGGTTTCCCCCATTATCTACTTGGTCCTCTTCTGTCATTTCCTACAACTTCCAAATACTCCCATCGTTTCCTTAGTGAATCTCCTTGTACTTGGTAACCAGAGGTGTGTCTACAAGGGAACAGATGTACTACCTTCTGATTCACAACCTTTCCCAAATGAACCAAAAGTGTCATTTCTACTTTCATAGAAAGTGCAGACAATCATTCAGGAACTGGACAGATTTCTTCCCCCCAAGAGATTTCTTATTATTAATGACACCGAGTAATACACGCCAGATGATCTATTATTAATATGATTACTTGGAAATGCCCAAGCCTACTAATGCAATAACTCTAGAAGTAATTCACAAGAATAAAACTGTATAATGCACAAACTTGTGCCACTCCCACCTTCACTGAAGACTGAGGTGTGTGAGTTGAAGCATTCTGATCTGGACTCGCTTTGTCCCCTGTGTAATGGGCTGCTGCTCCGAGATCAATGGTTTTGGAAGGATTCGCCGTGCGCTTGTGCCTGGTCGTGGTGGTCTCTGTGGCCTGTGTGATGTGGATGTGCTTTGTCGTCACAGTCTCCTCTTCGTCTTTGAATTCGGCTTTGGGAGATCTGCCTCTTCTCGCTTTCTTTTCCTCGTCACTGTCGCTAAAAGATATTAAAAATAAAGCAAAACAAGAAGACTAGAGATTATTTTAAAATGGAGTCCTCAGTGATTTGAGCTAAAGAATTTCAAACACAGTATCTCTAAAATCCCATACTTTGACTATCTGACAGGGATCAACAGAACGTTATCCAAGCTCTCTGAGTAATGTCATGCTTGTGTCGGGGAGAGAAAGCAGGAACCTGACAGACTCCCCAGGTAAGCCTAAAACACTGCTACAAAAAAGGATTTACATAAACGTGTACAAATAAAAAATGTCTGAAATAATTCAAGTGCTAATTTATTATAGATTAAAGCTTAATTAAAAAAATAAAATAACGGAATTATCATATCAGAATCAACCATGAGACCCTAGGAGCTCCGACATCTGCATTTGATGACCGTTTTCTTGAAATGGATTGTGTGGAACTACACATCTATTTATGTAACATAATTCTGTCACTGAATCTCATATACTAATGTAATACATAGTAGAATATTTCAATTTCAATGGATACCTTTTAAATATTATCTTAATTTGAATTCAAATGATTAAACACTACTCTGTAAATGCAGAAAACTATAAGGTAATGCACTTTACAATAACTATTCTCTTTTTACTATAGTATCAGCAGATCATACTTTTACATAATTGAAAGTTGATTTACAGAAAAGTTAAGTATTTTAAAATTTTTTTGAAATACTTTTTCAGGCATATTAAAAAAAATTTTTTTAACAGTGCAAAAGAAGAAAACATATAACAGGTAAGAAACTGGGTTTATCATATGCCATGAATTTAAAAATGCCAGTGCTAGTCTGTTCGCCAATAATAAGGCATTGTTTTGTTTGTTTTTTTGATGCAAGTAGGACACAGGAATACCTGAAATACGTTCCATTATCTACATTAGTTAATTTTAGAGTAGGTGGTTTATAAATATTTATAAATATTCTGAAATAAAATACTGAAATTTTTTTAAAACTATGACTATTATTACAGGTGATATTTAACGCAGACGAACCTAAAGCCAATTTCTACTAAAATATAAACACGATTGGAATTGTTTCATTCCAAATCTGTATAAATCAAGGATCAAAAAGTATGCTTGCAACAGAGAGCAAAAGTATTAAATGTATTTTTAATCTATAAGCATTTTAGGGAATCTTGAGGTTCTGAATAAGTGTTGTCACGTAATATGTAATTTCTCAGCAGAAATGACCTAAAGAGTCCCACCATCAGTCTTGTAAGTAAAACAGAAATTTCTTACCTTCCCGATATCCAAATTCATTTCAATCAAGGTAATTTCTTTACAAATTGAGAATATAAACCTGACTAGCACACAATGAAATGAAAGCCTCATATTTGATCTATGTTCAAGAATTCCTGAATCTAGTAATAAACCAAGAAGTCTGAAATTCTGGTAATATGCCTAAGAGGTCAAACGCAACTTTGTCTAAAATCTAGTCTTCTCTCACAAATACTCCAAGATGTAAAAGTCCTTGGTGTGCCCTTTAACTACTACAATAAATAACACACACTATATTTTCACTCTTAAACTTGAATATTCCATATAAAGGATTCAGGAACTCCAGCAGATTCTGTCTTAGAGCCAACACAGAAAAATATTCAGGGTAGAAAAAGAAATAAAAAAGAACAGGAAGACACAAGCATGGAAAGAAAAACCAAGGGTGCAAGGGCCAAGGAAAGTAACAACACGAGAATGTACATAGTTAGATCTATAACTAGCTGATCTGCCTGATGCTCATGCTTCTTTAGGAAATAACAACAGAATATATGGCCACAGTGTTACAAGAATTCACTTGAAGGTTTCTATCGCCGTTTTTTTATTTTTTTTAAATCCTTACCTAAGGATATGTGTATTAATTTCAGAGACAGAGGAAGAGAGAGAGAGAAAGACAGAAAGAGCCCTGGCTGGTGTGGCTCAATGGATTGGGCGCTGGCCTCCAAACCGAAAGGTCACCAGTTCAATTCCCAGTCAGAGCACATGCCTGGGATGTGGGCCAGGTCCCCAGCTGGGGGGATATGAGAGGCAACTAATTGATGTTTCTCTCTCTCTGAAAATAAATAAATAAAAATCTTTTTGTTGTTGTTGTTAAAAGAGAAAAACACAGATGTGAGAAACATCAAGCTCCTTGCATGCCCTGACCAGGGATCGAACCCACAACCTTTCTGGTGTACGGGATGATGCTCCACCCAGCCAGGGCTCGCTAACTTATTTTCGATAAGTTCCACAAGCCTGACTGGGCCTCAGGTTTTACTTCTCAACAGTAAGGGTAAAATCCTTTCTCAAGCCTATCTAATAGAGACACTTGCAGGCACAAATGACAAAAATCTTAGAACACTTGCTTTGCAAATGACGTGCATATACTGCCGTTTTAACTGGCAGCAAAACTAGTTTATAGCTATATATTGGTAGGCAGAACAAAAATGAATGCTATTCCAAGCTTTGTTCTTATATAAAACTAAATAAAAATGCACTACCATTAGAAAATGTAGTTTATGAAATATATTTAGTCCAAAAGTCCATTTGGATTTTTTTGCCTGGTACACAACTGGCACAGAATCCTAATGAAACATCACAGGAGGAGTTAAATTTCAAACCATTTAACTTTTGTTTAAATTTAATATAATAAACTTTGTTATCCCTCAGCAATACCTTAGATCTCTGGATAATCTGATGCCCAAAGTGAAAAATAAGCTTTGAAAGTTCTTACTGAGAGAAAAAAATTCCAATAAACAGCCAGAATAGAAACATATAGGAAATGTGGTAACTTTAGAAATAAGTGGACAAAGACACATGGAAAGTGTGTCAGTACTAATGTCAAACAATGCTCAACTTAGCACCTTCAAAACACCCGCAGTCAGTCATCAGCAGCAAACATACCAATGCTGGAACAATGCAGTGAAGACTAGAATGACCTCTGTGCAAGGATGACATGCAAATTCATAAATCACTCCATGTTTTTTTGCACAGGGCAGTTTTAGGGCAATATAATTCTCCTGTATGGTTCTATAATGGTGGATATTATGCATTTGTCGCTGTAGGACACAGTGAACCCTAGTGCAAACAACACTTACTTAGTAACAATAGATAAATACTGGTTACCCATTGTTAGTAAATGAACCCAACTAATGCAAGATGTCAATAACAGGAGAAATTTTGTGTGTGTTAATATGGCAACTTTACTTTATGCACAGTTTTCCTGGGAACCTAAAAAATAAAATCTATTAGAGAAAAACGCTGAACTTCAAATAATGATAACACCAAAACAAGAAAAAAACAAAAAACCCAGCCGCACAAATTTGGCACCCTCTCCAAGAGACCCAGAATACAAAGTGTTAATACCTGCATCTTTCTGGAGAGTCTTCTCTATCTTTCCTCCGGAACTTGCTGATGGTGTCATCAATTGTGCTTCCAATTTTATCACTCAGTTCACCTAATTTATCACTGAATGGAAAAGCACTTTTGTTTTTATCCCACTCCTCATCCCATTTTGATTTGGGCTCAGGATCATATCTTTCACCTATATAAAGCATTAAAAAGAGAAGCAACTCTAAGGACATTAAATTCAAAAGGTGTCTACAGTTCTTTCTGAAGCTTTTCTCATAATAAAATAGTTTTCAAAGGAAAACAGAAAGCGCCCATGGTGCTGAATCAACACAATTACAGCAAGACACAGCATGGAGTGCCAGTCATTAAATGGCAGGGAACGCAGATTCAAAAGCTTTCATTTATGAAAACTTACACAACCTTAATGCATAGCACAGCATTATCGGAAGTTCTTAAGGGCTGTTGAAAGGTGTAGAGGAAAACACAAGAACTATCACAGGCTATGTAAGCAAAGGAGAAATGGGAACCTTTTTTGTTTTCACAAAAATCACTTAATGAATTATATTTCATTCCTGTGTCTTAATGGTTTTCCAATTAGAAAAGTATTAGACAGCTAAGTCTCTTAAAACACCAGCTATAAGAAACACCATTCTGCATGTTACATGTCCCAATGTGCTATCAAGACATTCCTTAGTATCAAACTAGAAAAATAACTCAATGGATTTCACAACATGAGAAAGCATCTTTCAATTACAGTAAAAAGAAAAGAATATTCTAACCACCAAAAGCTACACAGACTGGAATCACAAAATATGCTCAAGCAGTTCAGAACCAACATATGCTGGGACTGGTAAAGCCTAGGGAGCCTCGAGGTGAATCTGAGAGTGAAGGGAATAGATCGTAACAGTGAACAAAAGCCCCAAAAGTCAAGATTTGTTCTAGTCCTTGACCTTGGGGTCCAAAGGAGAGAAAGGAATTCAAGGCATTAAAGGGGGCATTTCCATTCTCATGCCCATGTCCAAACTCAAGAGGCAAGAGTAAAAGGTACAGGGAAATCACAGGGGGTTAAAAAGAAGAAGACATTGAAAATTAAGGCAGGTTGGAGGAAAAAGGGAAGGGCAATGAGAAATAACAAAATAATCCCAAGGTGGCTAAGAGACCTTTTGTCTTGAGCTTCGGTTAAAGTGTTTGGATGGCATATATGTCCTGCGGAGATTGAACAAAACTACTGTACTGAATTGCCTGCTAAAACTGCAGTCAAATATGTCTACTAAATCTGAAAGCGACCACCAACTTGAACAAAACATGAAGAAATAAAGTTTATTAGGTTAAAATTTAAACCAGGATGGTTTTATAAAAATGGTGGTTTTCCGATAGTGTGTATTTCAATGACAATGCGATAAACTAAACTTTGAAAAAGAAATTTATCAGAAAAATGAAAAGCAGATGAAAACCAAACTGATTAGTGTTATAGATATCATACTAAATGCATGCCAAAAATACTGGATGTTGACAAGACATTATCTAATGTTAAAATGAAAAAACAAACAAACACATAAAACATTCTAGGTTGATTAGTTAAATCTCTGAATCATATATATAACACTAAAAATAAGTTATAAAAGAATGTGATGCAAATACACAGGCCATTGAACTCTATATCTCTACTGCAGATATTGAATTAGTTCACTGTGACTGATTGTGAAACGTATTCAATTTTCTAAATTTATCTAACTATATAATGGGCTGGTAAAAAAAAGGATTACAAGCAAACAGAATGAAGAAATAGTTGCAAATAGCAATTTCTACTCATAAACACATTAAATTGCTATAGCTACTTTGAAAAAGTTAAATAAAATTATTACTTGCGCAAATAATCCAAAAACTTATTCCCTTAAGTAAATAAAAACTTTAAAACATATTTACATGATTTACTTAAGATAAATATTTTTGCCCAATTCAAGAATTCACTCAGATGTGATACTGAGACACGAAGGAAGCGTTTCTGCTGTTAGAAACCTCCTCTAAGAGCTCCTGCAGAGTAGCGTTTGCTTTGTGAACAAGGAAGCAGAGGAGCAAAGGACTGAAAACATTATTCGACAGGTAATCAGAAGACAAGAAACAGAAGGTTTTCACACACTTCCAGTGATGAGTTAGGAGTTCTCAGAATAATCCAAATAAAAACAAACTCAGATACGGGTGTGGGGGGAGGAGGCGAGTCTCAACGCGCAGCTGCGAAGTACACACAGCACTGGCGCAAAATGGCCAGGAGATGGAGGTTAAAAAGAAGAAAATGCTGAAAAGGCAGGCAGGCTGGCGAGCTCCGGAAGACAGGGGACAAAAGGACATGCTATGGAAGAGTCATTTTCTGTATGTGTTTTGAGCTCTTAGGGATCTATTTTAGACAAACTACATTATTATATTAAAAATAAACACGGGGGACGAATGTTCCAGTTGCTCTGCAATGTGTTAGGGACAATATTGTCAGTCACCTTTGTCTATGTCAGATTAATGCACTGCTTAATGAAGGGAAAGCCTGAGGCTGGACTAACTTATAGGAAGCTTAGTATCTATTTTTGGCCCAAAACACCTAAACTGGTTTCAAATTAGGAAGATTAGTATCTTGCTCAAACTTTGTAACTTTATGCTCTAAATGGTGAGTTAGAGAAACCCTTTTTCCTTTTTTAGAATGGTAACATCAAGAGGGAAGGGTTTGTATCTGCTTTGTTCTCTGTATAGCAATTCAAAGTTTGCAGTCATTTAACTATTAATGGTTAAAATCATACTCTTGAACCCACCAAATATATTCCTGAACCCTTTAAGAGAAAGATTCCTAAGTTTCCTATAATAGGAGCTGAAATGATTATTACATATATTTTAGTATTCTATGCATTCCTGAAAAAATAAAATGGCATTTTGGTCTTTCATATTTCAATGAGACTTAAAGTACACCCAAGAAGCTAAGTTGATGGTGAGGTGCCTGTCTGTTTTTGATACTCACTGTATCTGAATCCTCCAACACTTTCTGAGGAAACCCCAACATATTTGTCTTTGTTCTTCTTTGCTTTCTTCCGCTCTTCACGAAGCCTGTCGTCATCCTGGGCAAATTCAACCAATTCTTTCACCTTCTGGCGAATATTTATACCTTGATCCTTCCCATGCTCATCTGTGAGGATGGTAAGGGAGAGACAAAATCTTAAGAATTCAGGTAATCGATACCGAACCCTTTAACACAAAAAACAGGCATACAATTTCAACATAAGAAACCACTATTTTTATATTAATAAAGAGGCAAATTATGCTATTAAATTTTGTCATTTCCTCATTAGCAAATTCTAAGTTTTGAGATGCAATTTTGGTTTAGAAGAGCCTTACAGGTGAACTAAAAAGGACCATAGATAATAGTGCTTTGCCAGATTAAAGACCCACTACGAAGGATTACTAATGACAACCATACGGAATGGACTTATATCCATAAATGTTATTTTCCTTTTTGATGGTTTTTAACAAAACAAAAAGCAGAACTCACAAAACTCACTTAACACTCACATTTTAATGACTGAAAAGCACCCAAATGCCTTGGTTTTCCCAATGCAAGTCTGGAAACACTAATTACCAGAATTTAGTATAGCTGAAAAACCGAATTTTTTAAGTGCTTTCAACTGGAGTATACTACAAAATGAAATGTGGTTCATTCTGTATCTTCTTTCACATTCAAAACACACTCTGGCCTTGCTGCCTTTGCACAGTAAATATTATTTGGTGGGAGGAAAAAAACCCAGCTTCAAACAGATGTGTGTGTTTTGGAGCTCTAACCTTTTCTTCCCATATGATTAAAGCGATTCCTTTATGGACACCACAGGGGACCAGTCTCCAGTGCATATTTTAATATAAACCCGAACACTCATGTTGTGTTGGTTCTGTTGTTATTAGCCAGTCTTTTCTGCAAGTTCTTGTCTTCACTAATTAATACTCTAGGGCCCCACGTCTTGGATTCTGCACTCGTCACACAACCAGCAACAGTCACATTCTAATTAGAGCGGAGAAGCTTCTAAGCTGGTTCAGGTGACTGACAACTCCAACTACTGTTTTAATTTGCTTATAAGGTTTTTCTATTGCTCACCTACAAAGTGGTAATTTTCCAGGGATCGCAAATCATAAATGTGTTCTCTGGCACTTGTAACAACACGTTCTGATCCATTCCTTATGAGGTAAGCTAGGAGCAGCAATGACTGTAAAAATACAAAGCAGCAAATGATTTAACAAAATAAATACTGGCAGAGCTTTGGTAAATGGTTAAAAAATAATAATTCCAACATTAGCTAATGAATGATCTTTGTGTGTGTGGGGGGGCCTCTTTGCCATATATTAAACTACGTACAGTTTATAACTTACATTATCAATTTGAAGTCCCTCTTATACCAAGCATAGTAAATGAACTGCTCACTGGATACCATGTGTCAGAAGACTAAAAATATAATTCTGATGTTAAGAAATATTTGAATGTATGATATAAATTAACACTAAGCTTTTAATAAGCTGGCTCAGTTTTTACTTTTCATCTGGGTATTACAGAACTGTGAATTGTTAGAGCATCACTTGAAAGAGAACAATTATTGCCACGTCTGGGCTGTGCAACTGGCTAGAGCATCATTCCCATAGGCCAAAGTTGCAGGTTTGATCCCTGGTCAGGACACACAGAAGAATCAACTAATGAATGCATAAATAAGTGGAAAAATACATCAATGTTTCTCTCTCTCCTCCTATCTCTCTAAAATCAATAAATTTAAAAAACATTAAAGAGAACAATTATTTGGTAAGATCCCACAGCATTTGCTACAGATAAAATTTAATTTAGGAGGTTAATGATGTAGATTTTGTTTCAAACACTTGCTGCTAACAAATAAAGAGAAAATCATTTATGAGGTTTCTTTCTGAGGTGATGAAAATGTTCTGGTACTAGTGGTAAATGCTCCACAATTTTGATTACTCTAAAAACCAGTGAATTATGCATTTTGAACTTAACTTGCTTGGAACAAGCCTCACATAATGATTAGTTATATAAAAATTTAGTTAGGTTGGTGAAATTGAGTGGTAAAAACTCTAATCCTATTAGGAACTGTTCTTTAAAAAAGTAGTTTACCCACTCCACCCACCAAATTTTTAACTCTAATGAAAAAAACATTTAATTTATAGAAATTTCAAGTATTTCATCACAACTACTATACAAACTGAGGAAATGACAGTTAATGTTTTCTGAAAAAAAAAATATATATAAAAAGCATATAACTAAATAAAGCACTGATTTCCAATCCTGAAAGCCAAACATGTTGTTTTCAAAGTTTCAAATATAAATATTATGTATCATTTTGGAAAGCACAGAAAAAAATGTATTCGTGTAGCAAAAAAATACGGTGGGAATGGAAGAACAGATGACTATCTCCTTTTAAAATTCTACGTTATATGAGAAGATAAAAACATTCTCTTATTTTAAAAACTAAGATTTTTGCTGCAGAATACTGTAATAAAAGTTATAAACTACGCAAATTTTTATGTAGAGATGACAAACCATATTGGACTGTGATTTTCATCTTAATAGCTATACACTAAATATGCACCCTACTACAGTTTCATTAGTTTTGATATACATAAATGTTTTTAATTGGAAAAAAATCAACCAATAAAATAAAAATACTAATTTTAAACATTTTAAGAATAGTTGTTTACAGTGACTAGAAAACAACATAAATAGCAAATACCTGTTTTAGGATAATATTCTAGGATTAAATGTCTTTCTTTCATAATAACTATGAATACCTTAGAACTTCAAGTATTTTTCAACATTTAAATAATAACAATAGACTAATGACCATACCTTATAAACTCTTCTCCAATTTTTTTTGTTGTCTTTTAACATTCGTGACCAAAGCATATTCATAAGTTCTGGAAATTGTTCGTACATAAATGTAGCCCTGAAAAGAGAATAATGTTCCTTGCAGTACATCAATTTTGACGGTAGGTGGCAGGCTTGCTCTAAGTTACTGTGTTTTCCCAAAGAGCTTAAAAATTAATATGTAAGCTTAATTTTAAAAATTTAATGATATACTTCCTTAAAAGTTTTTCCTATATTTTGTGTAACATCTAGCATATCTGTAAGCCCCACTAATTAATATCATATTTTAAAAGTGCTCATTCACTGGCACAGTGGTCCAAACGTTCATGAGGGAAAATTTTTCATAAATTTATTTCAAGTTATTTTATACTCATTTGTCCAAATATTACATGGTAAGCTACAGTGTCTCTAAACATCACTGAAAAAGTTTGTTTTACTTTTCTGAGCTAATTTTTAAGGGGAATGGATGCTGCAAAAACTTCCTCGGTTAATATTTGAATGATTATGTAAAATTTCTATCTGGAAGCTAAACGATTTGAAACTGAAAGCAAACCTCATATTTCTGTGTGAAGGTGGTTGGATTCTTTCTGCACTGCTGAGTCAAATTATCACTTACTTGGCAATCTCTCCCATGAGTTGCCCAGAAGGTCCCCAAGGATCATCGTTCGTTGCTTCTCGAACCTTAGACTCGATCTCTGAATAATTCATAACCACGTTGGTGCTGCAAAGAAAAAAAAATGCGCACATATACGCACAGAGATTAGCATCAAAACTGAGAAACACATGAAAACTTAATAATGACACAACTGGGTGTCCTAATGAGATACCTCTACAGGGTGGAAAAGAAAATACCTTCTGTGCACAAGCTACCCTGAGGACACTATATAACACATTTAAGTTATCTTTAAAAAGATTTTACTATTCCATTCCTCTTCAAGAATACTGAAAATAGACTATTTTAGAGCTGGAATAAGTCCAGTAAAAAGTGGTTTGGGGTTAAATTACAAAGAAAATGAAAATGCTAGAGTTTATTAAAACTCAAGCTGTCAGTTTTCTGACCAGACATGGTTTACATGCAGTCTTCAAGTTCTGGCTAACAGAAATTCTACAAATTGACAAAATTATATAACGGCAGAACGTTATTTTTAAAAAAGAAATGACAAATAAAAGATAATACCCTAAAACTGTTTAGAACCACTGTGAACATTTAACTGTAATTCTTTAGTCTTTTTCAGTTATATCATATACATTTTCAACCTCACTGCACAGTCACTTTAACCCTCACTTTTAATGGCTACAGATAATCAATCCATCAGGAGATTGTATGGTAATGTATTTAACTTTCACTTAAGACTTCAGCAGTGGTCAAGAACGTGGATTCTAGGAGTCAGAAAAATCTGACTCCAATTACTCACTTTGTAACTTTGACAAAACTATTTTAACTCTTTTAAACTCAGCTTTCTCAAATGGAAAATGAGAATAAGTAAGAAAAACTCTAGCTCAAAGGGTAGCATATCAAATGTTACTTATTAACAGTGTCTGACATATAATAAGTGCTCAATGTTAGCTATTATTTTTTATTATTAGAGATAATCATGTATGAGAATTTAAAAATATTAGTATTTTTATAAAAAGGATTAACTTTTAAAAGAGTATCTTAGATTTAAGACATGAGATGGCAAAATGCTTTGATTTTTAAAGCAATTGCTCATGCTTATATGGATTTAAGAATTCAAAGACATTCTGAGGAACAAAGAAATACTTTGAAAATGTGACATAGTATATACTAGCATTAATTTGACATTTAAAGCTCCAATTATTACTAAACAATTGTTACAACAGATGCCACTGAACATACTAATTCAAATCTCCCACTTACAGATAAGTCTTAGAAATAGTGGAAAATCAGAATTTGGTAACTATTACTTCAACATACCAAACTTCTGCTATATAGTTTTTCAGACATCAATTTATTTATTTATTTATTTATTTGCTTTTTAAATAAGAAAGGTTTGGTTAAAACTGGCACTCAAACCTCTTTTCAAATACAAATAAATATAAATTTCAGATTAATTGCAAACATTTCAGTTTCTTTACCTGGAAGGATCAGACTGGTTATAAACTGTTTTGGGTCTAATATTAAAGAAACCATTATGCATATAATTATGACTTGCCAAATCACAGAACAAATCTGACTTCTAGATTTCTATTCAGAATACTCTTCTAGTAAGGAAGAAAGCAAATCCTATTATTTTCTTTCAAACCTTGGAGAAACTGTCTCCTAAAATATCAACTAGTTTGATAAAATAAATACAAATTATTTCCCTGGGATGAAAATAAATTCATAATCTCCTTCAAAATTTAAACTATTAATGAATTAATTTTCATGAAAATCCACTAACGATTCTACTGACAATAATTTTTATGTATAAAAATGAAGAAATAATCACATTTTTCCCTAATTTTGTCAACAATGGAACCAAAATAAAATCAAGGCAGCCAATGACAGACTTGAAATTTAAGATGTCACACAGTGATGGATTTCAGAATGCTTTTGTTTGTCCTAGTGGCTGAAGAATGCATGGCTTAGGCAGTTAAAAGTGTCAACATGCAGCTGTGCGAATGAACAATAGCAATTAGGATTATAATTCATCCAAGCATTTCATTACCAGAATGCATCTGAAATCTGTTTGCATTGTTTAATTTGTTGGAGAACAAGATGAAAGAAGTTAATCTCTTAGTCCATGTGCGTGAAATATTTTCACTAGAGCCTTCATAAATGCTGCAGCTTTCAGAACACTACTTTCCTTGTTTAAGGTACAAAAGCCCTTGGGTCAAATGAAAAAGGTCTTGTTTCTGTAACCCTTCACAAAATTCTTAGCTGAAGGCCTGTGTTTGAGTATTGTATGTTTAGAGGGGAAGGTGGCAGTGAGCCAATAATTTAAGAATCTCCTTATTTCCTTGGTTTGGAAAAAAATGCAAACTACGTAAAATGACAAGTTGTCATTAGAACGGACTCACGATGTGGTTACCAAGTATGTCCAAAGAAAGATATGACAATGATGACCAAAAAAATAACCAAGTCAGAACACTTCCACAAAGAGAGTCAGGCTCTATTTTAAAGCCATTTTCCAATAAAACTGTTGCTTTCAGAAACTGGAAAGCGCTCTTAAGATGAGACCTGATGGCATAAAGAATTCCAAAACAAAGTATTTTTAAGCTACACTCAATTCAGAAACAAATGTAAACTAAAACAAAACAACACTGTATAGTTTGGCTTTATTCCAGGTCATTCAAAAATAACTACTTCTAAAAAGGTAGAAATAGCATTTTGATCCTTCCTTTCCCATGTTTTCTACTGCCTTCAATCCACACCCTACCCATCATTCTGGTGATCTTTTTAAAAAAGAAGAAAACCTCCCTCCCTCCAAAAAGGAAAGTAAAAAAAAAAAAAATTATGTCCAGATGTGAAAGGACAAAACAGCTTATTTAATTCCTAAAACTTCCCATGATTGACACAAATGTTTTAGGATGATTTCAGACACTAGAGGGAGCTCGCTCTTCAGTTTTTTAAAACACAAAATTCAGACAAAGGTCTAGGATCTATTCCACAAACAAAGTTATAGGCAATTACCAGTAAAGAATAAAAGAAGCTGCTCATGTTTTGATGAGTTTACCTTAAAGCAATATTGAACAATTTCTTACAAGGATAAAATCCACAATTAAAATCACTATTTGTTTATATTTGTGAAACCGTTCATTACTTCCACAGCTCTTTTACAGTTTCACATTTGCTCCTCCAACACCCTAGGAAATACGTAGGACAAAACTAAGAGTCCCTAAGGAGAGTCCTTAACTCTGGACCAGCCAGCACCACTCGCTCGCTGGCTCTAATGCCAGCTGCTAACCTTACCATCCTCGAGCTCTACACATGTGGCTCTATGGCGGTGTGAACACACAATGCTCAATTAGTTGAGAGTTGATTATTCAATTAGTAAATTATTAATGTTCACTTTGGCCTTCCTCTTCATTCCCCATTTTCTGCTTATTTCACCACTCATTAATGATAAAATACCAAGTTATTTTACTTGATAACAATTTGAGTCCATGTTTTAGAGGCAAAACGGTTCAAAGTAAAAGCTTAAATGGGGCTTTTACTTACAGATGGTCAATGCTGCTTCTAATCTACATTAAGAATAATCAGTAAAATGACTCACAAGAAAAAACTTGTATAGTCCTTATTTATATTTTTTCCTGTCAAAAGTTCACGAAGGTGCTTTACTAAAACAAAACTATACACTAAGAGAAAAGGTAGAGTATACGTGCAAGCCAGTATTAACTGTTAACAAAGGAATAAGGAAACTGAAACACACTATGTAGTACAGTAATAAGTATTTTTCCCAGTTTGCCTTTTTAATTTTTACTTTTTTAAAAGATGGAGTCAAACGGGTCTGTATTTATAATATGGTTTCTTCTTTTTGTTTTAAACTTATTATGAATAATTCATTCACTCTAAGGTTAAGAAAATATTTTGCAGGATTTTCTTTTAAATCTTTAAACTTGTATTTCATCCTATGAATGCATACTTAATATCCATACCTACAGAGGGTCAGAGAATAGAAAAACAGGCAGCAAAAGACAGAGATGTTTCAAACTAATGGTTTTAAAGACAAATTTTCCAAAATTTCTCCCATGAACATTATATATAACCAACGGAAAATTATTAAATGTCATTAAAAGTGTAAATCAAGTACTATATCATCATTAGCTACACTTTATGCATAGGGAAAAATAAGCATCATTATAGACCACATGAGTATTATGTATACTTCCAATGTTCTGTTTTGTCAGGCTAATAAAGGCAGCAAACTAATAACTAATATTGAAATTAAAATGATTTTTAAAAACTATATATTAGGGAAGAATGATTCCTGACAATAAAACCTATATTTTAAGTTACCTTTTAATCTCAATGCCACAAAGATTTCAGATACTTTGATGATTTAGTTAAAATTATTATGCTCCCTATAACGTATCAATCTTTAAAAAAATTTTTTTTTAATAAAGCACCCATAAAATGAACAATGAAGAAAATTTTCTGACGTAACAAGTCACTTAAGCCAGGAAAATATGTTACATTTAAAAAAAAAAAAGTCTTTCTAGCCAAAACATTAGGGAAGTAGTTTTGAGAATACCTGCTCTAAAAGCTTGATAATGGACCATGTGATATTCACTTTTCATCAGGAAATGGTCTTCACTGTGTTACCTTTACATATTTGCAACCTGAACATTTTATAGATTCAGTAGTCATATTTTAAAACCAAGTTATATGTTATTACATTCTTGTGAACATTGTTTAATTTATGGTAAACAACTAATAATTCTAGTACTCCTAAATTCAACAAACATAATTTTTGTTCTTAGCAGAAAACCTGAGGCTGTACAGAAATGGTGTGGGGAGGTGGAAAAACTGATTCATCTTCTTGGCCAGGTATTTACTACCCATAAAAAAAAAAAAAAGTATTTTCTTGATTTGAAAAGGAAACATAAAGACTGGAAAATGTCTTAACAAGCAGTGGTTCAACAGAATACTTAATGCTACTAAAGCAAATATTATCATATCTGATCAGATAATATGTAGCTAAGACATGGAATAAACTACAGGGCTCCCTCCACACCTAAGAAGAAAACTAGTAAAATAAATATTGTAAAGAACAGAAGCAGCAGAGATAGCAAGCCTAATGCTGGCACTTTCTCTCGACTGCTGCCACCACCAGCCGCAGCCTCTCTGCCAAAAAGACCGAGGAGAGAGAGAAACTATATGTAACGACAGCTCCTTAGTAAAGAAGTTAAGTAAACTCACTCGGGATCACGTGACTGTTAAGGGTAATCGATGTTCAAGTTCTGTTAGGTTTTCTAATTCCAAAGCCCATTTTCTATTATGCCACTATGCCCTAAAATCAGAGGATCAGCAATATCGTATGATCTAAATGAAAAAGCCTACTAATTAATATATGATATCACAAACTGTGCTACTAAAAGAACTAAATGCTGATTTAATGTTTAAAAATACCTAAAAAAAAAAAACAAACCCTCATATATTGTCATGGAAATTATATTTTTTTTGTTTTAGTAAATACTAAACACAAACTATTCAATTGGAAAGGAGGAAACCAATTAACCCCCTCTTAAGAGCAGGGTAAAGAAAATAACTGTTAGAATAGGGAAAAACTGAAACTAAACATATCTGAAGTCTGAGAGTGTCTTACCCATTCTTCTGCAGTAACACAATTACCTGATTACTTAAAAATCATATATCCTATTTCAATCTAATTATATCTAAGAATGTGGGATGCTTGTGTGCATTAGTATTTATGACCACTTATTTACAGGATTATACATCTTTTGTCTTCCTCTTTACTTTGTAAAAGAGAACCTTAAAATGCTAAATGTTAAAATATGAAACATTTGCTTTTAAAATAACTATCAAGAATTTGCACTGAAATATTATACCTCGTCCTTTAGCCACCAGTCAAAATCAATCAGTAAGTAAAATAAACAGTAAAGCAATTTACTACCAGGTTTTGTCGAGGGAAGATGGGAGTCCCATAGTCCTTTTTAAAGATCAAGAAAAACAGCCTAATTCAAAACTCGATTTGCCTGCATGTATGTCATTAAAACCACAGAAAATCTATTAATGTTCAAAACACCACTTCAATTTGTTTCCTCCAGATGTGACATAAGACAATAGAAGACTACTCCTATTGTTAACTATTTTTGAAATACCCAACTGTTTTAAACTGTAAGAAAATGACAGCCAAAAGCCATTTTCACATTAATTCTGCTACCAAATTCTTTGATCCATTCAGACCAATGTTGGCCTTCAACTTCAGTAATAGTTCAGTCCAGTATTATCATGGGGGTGGAGAACTGAACTACAGAATTTTAATAATTCTTGCTGTTTTCTTATTACTGAACACTGTTGATTGATATGGCTCAATATTCCTGTAACCTTAACTCAAAATTTTAGACTGCACTTGTTCTACTTACAGGTAAAGTATAGATAAGTTCTATAAAACTGTTTTCTATAAAAGCACTTACTATTCAGGGTTTGGGGGGAGGAACAGGGAGCCAATTAAACACTGAACACAATTCTGCAAGTAGAAAAAACTGTAAGAATAAACCCTTAACATTCTTGAAAGATTAGCTGAACACCTTTGTGTATCTTCAAAATTATGAAAATGAAAATGTTTGCATAGACTCCAGACAATCTCCCAGATTCAATCAAGAATTAAAGTATCCTGTGCATACTACACTTAAGCAGCACAGCAAAACCAATATTTAGATTCACTAAATTTTATTTTTCAGGTAAGAAACTTTTGCATGGCGGAACAAGTTGCATAAATTTTTTTACTGACTTTGTATAGACATGATTGTGTCATTAATGCAAGGTACCACCAAACCTGGTGCTCCTCTCTAAATACAGGTAAAGCTTCTATTTTCTGTCTGTGATTCATCATTTTCTTAGGCTCTGCTGGGTTCACTACCAGTACTGGAGGCTGGCTTTCTTTGAGTTGGTTTTCACAAAGAAGTTAGTCTCACCACAGCCCCAGGGCTGGAGCACCATGGAAGTGCCAGGTGGATGCCAGTGACTGGCTTAGCTAGGTGACCTGTTCCCACACATGCGAGTCGGATCTGGATTGTTACAAAAGTATGCATTATTTTCTTTAAAAAATCTGCCAGATCTGTTTTAAAAAGTCAAAACTTTGAACAGAAAAATCTATCAAGAATCTGTTGTATTTTAGAAAGGAGAATGGTTTCATAGGCAATGTAACATACAAAATTTTAAGCTAAGAATTTTTATCAGTAACTAACATTAACTGATTTATAACATACTCTCTTCTAATCTCTAAAAATACCCATTACCGAATATCAGTGTTCCAAATGGTATCTAAATATTTTAAGCTTAAAAATCAACATTCCAAATCCCCACAATTTCAAATCATGCATTAAGGAAATACGCAGTCCCTTGTTTACAGAAGAGTTCACCTAACATTCCAGGAAAATTTCCAGTACTGATTTAGTATCAGTTTGCATGGGCCCAAACTATCCATACACATCTAAAATTTCTGAGATTCACAAAAACTGGTATGTTCATCATTTTGGCATAGTGTTGTCCTAAAATGTAACTAACAGAATAAATCTTAGGAATTTCTTTCCCAAGAAAAAACAGAAACTCATTATTTTATGGTTTATGTAGAATTCAAGGTCAGGAAGGATTACATAAAATGAATAATCATTAAAGAAGTCAACACTCCAAATTTAGTTTCAAATGGTAAACTATGTACCAGACTAGAACATGTATGTAAATCAACCATTGAAAAGATAAAAACTTATAGAAGCAGTGACAATACCTCATTTTATATAAAAGATCATTAAATGTTTATACCCCAACATAAATTCTTTTGGGAAACACTAGAAACCACATATAATTATTTCAATGCCTAAATATATATATATATATATATATGAATTGATCCAAAACAAAATAAACTTAAACCAGGATGTAGTTGATTTCTGTCCCTCAAAGTCTGTCATTTAATTCTTTTTTCCAAAAGGTACCAAAGGACCTCTTGATTACTATTAAGTGTGACTTAAACTGGCAATTTTAAAGGAAATAAGTTTTGTAATTTATGTAACAGATGTGCAAGGAAAGCTATATGAATGAGATACGCCAAGAAAAACATCCTGATGTCTACAACTAAATTATGACCTGTGGGACAAAGAAACTGGACTGCTTCCCTTTCCTTACAACCTCAGTGGTTAGCAATACAAAGTAAAATAACCCATCTGATAGCAGCCCATTTCCAGATATTAAAATTGGCCTTGACTCCAGCATCTGTTCCAAAACCCAAGGCCACACTAGAGGAAAATACTGCACATTTATGAAGTTTCATAAACTGCTTCATCTTTTATGGCTGATTTGTATAAAAGCAAATTAATATATATTATTAATAATTTATTAAGAAATTAACAGGGCCCATATCTTATCTGATCCCTGGACAAATCGACCACTCTGTATCTCAGTTTCTTCTTCTGGAAGGTAGTTCTGATGTATTACTGCAGAGACTACATGATGTGTAAAGCATTTAGTGCACATGGTTATTTTTCTGCCAGTACTTATTATTTTTAGTTTAAAGATATTCTCTTTATGGCCCCTTACAGTAGACTGGCATAATACTTATTACCCACGTTACTCGTTGTTGCAGAACTTAACAGTTACAGTAACTAGCAGCCTATGTGATCACAGTGAAGAACCCAAAATGAAGATTTTGAAGACATAACTACACAGTAAAGCAGGAATGACTTTATTACTAAGAAACGGCCTAAGAGCTGGAAATGGGTATCACTAAAGGCAGGACAAGCACCTAATACACACCCCGGCTCAGAACACTTGCTACTTTATGCATATTAGAGTTTGTATTTTGAAGTTAATTCTCCTAAGTCTTAGCACAGCACCAACTGTGAGCTAGGATCTTATTTTACATTAAGTAGCGATTTCTGTTTTAGTGGTAATCCGAAATCTGATAAAATAGTCTCTTTCCTTGAATTTATCTAAACTCAACTATTGGGGTCACACATACCAAAGCAAATCATGCCAAAAACAAAGACTGAAGCCACTATATAAGAAGGGAAATTATTTATCATGAATTTTATACTTATAGGAATATCCAAAAGGAGCAGAATGATGAGCTTTCGAGATGCCAAAAATAAAGCCTACATTACTCTTTGAGATGTTTGGCTGAACAAAAGGTTTTAGAAGGTCCATGATAACCCAGTTTCTGTGCTGTTTCCTCTGCAAGAACCTGAATCATTATACTAGGAAATGTCTGAATGTCCGTGGATCTTGACGGTTTACATGAAAGTCCTTCCACTCCCCTCTAGCACAGGTACTGCTGCAGCAGATGACAGGCTTACAAAGAAGCTGTCCCAACATAAGCTAGTCCCACGATGCTAAGGAGTTATTTTTCAGAGAGGCACACTGGCGGCAATAAGATTGGGGGAGGGGACGGAGCGTCCTATGGCTGCGAAAGGGAAGCCTCATGTGGTTCAAGGAAGCAGAGTGAAAGCTGCTTCCCAAACTGGCAGGGGTGGTGCTTGCAGCATCGCAGTGAGAGCAGGCAGAGGCGGCCACCGCTGGGCAACTCTCTTCCTTTCGTGGCCATAGAAAAAGGGCTCTCACAGCACAAACCCGTATGAGCACTAACCACGATCAAACTGTACAGAAACACAGGTGCACATGGACTAGGCCTAAAGGGAATAAAAACCAGGAAGCGTGGGGGGCACATTTAGTTCAAATTTTATTTATACAAGGTAAAAACTGATTTTTTTTTTTTTTAAAGAAAAAAATGGCACTTGTATATAAAACTACTCTTGACTCGCTAGGAAGTATCCCACGGCTGGGCTGATTTAATTCTGCTGAGGATCAGCTTCTACTCCCGGCTCGGCAGCCTGTGTATTCTATCAGTGCCCTGTGTGCACAGATAAAAGCTTGCTGAAGACCCTTGGGATGGAGGGCCAGAGCTAAGAGTGTCAAGTTGCCTCTGCCCCTTGGCTAGCAGGACTAAGCTGCTTCAAAAGCAGACTATCCCCCAGGAGTGCCAGCCCCAGGCCAAAATTATTGTCTATTTCCAACTGATTTCTTTCTTTTAAAAAAATATCATGTAACTTTTAGGATTTTCATTTTTATTTTCTTCCAAAAGAGTACTCTAGTGTTTTGCAAAAAAACACTCTGAGAGATAGTAATAGGTGTTATGTGAGAAAAGGATTCCATGGTGAGATTTGGGAAGTATCACGTAAAAACAAAGGCAACTTTATTACTGCAGCACTTCTCAGAGACTTTTACTATTCCAATGTGCATTCTGAGTCTCCGACAGAAAATATTAGACATTTCTAAAACTTTGGGGTATCTCTCTTCTTTCCTTTCTTCCCTCCTTCCTTCCCTAATAAAGAGCTTTTCCTTTAATCTTTTCTTTTTATGTCTTTAAACTCTTATCTGTTGGCTGGCTTTCAGCTTTTTATCTTTCTTTACATCTCATTTATCATATTTTTTAAAACTCTTTTGTCTTTACTGTTGATCTTAGCTTTCTATTTTAAGTCTCATCTGTTTTACTTTTTTTGTACACTTTTTTCCATTGAGTTGAAAAAACTTAAACTTCATTCCAATCTCTTCAAAGTTCTCTTTATTTTTAGCTTTAAGTTTTAATTTCTTAGTCCTAATTTAATAAACCTACTAATCATTTTTCTTTTTTTTTCCCTGCACTTTTTACTTATGTTATGGTATTTTATAATGCAAAGAGCTCCGGAAGAGATGAATGGCCTCTCCCCTTGGCCTCTTTCTCTCACACTGCTTTCCAGGGCCCCCTCATACAGAGGTATCATTTTACACAGGATCAATTAAATATGTATATGGAATACTGAAAAAGAAATTAACTTTATCAAGTCCCAAGGGTGAGAAAAAAATGATTAAGAGTTGCTTTTTAACAATATAAATGTTAGTTTCTATGTATCTGAGAAGTAGCAGCATGAAAGTAGCTTCACTATTTTTCACCCTGAAAAATGATCTCAGGGCACATCACAAAGCCAGGCAGGCTGTGTGCACTGGTTGGGACGTCTGGGGTCATCTTTGGGGGCCTTTTCTCTCAGTGCGCACTTCCCATTAACTGCCAAGTCCTGTTCATTCTAAAAATACAGGCACTCACCTCTAGCCTAGACTCCTACAAAAGCCACCCAACAATCTCTCCATTGCAGGGGTGCTTTTTTATTCATCCTCCAAACCGTGACCAGATTCGTTTTCTTGATATTTAATAGTAGCCATGTTAGTCCACCACAAATTCACCACCACCACCCCCCCAAACAGTTTCCTCTTCCTGTATCAGTGGACAGTACCTTCCAGAGTTATGGCTTGAACATCACTGCTGATCACTTCTCTCCCCTCTCCTATCCAGTATCCAACCCATTCCCAGGCCTTTTCAACTCGATTCCTTAAGTAGCACTCAAATATGTCCATCTATTTCTCCCTCCCCACATTGACGCTACTTTAGTCCAGGGTCACCATCATTTTGCACCTGGAATGTTGCCAACAACCTTGTGACCAGTGCCCGTGCTTCTCCTGTGTCTCCCACCAGGATAGAGCCAAAATAAACTCTTGCTGAAATACAAATCCTATCTAACTAAGCTCTCATTTTAAATCTAGCAAAGGCTTCCTGATTACCTTAAGTCCAAATTCCTTAACATGACAGAAAAAGTCCTTCACCTGAGATGCCAATTTATTTCTTCAGTTCCATCATCGTCTTGCTCACCTCCAGGCCTTTGCACAGGCTGTTCCCTCATGCCTGCCCCCCAGCTAATTCCACCTCATCATCAGGTTTTAGCTTAAATGCCATTTCCTCCAAGAAATCTTTCAGAAACTACCAAACAATTCGGGCATCTGCCTAAACGCTCCTTGTAGTACCCTGTGCTTTCTAGTATGGTGAACTAGAACTAAAACCTGTGCCCTCCAGCAGGCATGTTTGTTTCCTTGCCTCTCTCGCCCTGTGGACTGGAACCGTCTAGAGGGCACAAAATGTCTCATTCACTTACAGATCCTCAGTGCATGGGACCATGCTTGGTGATGGTGGATTTCAGTTAACATTTACTGAGTAGTTGAACAAAAGGACTAAAATTCTTAAAATAGCTTCTTTCCTTACTAAAAAAAAGTCCTAACTGAACTTGTCACCAGGATCTGCATGATCTGGCCTCAATCTACTGAACTAGCATTTTCTCCCACTACTTCCGTTTCATTTCCTTTATGGGACATTAAACTGTATTACTAGCTGAAATTTAAACATGCCCTTTACTCTCTTACCTTAGTGACTGTTCAGTCCTGGGATTCCCAACTCTCCTTTCAGTTAAAATCAAACCTAGTTTTTAACAAAAATGCAGAAATGAAGCCTTTCTGATTCCTTACAACCCATAATCTCCCCTTCCTATGACGAAATCTAATACTACATTTAGGACTCTTTTATGAATTATGTTCTGCCTTGTGCAATGACTTTGTACGAATTTATCTTAATTCCCTTCATACAGTGTACGTTTTTAAAAAGTAGAATTGATCCTCATTATTTGAGGGCTCCATATTTGTGAATATGGCTTGCTCACTACGATTTATTTGTAATCCTCAAATCAACAGTCACAGTACTTTCAAATTCATATCCATAGTGCTCTCATGGCCACTTGTGAACACACAGAAGGAAAATTTGGAGTCGGTCCTCATGCAAAGTCCCAGCTGAGGGGGGATCACAAAGCTGATGCTCCGCCTCTTCTTCAGCTCTCATTTTGTAAAACCAGTGTCATTTTCCTGGTCTATTTAGTGGCATGTTTTGCACTGTGCTTTTTGTCGGTCATTGTACTGTTTCATATGGCCCCAACCCTATGGCCCTTCACCAGTGCCCAAGTGCTGTCTAGTGTTCCTAAGCATAAGATGTGCCTTACAGAGAAAACGTCTGTTAGATAACCTTTGTTCAGGCACAGGAATCACCATTTGTACCCGTTATAGTAAAGATTAGCTCAAGCAAGAAACATCAGCAGATGCTAAATCTAGGAGGGGTCTGACTAGGAGAGGTCTCAGAGTATCTCCCCAGACTGCTTACTAGTTGCAATGAAAAAAACAACAGGTAGACAGTGGAAGAACCGTACCCCACCTTGACTTAATGATCAAAATTAAAATTACTAAGAAGGGACCTACAGACATTGTTTACCTACTGAAAAGGACACGATATTACCTAATGTAAAGTTCTAGCTCAGAGTACAGAAGCTGAGGAAACATCAGTTAGACCTAAACTGAGGAATATTCTATAAAATAACTGGCCTGTATTCTTCAAAACTACCCATGTTATTAAAGATTTAAAAAAGGTGAAGGAATTCTTCATTAAAAGAGGCTAAAGAATCATGACAATTAAATACAGTGTATAACCCTGGACAAAATCCTGTACTGGAGCGGGACAAGAGAAAAAGTCAGAATATGGACCACAGAGAGGAAAATAATTGTTTCACTGTTTAATTTTCTGAATCTTCTAACTATACTGTGGCTATAGCCCTTGTTCTTAGTAAGTACACACAGAAGTCTTGAGGCAAAGGGGCATGTAACCAACTTTCAAGGATCAGAAAAGTGTGTGTGCGCCTGTGTGTGTATGTGTGTGTGTACAGGGTGGAGGAGGAAAAGAGAGAATGACAAATATGGCAAAATCTTAAAAAGTGTTGAATCTAGTTAAAAGGTATACAGGTGTTCTCTTTACTATTTTTAAAACTTTAATTTCAAATAAAGCTATTTAACAATTTTACTGCATAATGAGATAGAGCCAGTGCCAATGAATTCAATACTTCAAAAGAATTAACTTTGTTATGTGACTATTACCTCAATAAAATTTTTTTTTAATCTGCTTAAGAAACATACTTAGAATAAAGTCAAACTTCATGAAAAGAACAGATTGGTTTATCTTCTTTTCATTTTGAACTGTCATTTTCTTGATTCTATAATTTGGAGAACGTTTATTTTAGTGTCAAATTAGGCAATAACTAGCTTTCTCAAGTGCAGACCTCCACTAAAGCATTGAAGAGTTCAGATGCAGAATATACATTATGCTTTTTAAATACAGAATGCATATGTTTTAATGTAAAGGAGGTTTCCCAGAGTTAAAACAATCATAAAATTTAGGTTTACCTGATTTTTATAATATATGCCACTTTATTTTACTCTTTAGATATAAAGAAGCAATTAGTAATAAAGCAGCGCCCCCTTATCTGCAACTTTGCTTTCTGCATTTTCAGTTACCTGTGGTTAACTATGGTCCAAAAATAGTAAATGAAAAATTCCAGAAATAAACATTTCCTAAGTTTTAAATTGAACACTGTTCTGAGTAGCGCGATGAAATCTTGTGCGGTCCGTCTCTGTCCAGCACGGGACTGAACCATCCCTTTGTCCAGCGTCTCCACACTGTATAAGCTTCCCACCCATTAGGCACTTAGGAGCGCCGTGGTTGCTGATGCACTGTCTCGGGTATAGCAGCGCTTGTGTGCAAGTAACCCTCGCAGCAGCCTCGTGCCACGTCACGGCGCGGACATCATTCGTCCCGCTCCATCTCCTCACAGAGGCACTGGATCTTCACAAGGAAAGGACGAGTACAGTACAGTATGATACTCTGTTCTGTATTTTGTACATAGTGTATAAGGGTTAGGTCCTATGGTTTCAGGCACCCACTGAGGGGCCGGAACACATATACCATGGGTTGGGGGTGGGGGTGGGCTACTGGATAAATTATGCAAATCTTATTGTTTGGGACACCAACAACCAACCCCCCTCCCCAAACCATGTTCACATGTCTAGCGGTCTTAAGTATTATAAGTAAAAAAATCATAAAGGTTAAATACTTTACTCAACTAATTAGTATGCCAAAACATCCTCAATGAAGCTAAGGATTGTTCTAGTTACAAAGTCTTCATGTAGCACAGTAACTTACTACCATATTTAATGATAAGTGAGCAAAAGCTAGCAAAATCTTATATTTAATACAATAGTTAAGAGTATATTTATGACTCTACATAACTAGGACACCAATTTCCACTTGCTAGAAAACTGTCAGTCAAATATTTAGTGTAAAATATTTGTTTTGCAAATCTGAGTCACATACACAGCTGTATGTCCTGTGGTTCACATTACCAATTCAAGTGCAAGTTCCTCAAATGCAGTTTCTTTTTCTTTTTTTAAGATATAGACTTCATCTTTCATTTTTTAAAATCCTCATCCAAGGATATGTTTACTGATTTTAGAGAGAGGAAGGGGGTGGTGAGAGAGAGAGGAGAGAGAAACACCTGCTGGTGCCTCTCACCCGGATCCCGACCGGGACCGAACCTGCGGCCTCTGGTGTACGGGGTGATGGTCCAACCAACTGGGCCACCCAGCCAGGGCCTCAGATGCAATTTCTAATAAATTTTAAAAGCCTAAGCTCCCAAAGTCTATTTTTTTTTAAAGTATGGGAATATTATTGCTAATCAACAACCCAAAACACTGTACTCTATACTTAAAGCAGTTTCGAACTCACAGTTTTGTGTTAAGTTCAATTGTGAAACAGTCTCTCTCATTGCTGACAGCTGCGTAAGGCCACTGGCACGGGTTAGTTCCTTTTTTAGTAAATCCATTTTTTTTAAAGAAAGCGTAGTGTGATGTTCTTCCTGTCAAGGGGTTATCCTATGTTAAACCAGCTCTACAAGCAGATCGGGTATCTAAGCGACAAGCAGATCAAGCACACAAGGTATTAAAAATGAGTAAAGCGTAAGAGTTTTACCTGCACTGCAGACTCCAATTACTGTTTTTCCAGGTATGATAAAACAGCCCCTACAATTAGAACTAATCTAAGGAATAACAGTCTTCGTGCATTTTATCTTTAAATTTTGGGTTACAGTTTTTAAAGCCATCTCACAATGACAAAACTAAATAACCAAAACAAAAGCAAAGAACAAGAATCTGTTGAGAACAATGCTAAACATTTTCACAATATATTAACTCATTAATCCTCTTAACAGTCTTGGGTAAACCTACCCCTATTTTATACAGCAAAAGTAGACTAAGTCTCTACTAATGTCTCTTCCCCTCAAACTTCCCCTCCCTGCCTTTCATTTAAAAATAAAAGGGAGGCCTGGCTGGGTGGCTCAGCTGGTCAGAGCAACATCCCGATAAGCAGAGGTTGAGGGTTTGAGCCCCATGAGGGCACCTGCAGGATCAACCAGTGAGTGCGTGAGTGGGTGGAACAACAAACCAGTATCTGTCTGACTCTGACACTTACAAATAAAGTTTTAAATTTAAAAAAAAAAGGAACCCGAAGAAATTTGCTGTTTGGGTGTACTCCCTACAAATTATCTTTTTAAATATGTGACACTCTAAAAGTTACCCAATTGTGATAGTTTTATTAAGTGCATTATTAAATGACTCCTTCAGGAAAAAAAGATCTAAAAGTACTAAAGTAGTTAACCTTTTTTAAAAAAGCATAAAGACCTTCTAAGAGAATGATGAAATGACGACAAATCTTGCACTGAGACAATCAGATCTTTGTACACAAATACCTGATGTTATACAGTTTGATTACATCACTTACAGACTTTTCTCACTCCTGATTAAATTCAGATGCATAACCAAATATCACTTAACTGAAAGTACGTAACTGACACACCCTACCAAGAGAATGATAAAACTGAGAAATCCTGCACTTTAAAAGCAGTAAGTTTGTACAACTACGTCTATGTAAACTTAAATACTGGGTATTTTGCTTAAATTAAGCCAATAATCGTTTTTTGTTTTTGTCATTTTTACCTGTGATTAAATTTAGATTTACACGAAAACATTTACAAATCCCCCAAACTAGACTCAACTTTTCTGACATAAAGAAATTGTTTCCAGAACCTCCCTCCTAAAATTTTATAATCTTCATAACTTATTTTCCCTCAGCTCTAAAACTAAAACCCAACAAACACACATACTTCAAATTATTTAATTTGAACTATCTGATTGGTACAGAAGGGGACCTCTTTTTGCAACAAAACAGCTTCTCAGACAGTATTCACTGATGTTATCCTGCTTCTTGGAACCATCTGAGAACAGGTTCTTTTTTTTTTTTTTAATTGAACTTATTGGGGTGACATTGATTAATAAAATTATATAGGTTTCAGGTGTACAATTCTTCAATATATGATCTGCATATTGTATTGTGTTTACCACCCCAAAGGGTCTTATTGGTGCACTACAACACGTCACCTGTTTCAGATTTTCACTCCCTGTTCCATACTTGACTTGGCCTCACCTTCCTTTCGGCAAGTTCACATTTTTTAAATACCAGGATGTATCTCCTTCATGAAGCTTTTGCTCGATCTTAATTCTTTCCATTCTCTAAATTTCTCCAGTATTTTTACCCTGTACCCCAAATTCAGATCCCATACCACCTTGTAGCATTCTCTCTCGTTCAAGTGCTTTCCGTGTGCTTGACAGCACCACGCGCTGCCACTGGAACCACAGGGTCTGTCTCTCATCTTCCAGTTCGCTCCAGGACTCACTGCTATTTAATAAACATTCACTGAAGGGCCCTTATAAGGTATGGCCAAGATTAGTAAGGATGTCAGCAATGTATTTTGTTCCTGGATAATATTTAAATATCTACAATCTATGCCAAAAACATACTACTTGGATAGATACATAATGGACTAAGGAAAATTATTCTTAAATTATCCAATTTGAACCTAAGTGAGTTTGGGGAAAGTTGTATATAAATCACAGGTTAATTTGACATAGAGTACAGGCACAGCAAACTAACCACCATATAAAGATCACAGGATTAAATGAAACTTATTAAAGTTGTGAAAGCTGGTTATAGAGGACTGCTAATTCTGAAGCATGTAATACAACTCATGAATGTCACTTTTTTAAAAAGAATTAATTACAATGAGTACCTTTGTTACAATAGCTAAGATGTTCTTTTTCACCTATAGAAACATATTTGCTTCCTTCTTGTTGAGGGCTTCTAACATACATGTATTAGAATATTGTAAGAGAATTGAAATTTTTATGACAGATACATGAAAGGGGGAAAAAAAGAATAAACATTCTCACTGAATTTGGTTCAGAAACTTAAATATCATAATTTTTTCCAAGTAATTTTAAACTTACGTAAGGTATACACTAGAAATCACCTTTATTATAGTGAAATACAACAATTTTTAATTTAAATAATATCCTTTAAAAGTTAGCAAAAACTGTGAATATATGTTCTGAAAGCAGATCATCTAGATTTAAATCTAAAGTCTATTTCTAGATGTGTTACTTTGGATAAGTTCTTGGACTTCTCTGTGGCCAGTTTCCTCATTAATAAATTGAAGAAAATAAAGTTGTCACCACTGTTCTTGGCACATGGCAAATACTTGACAACTATTGGCTTTTATTAGAAATATCTGGACTTAAACGACTTCCTTGGTAAAATAAATCAACTTACGAAATTTAACTTATGCATTAAAAAATATTTATTGAGCAGTTACTATAGGCCATACACTGTTCCAGGAGTTAGTGATACAGCACTAACAAAACAAAGTCTCTGCCCTCTACAAGCTTACATCCCAGAGGCAGCATATGAACATATGTAAATAACGAACACAGGGGGAAACAGGGAAGAGGGTAGACATGTGCTATTTTACACAGGCACACACCACTGGCAGAGGAGGGAGTGGTAGCAGCTGAGGGCAGAGGGGCCGCAGAGAGCCAGATCACATAGAGGCTGGTAAGCAGGGAGACGAAAAGAGATTGGGAAAATTCTGAGCAGGTCTGACAACATTTTTAAAGAGTCACTCTTGTTACTGTGTGGAAAGCAAATTATAGTTAAAATTTGTATTTAGCTTCATGAGAAATGAGTCTTACCTCAAAAGCCCATTCACTACCAAACTTACAAGCCAAACACATCAAATTAAGGATATTATTTAACCATGGTGGTCTAACTGCAAATGAAAAGTTTTAATCATACAATTTTAAGTCACTTTAAAAGACAGATAAAGAAGGAATATGAGAAAAAGAGAAAAAACTCAGTATCTTTTTGCATTGCTTTTTAATGATTTGCTAAAAAAGCATGAGAACAAATGGCAAGGAATGTAAGAAATTGAATTTTTAATGCATGGCACTTTTCTACTATAAAAACATAAGGCTACCTGTATGATAATTTTTGAGTGAAACATTTCAAACGCATGCATACACATTTACCAAATACTGTTTGCATGGCAGTTATAAAAAATTATTCATATTAGAATTAAATACTCTCTTAATAATTTAGAAACTAAACAACATCATATGCCAAAAGGAGACATTCTAAATAATTGGCTAACGAGGCTTTTCTTAAGTATAAAACATGCCTATCTGTTGCTGCACAGTAACAAAATCACTTGTGTTTAATAATTCATTAGCTAAATCTATCCACAAGTCATAAATAGCTATAAATTGGCTTCAACATGGGAATATGCTATGTTCTTTTACCTGTATTTAATTGTTAGGCTAAAGGGCTCTGGTAAGCCAAAAAGAATTTACTGTTGGTTGGAGACACTAGGTTGAATAATCATGAAGGCCTTCCTGAAACAAGTTTTCCTTCTATATACTGCTTATCTATTGTAAGAGATCATGAATTTGGTATCCTATTTTAGGGGGTTCTTTTTCTGTATATTCTCTTCCTTTAAGGATAAACTGTCAACTTCAATTCCCTTCAAAAAATAAATCTTTTTCGATTTTAAAATACTTACATTAGCATTATCTTTAAAATCTTGAGAAAATACAAAAGAAACTGGACAAAAATGAGCAGATGGAGCAATATGTCTTTCCAAAGACTTTATTCCTCAGTATGTCTTTCAGAAGAGTTATTTCTGTAATGTGCTTTACAATATTACTAAAAGCATTTGTAATTTGGTAAACACAACACAAGGCACAAACAACGGAGACACTTATATGAGTTTTCCTATGTGTAGGGTCAGGATGTCTACTCAGGTGAAGAGTTTTAGGAGAAGGCAGTACCCACTGAAAATAATGATCCATGAATTAAGACACAGTTCCTACATACTTCTGAATAGTCTGGCAACAATATTTTCTGTATTCTTTCAAATACTACATTCCTTTGATTTTTCTAGATGTTAAATTATTTTGTGCATTACATAATAATAATGAGAATGATAGGTAGGTGTTTCAAGAGTTTATGTCAAGTACTATGCTGTGTTTCACATGCATTTATTCCTCCCAAGAACTCTGTAAAATAAGTATCTCCATTTTCTAGATAGGGAAATCTAGAGATAATTGTTCCAATGCCCAAGATCACTGTTTCTTAGCAATGAACCTACAATTTCAATCCATTTCTGATTTCTGAAGCACACACCGCTTTCCAGATCCATTAAATACCACCTAGAGGTGCTATGTATAGTGGGAGAGTGTGTATGGGTAGCAAATCACTATAAAAATGTACAGATGAACAAATGCATAATTAGGCTAAACAAGGAAAGCTCCTATGAAGAGACACCTTAAAAAAAATAACTAAACAGTTAAATATGTTTTCTCAGAATGTTAAGTAATGTCAGCTGAGACATAAAAGAGTTAATTAACTTTGTACATAAGACCCCTTACAAGTACCAAAACTGTATTTTGAATCTATAAGGTAGTTTTGCTCTTCAAAAACTTGAACTTCAATTTGATCAAAATAACTAGATACAATCATCAATTTACAGGAAATACAGAGGTTAGATAAATATTTAATAACTCCATGGGGGTCCAATGAACAAAATCCAGACTGAGGGAAAGGCAAATAACCAAATTTCTTCAACAAATAAATTGCAAGGGGAAAGAAAGGTAGAGGTTGAACCTATAGATTAAGAGAATCAAGAGATATACCCACTAGCCAGAAACATGAAAAAGGAATTATGAGGCAATTAAGAAATGAATTCTGACTGGACATTGGATATTAAGTAATCATCGTTTTTTTAAAAAGACTTTATAGTGGTAGTGTGATTGTGATTTAAATAAAAGATGGCTCCTTACCTTTTAGAGAGTTATAGGTGAAATGATATGGTGTCTGGTATTTGCTTCAGAATAATATGGAGTGGGGGTGTACAGATGGAGCAAGACTGGCCAAATTGAAGCTAATCATGTGTACACAGATAGTAGTCCCTCCATTTTCTGATATACATGCACTTGAAAATTTGAATAATAAAAGCTAACAAATAAAATCCAACTAGATATGGAGTCTAGATATGAACATAAAAGATAAGACAATAAAATTTCTTAAAGATTAAAAAAACGTTACTTAAACTACCTATACTCTTTTTAGAGGAAATACTAAACACTGGAAATAAAAAAAAATAACACAAGAGCATAGAAAAAGGTTCAACTGTAGAGTTATACTTTAAAAACTAGGATTACTACTAAGTTGTACTTAAGAAGGTCCAGGACTTCCAGCAGATATATCAGTAAACACATGAAAAACTACTTGTAAACTAACACTAAGCAGTTCAGGGAAACACGAGGCAGTTAAGTGCTTCTTAAAAGCATCTTGACAATAGGACTCAACAGATTAAGCTACAGAAAATCACCCTTAAGAAATGCTGGCAGAAGATAAATTAAAACTCATCTTTCTCTGGAATTAAATTCTTATTAATCTGCTCCCGTCTAGTTAGAAGAAAGGAAGGATAATCAATTTATTGTTTTTGCAATAATAATTATTTACAACTGCTTCAAAGAAAAGTTGACATGGGAAGACTAGAAAGCTGACAATCATCTTTGCTTTTAAGTTCTAAGAAGCAAACTGAACAGAGATTTATTGGTAAGATAGGAAAAATAAGGAAAATTGAAAGAAAAGCAAAACAAATGACAAGTTCAAGAAAGGTGTGGCATATATGTAACAGCAAGGGTTTTTAAAACAGGTATTTTACCTCTCAAGTTCAGAAAATACAGTACTAACCCAGTAAATAACGACTATACTATATGTTGCAAAAGTTTCTTCCTCTGTGGTCAGCGTGATTAGAACAGTAGTTTCTAAGGCACTATTACGTTATCCAACATTTCAGAACTAAAAACATGCACATAACATGAACAAAAATCAACTTACTGGGGGAAAACGCAAATTGTGCTTAATACCTTGAAACGGACCATCTATAATAAAAAGAGTAAGAGCCACTGACGAGACAGATTTACAGTGAGCCGGACTTGAACATAAGTAGCAGTTTTGATCTACCACTATCCAATGTCACCCTGGTTCCAAAATCTGGAGGAAAAATAGAACTGCAGCAACTTTCAATTTATATCACATATGGCGTGACTAAATACAAAAGTATCCAATTTTATTACAGCCTCAAATAAAGGGAGGCAGGACACAGGATGGCAATGGTTAAGCTAGTCCTAGTGGATAGGAGTGGCGCCACTTATCCGTTCCTGCCACAACTGCCTATTTGCAACCCGAGTACAAGTGGGAGGAAACTGGTACTCCAAGCGCTGGCTGACCTGTGGCTTTATCTGCTTTTCCTCAGTTCCACACTGTTCTGCAAAACAGAGCTATTTAATACTGCTAAGAAGTGCCACAATTGTGGAAAATATCTCCCCACTCTCCGTAAGCCTTACAGGTCTCAAAGCCAGTATTTGAAGTATATCATTATACTTAAGAACTGCCACCACACTGGATCAAACAGTAGCTCCAGGGAACAGTTTGAAAGAGTACATTTTCCTTTCTGAAGCAGACCTCACTGAGGAAGGATATACAAAAGTCCTAGTTTTACTGAGTCATGGATTGCATTTATTTACTGCAGAAAGCATTTATCATAAATATAACATTTACTGATTAACACTCTTTTAAAAAATGTCCCTTTTTTTGAAAAATTAATCCCTGCCTTTTGTCATCTAGTGGTTATGGTTTTAATGATGCCTTTTAACCCTGTTGCCAAATCTGTTGCCCCCAGAATACAACAAGGATGCCAGCCTGTTAAACCAAGCATGCCTTGGTCCGGGGACAGCCAACTGACCTGGACTCTGCAGGATCCTTCCCCATGTGGGAAGGCCACCCTCCTCTCCCCACCCCAACTCTTATTAGGGATTTCTGGACCCAAGGGTAGGTAGGACGACGCCCATGCCCAGCTTGAAGCAGCTAGAGGAGCACGAGACCTTTGCCTTTGTCCTTTATAAGATTATAAAGGGTCTTAAGTTTGAGAGGGGGGAATTGTTACAGAGCGGGGCCGCCACCCCCAATAAATAAATAAATAAATAAATAAACAAATTTTAAAAAATGTCCCTTTTTAACCAATCTGTCTCTAAAGGATAATGACTTTCCAAAACTGATCTGTTATTATGAAACACTAGTTCCATTTTTTTCCCGATGGAAATTCATGTCTCCAAATAGACAGTGAAGTTGGAAAAAGTCTTACTCCAGCCCAGTGATTTTCAACGAGTGTGCCACAAGAATTTTTAAAACATGCAGTACCTGACTACCTAGTTAGGGCACTGACTCTTTTCCCTTAGATTATCAAATTAAGAAATGAAAACAGCCAATACCTGGCCAGTGTGAATGAATCAAAATTATACCTTCTTTATTTTTTGGTCAGATCAGCAAAAATGTATTTTTTGGTGTGCCACAGGATGAAAAAGGTTAAAAACTGCTACTCTAGCCCACCTCTTCATTTTACAGATTAGGAAACCAAGGTCTGGAGATTCATGTGATTCTGCCTCAAATCATACATATGGCTAGTCTAAAGGCAGTGTCAGAATCTGAAATGAGGTCCCCAAAACCCCAAACCAATGCCCTTTCTATCATGTAAGCACACCTCATTCCCCTACTCTAAGCTCTAAGAGCGGCCCTTAATCACATCTTTGTTTCCTCATTTGCAAGTTCCCTGATCACTTTATCCCGTGATAACCAGAGCAGCCATTCTGGGAATCCACGTCCCCTCCTCTAATGGCATTTTAAGGTGAGCAGTCTCACTGTAGACAGTGCCACAGGTACTGGGTCTGAAGAGGCTTACATTTCCGGGGAAGAATTTCTTCTCCCCTGCCAGTGAAAGATGAAAACTAAATCCTGAGTATGCATCAGTAAAATAACCTCATGTTCTAATCTTAATATCACGTGTCAGACACCCAGGAAAACTTTCAAAAGCCCTTGGTGGCAACATTCTTACAAGTTCTTGAATAACTTGGTTCAAGTCTCCACTGTAAATTGAGTACTACAAAGAGAGAAGTTATTTTTCAACAATAGCTCTTCTATTAGATGACTTGATAACTACTTATCAAGTAGTTATGTGGCAAATTTAAACTAAAGCACTGGATTAGTAACACAGGTGATAAAAACAATGACACCAAACACCAGCAGGAGGAATATCGCCTTGATTTCTGTCTCCTGAAAAATCTAGAGCCTCTTCATATTTTTTGAGTACCACAAATTTAGTCCTTTAAGATAACAAGGTGTTTCTTGGTGGTTTTCTTCTGCTGTCCTCCGGCTTAGAAACTTCTGGACTTTTAAAAACTGCGTATGCTAATACCCTAGTCTTTATACTACTGATGAAAAAACAACCAATGAACCAGGATCTGGAGAAGAAGCAATGTTTTATTTTATCTTTGGAAAGCAAAAGCAGAGTTTATAAATAGCAAAAGAAGCCCCAAAATAAATGTCTGAGGACTTAATGGTCAAATGAATAGTTGATAAAGGAAAATTAGTAAAGCAAATAGCTTCAAAGATGGGGCTTCTCTCTCAACCAAGTTTATCTCACTCTCAAAGCAGAACAGTTGCTGTAGTTATCAGAAGTATAATGATCTAAACACATTAGCCCTTCATTCTAGCATTCTAAGGTCGGTAGGTATTATCTATCATCATTTTCATGGTGCACCGGAGAACACCGGGGCCCTCTGAGGTGAACTGTCACCCTTACAGTCTTGAACCAGCTCCTGAAACCTGTGCTCCTTACCTGCTCTACTACCTTCTTGGTAGCACAGAAATATGAAGATACGGCCAAACTCTGAGTTCTAGCCGATCCATTATCCAAGCCACCATGAATTCCTTTTTCTGGTGCCAAGAGAGCCTAATAGTTTGCCATCTACATTTCCTAATTTTAGGTGGGACATGCGCACAAATGAATTGTTTCTGTCCCCACACTTACTGCATACTCGCTAAAACCCAAAAGAAAGAGACTGATTAAATTCTTAAACTTTATTTCCTGCCTGAAAGACCTTACTTAAGCACTGTTATATCTGATATAATCGACTTAAATGTTCAAGTTTTCCTAGTGTGGTAAGACACTAAAGTTATCACTTAAATCTCAAAGGAAATCAACTACGTATGTCATTTTACCTGTCAGGAAAGTTAAAAGCAGATCAACAGGATATAAACCTGAATTTTTTTTTCCTTTAGGGGAAATTTCTTAATGACTTGTTAATTAAACCAAGTGAAACAAGTGGCCCTCTAAAAACGAAGTGCAGTGGAAAAGGAAACAGGAAGAATTACAAAAAGTTCTGAGCTGTTCTACTTTCACCTGAGTTAGAAAAACAAAGTTTGAGTCTCCTCGTAACTTCAGCCTGACCACAGTGGCCACTTGTTACACCTACCACCTATTCCAACACTTCTGGTTCATCAGGAATGAAAGAAAGCCCAGCAAGGCGAAGACTCTATCCCAATCGGGCTAAAGGACTCTGCACCACACCCGCAGGGAGACAGGGGACCGTGCACAGCGTTCCCCACCCTCAAACCTTCGCGCATCCCAGGAGGCAAATAACACACACAGCCCGGGGCCAAGACAGTCCTCCGCCAGGGCAGTGACCCGGCTCAGGACAACCCCGCCCCCTTCCCTGACCGACGGGTTTACGTCTAGGGGCTCGTGGGTAGGAACAGAGTGAGCAGGGCCTGGACAGGAGCGATGGGGGTTAAGAGGATGTTTTGAAACGAGGAAAAGTCCCTTCCCAGCCTCGCCGATCAGGATGAGGATCGGGGCCGGGGAGACAGCCGGCCGTCGCCATGATGAGGCTGCCCGGACCGGGGGGCGTGACGCGGCCCTCCCGGTGCGCGGGGCCAGCTCCCCTTACCCCTTCTTTACCCTCCCCCACGTGGGCCTTGGCCACAACTGCCCCCCCCCCCCGATACTTACGCTTTGTCCACCAGCTCCCGCACCTTCCACATGTTCAACATCGTGCCCCGCGCGGGCCGGGCCGCCTTCTCCCTCTCCTGCTCCCCACGGACCCCGATCACTTCTGCGCCGGGGCAGATCCAGGCCGGGTCGCCTCCGCCCGCCGCCTCGAACTCCCCGGGTCAGCTCCTTCTCGAGCCACAGCCTCGGCGCCGCCGGTGACACGTCGAGACGCGAGGGCAGAGGCGCTGCGTGAAGCGGAAGTGCCCGAGGTTCCGCCTGCTGCGCGTGGGGCACGCCGGGACTAGTAGTTCTCTGCGCGCCACGCGGAGTGGTTTGAACTAGGAGTTGGTGTGTTACGGTTGGTACGATTTCTCTTAGACTGCTGGGGTACGCCGCACCCTTCCCCACCCCCGACCTGCAGAACCAGAAACTCTGGGGGTGGGGCCCAGCAATCTGTGCTTTAACACATTCTTCACGCTCAAGTTGCAGAACCACTGGTCCAAGTGTGAAGTGTTGCTGTTATTAATAATGATTATACGGAAGTGTGAGTGGTGTATGTATTCCTCACTGACAGAAGCAGTTCCGTATTTGGTTCCAAGGGTCCAAATACACTTCCTTCTCTGAGCCTTAGTTTTCCCTGCAAATTGAAGAGGTTGTATTCTGAAACTACTCCACTCTAATTCTGTGCTACAGTGGTTTCGTATTTAGCTACCTGATATCCTTGTTAGATACGTTATTTTAAAGCTCAGAAACTCAGTTCACACTCCATGACAAACAGTAGAAAGGCAGCACCATGACATGCCTGAGAACTTGATAGATTTATATTCTTTTATTTTTAAAAAAAGTTTAGCTTTTTTTTTATTGTTTTATTACAGTTGTCCCATTCCCCCCCCATTGTTCTCCCTGTCCCGCCCATCCCCCCCAAGACACACACATAGGTTTATATTCTTAAAGTACAAGTATACACAAACACGGTGCATTCAGTGTTTTATTGAGCATCTTCTATGTGGCATGAGTGGAGAATACAGCTTGGGGGCAAGACAGACAAGACCTCAGCTCTCTTGGGGGGTGGGGAATAATCAAGGAAACATTTAAGACAATTGCAGATAGAAAGTGTTTGAAGAAGACAATATTACAGAGAATGATGTTAGAGGAACATAACATTAGGGAATACTTAGGGTCTCTTTGAGGACATTATATTTAAGCTGAAACTTGAATGTTAAAAAGAAGCTGGCTATAAAAGAAAGATCTGCAAGAAAAGAATTCCTGGTGAAGGGAACAGACAAAGACTGATTCAGAAGAAGTGAAGTGCTGCCAGGGAGAAAACTAGGTAACAAGGATCCCCAATCAAGAACCCAGAACCTCTGACTCCTAGTTCCTCAGGTCAAATAACCTCTTCTTGTTGCATCCACTTAATTACTGGAAGCAGCTTTGAAAAGGGTTTCACTAAGCCTTTGGAATTAAGGCCTGAGAGAAGCAAGTTGAAAGAATTGCCAGGCAGAAAAGTACAAAAAGCAGAAATCAGGACAAAGCTATCTCAAAGCTTTGTCAAGATAGGAGTGCCTGGGGAGACATGAAGTGAATTGGAGAGGTGGGTGGGAGGGGTAGGTAAAGATGAGCTGAGATAGGTAGAGAAACTGGACTTTCAAAGGAGAGGTTTGTGTTTCCTGTTGAAAGGACTGTCCAGCCCAAGATTCAAAGGATAGAATGTGGTAGGAAGAGATAAGAGAAACTACTTTGCATAAATAAGAGCTCAGCAAGTTAACATTCAAACAAAGGGGTCCAGGGTACACTGGCAGAATGGGCAGGGCATAAAAATAACCACCTTCACAGTTCCGGGCCTGCTTGCCTGTTCATAGCAATTTACTGTCAGCTTCACCAGATTTACCCAGAGAACATAATGTCATTGTCTACTTTGCTTGTCCCAACACCAAGCTTGGAAGTGTCTAGATTTATTCCAGGGTTGTCATTTGTGGCATTTTCACAGTTGTCCAGGGCCATCTAGCATGTAACACCAAACACCTGCCTGCCCGCCTTGGATTCAAGAGTCCCTAACAGACTCAGAAGAACCAGACAAAGAGAGTTTGTTAAAAAGTGGTCACAAAGACTAAGCATTTGCATGTCAACAAAGTGTTCCATTTTTACCTTTTATCTTGCAAGATTGGGAGCAGTTTCCATAGTAACTTCTTTGTGGCAATTTAAATGTGTCCATGGTAGAAAAATAAAGAGAAAATGCCCCACCCATCCCTCTTCAGGAAAACATGTTTTTCACTAAACAAGCTGACAGTAAGGCCAAACCAACACAAGGTTTGAAAGCAAATGCACTTAGTTGTGTTATTTGTACATGAGGGGCAATTATAGACACTGACTGCTGATGTCATGTGCTTGGACCCTTGGTGTTTCCTTCAGAGTTTAATTCAAGGTGCATGGGCGTGGCAGCCCTGGGAAGACACCGCCCAGATCTCTCTTCAAGAGAACCAGTGTGAGGAGTGTGGATGGCCGACAGCTTCCCGCAGCCACTCCTTGGGGATCAACCACAGCGTGCACACCAAGACCATGCTCCCACTGGGCTACTGCCAGGCGGTGACTAAACCAGGCGTGCTGGAGCTGGGCCGTTTCTGCCCAAGGCCGGACTCCTCTGTGAGGCAAACACTGTCCTGGACTCCCCATCAACCTGGCCCAGATTTCCTCAGAGTTTCCCTGCCGTGGCAGGGACCCTCATCCTACCCAGTCTTCCTGCCTTCCCTTTCTCCCTAGGCTAGTGTCAGAACTTCCTTGTGGTCTGGGGCTCTCCCTGCCTACTCTTGTTCCCTGTTCCCTTAATCCTTCATAGGGGTTTCCCTCAATAAATCTCTGACACTTCTAATTCCATCTTGGCTTCTGCTTCCTGCAGTACCCACTCTGACAGAACAGGCAAACAATTGTACCCGGGTTTCAGTATTTGGCTCAATGAGTCTTGTTTTTTATCACACCTGACTGCTTCCCTTGCTAACCCACAAATAAAAAGGCCTTTCAAAGTGAAGGCAAACAAGTTTTTTTCGAGATCAAAGAATAGCTAGTTGGAAATCATTCATTCAGGCAGATTTCCAAATAATGTTCTGATTAGGAGGCAAACACAGTGGATATTTATAAAAAGGGAAAAGGGAACAATTACATCAGTAGAAGGAAGGCATTTCTATTGGTGCACATGAGGTAATATAGTGATGTAATTCTAAACAACGTTTTACATTTTCACTTGAGTAGTCATAATAACTGCTTTCTTGTTAGCTTTGCAAATAGTTCTTTGGGAAACAAGGTTGCTTAGGTCTAGTCCAAAGGTGATTTTTGCTCTCTTTTTAACATTCCATGGTTTGAGGTATAAGACATTCAAGGCAGTTCCCCTGGCATTGCAGCTCCAGCTCCATTTTACAGTGGCTTCATATATATTATTGTTTATATTCTCTGAAAGTCAGGACACTCCATTTTTAATCACAATAAGAGGGTGGCCACAAGATCTATGCAGATTATATAGTACATAACCCCAGGGGAACCACTTATGTGGACTATCATGCACTGCTATACAATTAATCCCAGAGAGGGAGGAGAAGGTAGTGGTTAAAGAGCACAGCTGCTGGACTTAGACCAATGTAGGCACAAATCTGTAGCTGCTAATCAGTGGCTTGGTCATTCTGGATAAGTTAATTAAGCCAGCACAACACAGAGGTTGTGAACTAGGACTCTGCAGCTAGATTCTGGGTCTGAGTTTTAATTTTTCTACTTACTAGTTGTATGACCTTGGGAAAATTATTCAACATCTCTTTGGCTCAGTTTTCTCATCATAATGGGGGACACTGGAAGCCTACCTAAAGGCTTTCAGACAATTAGATAGGTAATGTTTAAAAAGAACTTAAAACAGTATCTAACACAAAATAAACACTCAGTAAATGGTAGGAAGTCTGCTACTACTATTATTACTCTTCCTCCTCCTCCTAATGATAATAGAATAGTAATAGTAATTGTATGAATCTATAAAGTTTATTCAATATTCAACAAGTACTTAGTAAGCTCTTACTATGTTCCAGGTACTGTGCTAGGTGGTGGGTATACAATTGATAGCGGAAATTTACAATTTATTGATAAATAATAAACAGTAAATGTAGTAAACTCAAAGCAATATGCTGGGACTCAAATGGAATAATGCATATAACTCACTTCATATTGGGTCCTGCATGTAGTAAATGCTCACTAAGTTCTAGCTCATTATTAATATCATACCCCTCATCTTATGTGGACCTCAGCTTTTTCCCTTAGAAACGGAGAGGTTTGGTCTATCAGGTCTAAGCCCTGCCATACATCAGAAATTCCTGGACACCCTAAAAAATTTCAGATGGTCTTGTCCTAGACCTTGAGTACCTGATTCAATAGTGTGTTGCCCACTATACTTTCAGTTACAAGTGACAGAAATCAAAACTAGCTTTAAGCAGAGCAAGGGAGCTTATTGACAAAGGGGAATGGGGACACTTCAGAGGTAGAATTTGCCTCAGGAACTTAGCAAATGTCAGAGCTCTCTAATTCTCATGTTTCCTTATTGCAGATCCGTTTATCCTAGTTGGTAGGTAATAGGGACTCCACCTTGTGGGGAATAGGTACCATTTTCCCAATTAGACAACCAAGTGGGAAGAAGAGATACTTTGTCTTTCACCCACTGAGTCGAATCTCACAGGGAATGACTCTCATTGGCCCAGTTTTGATCACGTGCCTACGCATGGGCCAGTCACCTCTAGGGAGGTGTGCATTGCAGTTTGGTGGCTTTAGGAGGACCACGTGGAGTTGGGGGAGACAGGTTCCTGAAGAAACTCTGAGAAAGTCAACCCCTGGCAGACAAAAGCAACAGTTATTTACTTCTGTAGGTCTAAGGTGGCTAGTAATCTGTATTTTAAAAAAATAAAATAAAACCTCTTTAGTGATTTTCCCAGGATTGGGGATGCTCCAGATTGGAATGACACAAGGTCCTTTCTAGCTCTGACGCCATACCTTTTATTTTTAAGGTCCAAATTCAACAAAAGTTGGGTTGGAGAGAGCAAAGAAAAGTTTACCATGGGGGATAACAGAAAAGAAAAGGAAGCAACCAAGAAGAAAGAAGCCGAGTGTCGCAGCGCTGGGCAGCAGGAAAGCTGCTGGCAGGGCATGCCCTCGCTAACTCGGTTCTGCTGACAGTTGGGCTGTTCTTGGCTGATCTTCAGTCTCCTTGCAGCGCTGTCAGCTGGGCTCAGGTGGGCCTATTCAGGAAGCCTGGAAGGTGCTCTAAAGGGCTAACACATTTAGCAGTCCTTCTGCAAGAATGTGCAGGTGCTGGCAGGACGTGAGATGGGGGCAGAAGGGCTCTTGGAATCATTTTCCTGCCTCCTGGGATGCTCTCTCCTTCTGTCTCCTGGCCACAGGTGAGCCCAGGGTGGATGTACTGCTCCTAGAGTCCAGGCCTCTGAAAACTATTCTCAGGAAGCCAAGGTGCTGTCAATGTAGCAACTAGGCAGCGTGTGATGACGGGAACCGATCCTGCATTGTCATGTTGGATTCAGGGGTGAATGGGGTGGATGTCAGAGAGGATGGGCTGGCTGGTTCCTGCGTCAGGGTCTTTCTGAATAAGGTCAGGTGTCCTGGGAAATCGACCAGGTGTCCAGAGTGTAAATGGAGGCTCTGCTGACCTTTGAACTCTATCAGTTCATTTAAAAAAGAGGGAAAGCTCACTGCAATGGGCATCAAAGCATCTGATGTACAGAGCTCTGCTCTTTAATAAACACAATGAATGTGGCTAAAGACTTGGGGGCGGGAGGTCAGTCAGCACGAGGCCTGCTTTCCTGGTGGGAAAGAGTCAACAGTCAATGTTTATTGGCACCTGCAATGTGCAGTGGAGTTAAATAGATGACTCAAGTCTATTCTTACCCGAGAAGCTTACAGTCTACTATGGAACACAGACATATAAACAGACAAACATAAACCACAGTGAGGTATTTAAGGAGGCAGTATAATGTGGGGGATACATCAGAGCATCAGTTGTCTTATCATCAGGACCTTGGTTTGCACCATGTAGCTGTGTGGCTTTGACTAAGTTACTTGACCTCTCAGGCCTTTGTACCTTTGTTGAGGAAATGGGACTGGTAAGAGTCCCTGCCTCATAGAGCTGTTGGAAGAGGTGAATGAGATGACGTCCATTAAATGTCTAGCACAGTGCTTGACACGTAACAAAGACTGATTAAATAAGATCTATTAGCATTGCTGAACTGTTCATATCCAGAAATCATGGGCAATGTGGGAGAAGGTGTTAGAACAGGTGCATTAAACCTTTTAATAAATGTGTATTTGGGCACTTACCCCATTGTCAAGAAGTATACTGTGAAAAATGGACACAATTCCTGTTCTCATTAAGTTTAGCGTCTGAGGGAGTTGATGAATTTTAAACAAATAACACCTGGATAAATCTATCCCTGCAGATACAGTAAATGCAGTGGAGAAAAAGAACGGGGTGCTGTGAGAGAATATAACAGTGGTGTTTCATTCAGGGTAGGTTGGGACAAGGGACAGAAAAGGCCTCCCTGGGAAAGTGACATTTCAGGCGAAGGTGGGAAGATAATTTTGAGTTAATGAGGCAGAGAGGGAAAGAGCATTCGGATAGAGAGAACAGCCCATGCCCAGGCCTGAGATGGGATATAGCTCAGCATGTTCCAGGACATGAAAGGAGGCCCAGGGAGGCTGGAGGGAGCGGGTAGAACATCAGAGGGGAGCCGGGTGGTGAGCCTTGCTCTGTCCCCTCCTCCCCTCCAGGGACTCCATTCCCTGCACTCTCGTGGCCCCAGGCTTCCCATTGGGTTCAGCCAATGTTGTGAGGTGGGATCAGAAGATGGAGGAGAGCCAAGTCGTGACTATCCTTCCCTCTGTCTCCGAGTCCCTCCATGGCCTCTGCTGGTATCAGGTGGCCTGCCTTCCACCGCTCCGGCTTCACCCTGCCGCTACCCCTGGGTGCTTCCCCAGACCTTGCTAGTCCCCTCACCCTCCCTGCACCGCTGTAACTTGTCCCTTCGTGGTGCTCTCTTCAGCTACACCTGAGTGTGCCAGTTCGCTGCTGGGGGAGTGCTACAACATGGAGGGACTTTTAGATTTTTATCTGAAGTGCGCCAGGAAGCTGCAAACATGCTATATTCCGTTTCTTGTTACTTCGTCTTCCAGCTGGAGCTCGTTTGTTTCTCTGCTCCCCTTACAGAAGGCTGTCTTCATCCCAAACAGCCTTCTCCGGCCACAGCTGACTGCTTCTTCCTTCTCAAAGCTCCCTGCTCTCTTAGCTTTCATTACCGACCAGCCTTCCAGTTCTTCCAACATTTCAGGCTCCTTCAGAAACTCATGTTCTTCTCCCTGGCTGGTAGATGTTGAGTGGACTTACTTCACTATCAACCAGTCACCTCTCATCGGAAGGATGGCAAATGCTTCCTAATTCCTTCTCCAGGATCTTTCTAAACTCCAAATGGGACCATGTTACTGTTTGTATGGAATACTTCAGTGGCTTCACATGGCACTTAGAACCTCAACTCGACCAATCAGGGGTCCATCCCTGCTCCAAGCAGCTGTATCCTAGAAGAAAGACTGATACTGTGACCCTCCTTTGGGCTAGGACTCAAGGCCAGTTCTGAGGAAAAAGGTGATAGTGGGCCGTGGGCCCAGTAGGTACCCCTAAAATCTCTTGTTGATAGCAGGGCAATACTATTTTTTTCACAGTTAAAAACTTATTTATTATGTAAGACCCATGGGCATGGACTTGGTGGGGGAATTGCTGGGGGAGGGGTGGTGCTGGAGGAGGGAAGCAAAGGGGAAAAAAATGGAACTATTGTAACAATATAATCAATAAAATATACTTCAAAAAATTACAACTAAAAAAAAAACATATTTATATTCCAGCCAGTCTTTCCTAAGAATAGATCTTTATGATAATGATTGGATTTTTGTAGCATGTTGGACTTTCCATTTAGATTTGGAATTTACCAAGGTTTGCTCTACAACCTTTCCTTGCGGTGAGGTTGCTTCCGCTCCTCTCTGTCTTGATGTGTCGATTTGACTACTTTCAGAACCTACTCTTTTCTTCTTTTTAATGCTACGTATCTACTCTGGAGACACCTTGCTATTATAGAAAACGAGTGTCATGAGTTTTGTTTTGTTTACAAATGGTTTCTGAGGAAGCTGCTTTTCCTGTGTGTTAGCAGTTCTCTTGAATTATCACTTGAGTCTATGGCTTTTATAGGGTGTACCTCAATCTAGTTCTTCTTGGGAAGGTATAACATTAGAGTTTCCCTGTCTTTGATGATTCACCCTGAAAAGTGGTGAGTCGCTGACTTGGCCTAGGAAATCTAAGATCTCACAGACCTAAGTACCTATTGAGAGGGGAGGGACTGGAGAAAAAAGGAAGAAAGTGTATTAACTTTTTAAATACAGGTTCATTCTCTTCAAAATTTTTTCTTTGAAATGTTTTTGTTACTTTTATATTACAAAAGTAAAATATGTTCATATATCCTCACATATCCAAATTCACTTGGAAATCTGTGTCAAATTTCTTGTGCAAGAATGTTCATAGCACCTTTATTCACAATAGCCAAAATCTAGAAACAACCCAAATGTCTATCAACAAAACGTGGTCAAACTGTCATACATTATTTGAATGAAATACATCTCAGCAATATAAAAGGAAGGAAGTAATAATATATGCAGCAACCTGGATGCATCCTATCGCCATAATAGTGAACAAAAGAAGCCAGACACAAAATGTTATGACTCCATTTATATAAAATTCTAGAATATGCAAAATTAATCTAAGTTGAAATAATTAGAATTGTTGTTGCCTAAGGGAGAAGGAGGGATGGAAACAGGACAATTAAAAATAAAAGTAATAAGCCCAGGCTGGTGTGGCTCAGTGGATTGAGAGCTGGTCTGCAAACCAGAGGGTCTCCAGTTCTATTCCCAGTCAGGGCACATGCCTAGGTTGCAGGCCAGGTTCCCAGTTTGGATCACTCGAGAGGCAACCACATATCATGTTTCTTTCCCTCTCTTCCTGCCTCCCTTCCCCCTTCTTTCTCAAATAAATAAATAAATAATTTTAAATTTAAAAAAAATGAAAGTAATAAGACCCTGGCCAGGTAGCTCAGTTGGTTAGAGTGTCATCCTGATATTGTGGGTTCAATCCCTGGTCAGGGCACATGCAAGAATGAAACAGTGAATGTATAGATGAGTGGAACAACAAATCGATGTTTCTCTCTCTCCCTCTCTCTCCTTCACTCTCTCTAGAATCAATTTTTTAAAAATTTAAAGGATAAAAAAAGAACTGTGGTGCTGAGGCAGGGAGACAACAGCAGAAGAAATACCCTGATCTCTCTTTTCCTGCTGCCTAATTTCCTATCACTGAGAGAGCCTGGGTGATGCAATTCACAGAGGCCAACCCCGCCTCTCCAGAATGCAAAGCAAGTCAGAAAAGGCCATCAAGTGACTGGTGGATGGGCTGGCCATTGAAAAAGAACCAGCATATTTTTTATTACCCATTTGTCATGTTAGATTATAAATTGCATATAGGGAGGGGGGTGTTCATCCTGATCACAGCTGATTCCCTGGGTCTAGCAAGTGCCTGGCCTTTTCCAAGTGCTCAGTAAAATGTGTTGAATTGAATTGAGTTTAATTCTCTGAGAACTAGTTATAAGCTTGACTTTCATTCTTTCTGATACCTCAGAGGAAGCGTGTGAAAGATGGCAAGATGGAGGTTAATGAGAACCAGACTGGCATGGTCCTAAGACCACAGTTTCACTTTGGATCTAGTCATGGTATGAAGCATGAATGCAAATTCTGTGGAGACTTTCATGAAGAGCTACTAGGATGCTTTAGAGGCATAGCAACCAGTCGGATCTCCCTCGTGATTTTCTGAGCACTGGTCTTTTCTCACTTGGCTCCCTGATGATGGGTTTAGAAGCACTGAATTAAGTGACTTATTTATTTCCCTTAAGGTAGCACCTGTGAGAAGCTGGGGGTTATTCTCTTTTAAAAATCTGAGCTATAATACACATACATAATATTCACTCTTTTATAGTGTGAATTCAGTGATTTTTAGTATATTCACAAGGTATGCAACCTCCCACTAATTCTAGGACATTATCCCCATTTCCCCCAAAACCAAATTCATTAGCAGTTACTTTTCTTCCCCTTCTCTTCCCATCCCTGGCAACCACTCGTGTATTTTCTATCTCTTTGGATTTGCCTATTGTGGACATTCCATATAAATGGAATTCTACAATAGGTGTCCTTTTGTGTCTGGCTTCTCATAAGCACAGTGTTTTCAAGGTTCATCTATTTGTAACACACATCAGTAATTTAATTCTCTTTTTTATGGCTGAGTATTATTTCATTATATGGATTGACCATATTTTGTTTACCCATGAGTCAGTTTATGTACATTTCTTTCTACTTTTTGATGACTTTGAATAATGCTGCTATGAACATTTGTGTACAGACTTGTATGTGGACAAATGTTTTCAATTCTCTTGAGTATCTACATAGGAGTGGAATTACTGGGCCATATGGTAATTCTATGGTTAACTTTTTTAGGAACTTCCAGAGTGTTTTTAAAGGTGGTTGCACCATTTTACATTTCTACCAGCCATATACGAAGGTTCCAGTTTCTCCACATCTTTGTTAGCACTTGATCATAGTCATTCTAGTAGGTATTTTGACATGCATTTCTCTGATGATTAATGATGTTGAACATCTTTTCATATGGTTATAGAGTTTGCCATTGTGGGGATTTTGTGGTTTGTTTTGTTTTTTGAGAATTGTCTATTCAAGTCTTTTGCCTATATTTTAATTGGATTATTTACCTCTTTATTGTTGAGTTGTAAGAATTCTTTATATATTCTGGATAAAAGCCTTTTATCAGATGTATTATTTGCAAATATTTTCTTCCATTATGTGGATTGTCTTTCTACTTTTTTGATGATGTCCTTTGAAGCACATTTTTTTTTATTTCTATGAAGTTTATCTACTTTTTTAAAACAATTTTAAATGTTTATTAATTTTAGAGAGAGAGGAAGGGAGGGGAAAGAGAGAGACAGAGACAGAGATAGACAGAGATAGAGAGACATCGGTGTGAGAGAGAAACATTGATTGGTTGCCTCCCATGCGTGCTCCTACCAGGGATCGAACCTGCAACCTTTTGGTATACAGGATGACGCTGGAACCAACTGAGACATAGATAACAGCCAAGGCAATTTTTTTCTTTGGTTACTTATGCTTTTGGTATTTTTATCTAAGAAACTATTGCCTAATCCAAGGTCATGAAGATTTCCCTCTATATTTTCTTCTTATAATTTTGCAGTTTCAGCTCTTATATTCAGGTCTTTGATCCGTTTTGAGTTAATTTTTGTATATGGAGAAAGGTAGGGACCATGCACCATTTTTGGAAGATTATTCTCCCTCCAATGAATTGCTTTGCTACCTTGTTGAAACTCAATTGTTAATAACTCTCAGAAGTTTTTTCTAATGTCAATGACAATGATTAGAATTATTGCTAGCACCTGGTTTACATGAAGAACGGTCGTCTCCTCCCATTTAAGCACTTTTGTTTCAGACATCATTCCAGGATCTCAAATTTGTATTCTTAACGCAACAGTGAACTCGCCAAGGGAGGTGGCAGAGGGGATGGTGGAAGTCCCAGTTCAGGTCCCAACGCCAGAGAACCAAGAGTGCTGATGTCTGAGGGCAGAAGATAATGTCCCAACTCACAAGGAGAGAGAGGGAATTCACCCTTTCTCTGCCCTCTACTGATTGGATGGCGCCCACTCATACTGGGGAGGGGAGGGACATCAGCTTTACCCAGTTCACCAATTTAAATGATAATCTCTTCTGGAAACACCTGCAAAGACACACCAGAAACCATGTTTTCCCAGCTATCTAAGCACCGCTTAGTCCCATCCTGTTGACACATAACATTAACCATTACAGGGATTAAACTACAGACTATACATTAGGGGGGATAACTGTGAAATGCTTTACAGATATAAAAAAGTCAAACTTCAATACTTTGACAAGAGTTGGACTGGATTGTCAAAAAGCAAGCTTTACTCTGTGATTAAGTAGCCAGCTTGGTGTCCTTGCTCAACCACTTAAACTCTCCTAGTCTTGATTTCCTAGTCTATTAAATGAGTGATGTCAAATCTAATGTCTTTTCTGTGTCATTGTGAGATTGAAACAATGTGGTATGTGTAAAAATACTTTGGAAAACCTAACGTGTTATTTTGGTCATTACAAGCAATTCATAGAGCTTTCATTCTAAAAACTGCCTTTGAATTGTTTATAGTACCAATTTATTTCTCTGCTTGGGGCCAGCCCCAAGTAATGTTTACCATAAAAAAACATTAACTTAAGAATCCTCATCACTTAGCTGGGCAAGGACCAGGCCCTGGTACTTGGCTCAAAGGGAATAGTTATACAGTGTTTAATAACAACCAGGCCCTCAGGGAACTCTCAATAAATATTTTCAGTGCTGGGGTAAAATGTGACCAAGGACTATCAACCACAGTCTTTTACTGATCACTTAGAATGTAGAGGAAATGGGTTTTAAAAAAGTCTCAGACGACCTTATTTACAGTGCTGGAAGCTGGAAGACCTAAGCCCTCCGATCCTCACCCACCCACCTCCTAGTTATCACAGGCAGTTATGGGGAGGAAGGTGGTTTGCCCAGAAGGAATCCGATCTGAGGAGAGGGAGACAATGAACCGAATAAACAAACCATAGTACAGTGACACCTCGCTCGGTATTCGTCGTTCTTTCCGGAACTCGTGACGAGTACCGAAACCTATGAATACTGACGACAACAGTGATGAAGCACTTTCTCTTGAGAGGCAGCGTTGAGACTCATTCAAATTCTAGCCAGTGTGATGAGTCCAAGCCAGCGCCGAGTGCTGAAACATTTTTTTGTCATCAAAATGTGACGAGTACAGGCTTTGATGAGTTCTGAAGTCAACGTGTACCGAGGTACGACTGTAATCCAAAGCACTAACTCCGTTGGTAAGAAAGACCCATTTGCAAATTATGAAGCATTTAGGGGTGATTCTCTACATACCTATGAGTTGGTTTAGACCTAACTTCCTCTAGCAATTAATGTTAATCTTGGGAAGATACAGGTAGATCCAACAGTTATTGACAGGCTGAGAGAGAATAAAGATCTTTAACTTTCACCTACCATGTCAGAGAGACACCAAAGGGGACCAGACACCTAAAGTGCCAACAACCCCCTCCCTACTAACAACCACTCCCACCAATTTTTGAGTGTTATTTTATGCCAAGTAACTTGACTTTGAGATTTTTCACCTAGCGGGAAGATACCACATGGTTGAGAAGGAGGGATGCCTGGAGCAAGAACAGCTCTTGGCAGGGTGGAATTTTCCAGGGAGCAGTAGAGAGGAAGGCAGAACCCTGATACAAGAATGGGAGGATTCAGAAGCAAGGTTAGAATCTGGGGTCTTCCAGAAAGGAAGGGATTTATGAGGGATTTAACCTCTGACGCGCTTTTTCATTTAACCATGAAGTTTTCAAATGGTTTTATACTATTTCCCTCACACTCTGTGATTCCCTTTTGCTTCTTCCAGCCCTTGAGTAAAGTTTGATACGCAGCTGCTTATCAGCCGTGCCTCAATTTCCTTATCTGTAAAACACCTACTTCGCAGGTGAGAACTAAATGAATTCATACATGTTAATTAATGTGCTAATTAAAGTGAATTAAATGAGCGCACTTGGCGGTGTCTGGCAGAAAGAAGGGCTCTGTCTAGGTTACTGTTGCTGTTGCTGTTATTGCCACACGTCCTCCTCCTCTTCCTTTTCTCAAGGGCTTTCAGACAGCAAGCAAGGCCAAGGCCACTTCCATTGCTGAGGCTACCAGTATATCAAACAACCAGCAAGAAAAGGGAAATTACACAATAAGATTGCAAAGTATTGTGGCATGCTTTAAACATTTACATGTAACAGACTGGCGCTTTACAACACACACAGAAACACAGGCAATACAAGTGCTCTTCACAGGCTAATTACACAAAACACAGACACTGTGGCCCAGGCACAGCTAAGCTGCAAGGCAGACATCTGCCTATCTTTCCATCTGCACGTATAAACTCATTTGGAAGTCACTTTAAAGGCAAACTTCAGTCCTTTAGTGAATGAGAGGCCAGACCCAGAGGCCCTTCTGTACCCATCTACCCAGAATTCTTTGGGCGTGAGGCAGGTTCATAAAGGAAAGGAAACCCTTTCTCCCTGGCCCTCTCCACCCACCCTGGCAGAGGGGAAGAGGCCAGAGGACAAGCAGCTTGAAGGAGCAGTGTCAAGAAGATGGTTCCAGAAGGGACGAATCATTAATGCCTACCTGCACCCCAACTCTTTCCCTAGTATTCATGAGGGAGGTGAAAATCGGGGCAGAGAGAGAAACAGACATTCTAGTATCTTGAGCAATGCCTACAGCATCGCAGGCCGGCCAAGCTTCAGTTTCATGGGCTGAAACTTTTGTTGTCATCTTTCTCGATGGAAATCTCTCTCAAATACAGTCTGCTTCCCCAATGTTATTAAAAAGAGTGTTGTGAAGGTTAAAAACAGAACCCAAACATACTCTCCAAATGGAAAGGACGGATGCCCTTCCACTTGAGATAGCTTGCGCATGCGAATCACACCCGCAGAGTTTCATTTTGTCACGGACGAATGCCTAGAAACGCAGAGCAGAAGAGAAAGAATGCACATGCATTTTCTACGCTATCTCTGTTGCTTTCCCATGTTCATGTCGATGTCATAGCTCAACATATGACGTCATGGGGGTAAAGAGAAGGTTTGGCATCCATTACCGTAAAAATGAACCTGCAGAAGAAGTGGGACTGCAAGCACTTCTGCTGCATAAGGAACCTTTCAAGTACTTTTCCTTCCTTCCTTCCTTCCTTCCTCCCTTCCTTCCTTCCTTCCTCTCTTCCTTCCTACCTTTTTTCCTTCTTTCCTTCTTTCCTTCCTTCCTCCCTTTCTTTCTTTCTCTTTCTTTCTTTCTTTCTTTCTTTCCTTCCTTCCTTCCTTCTTCCTTTCTTTCTTTCTTTCTTTCTTTCTTTCTTTCTTTCTTTCTTCCTTCCTTTCTTTCTTTCTTTCTTTCTTTCTTTCTTTCTTTCTTTCTTTCTTTCTTTCTTTCTTTCTTTCTTTCTTTCTTTCTTTCTTTCTTTCTTTCTTTCTTTCTTAATAAAGACCATTAATAGATGACAAAGCAAGGTAAATTCCTAAAACAAGGAACACAGAAAGAAAACCAAAATCTTTATTTCCAGACTGAGGCCACTGACGCTTGACTTGAGTTTCTGCCTTAATTTCTTTCCCTTTTGGACCTCAAAGTCAGACTGAGCTCATGGAAGGGGCACAGAAGTCGTGGACCAAAGTCTGGGTGCTGGTTTGCCTCAGGTCCTCAGCAGCTCGTGGTGTCAGGAATCTTTGAGCGTTGGGTTCCCCATATGTAAAATGACTTCATTTCCCTGCTACTCCAGGAATGATAAAAAGATGAAAAGCAGTAGAGATTTGTGACTTTCCACACAGAGGGATAATGTTGCCTAGTGCCTGTCCTGCAATCTAGCTGGTGCTCTTCAAAGGGTAGCTGCGATTACTTGTCAACCACATTTATTTCCAGCCATGCCCCTTGGCACCTTAGTCTTCTCTATCTTCATCCCAGTGATTTTACCCTTGCTTAGTGGGATGCATGGCATGACCTACCCCCCATTTGTTCATTTATTTATACATTTATAAGCCCCAAAGTACAGAGGATGGTATAATAAAAGCCCAATGTGCCCACTACCCAGATCCAATCATTAACTCATTGCCATTCTGGTTTCGTCAACACTCCCTCTGCCTTCTTCCCCACAGGATTATCTTATTTATGTATGTATGTATTTATTTATTTAATAGTTTTTAAAAATCCTCACCTGAGGGTATGTTTACTGATTTTAGAGTGAAAGGAAGGGAGGGAGAGAGAAACATCAATCGGCTGTCTCTCAAATGTGCCCTGACTGGAGATGGAACCCACAACCTGGGTATGTGCCCTGACTGGGAATCTAACCCACTACCTTTTCGTGTACAGAATGACATTCAACCAACTGAATGCCTGACCAGGGTCCCATAGGATTGTTTTAAAATAAATCCATGATATCACAACACCCATCCACAAAGATTTCAATACCTATCTACAAAGGACAGGACTGCTTTAAAAGTAAAACCACAAAATTTCTTAATATTGTAAAACATTTCAGAATTAGTCAATGTTTAAGTTTCTCAATTGTCTCATGCATATGTCTCCAGAACTATGGGAAAATAAATTTCTGTTGTTTCAGCCAGGAAACTAGCACCAGTAGTATTGGGGATTCCCAGCACGAGGCTCCTAGTGTGGGGTTGTCTCTGTGGTAATATGAGCTGCTATCGATGATTATTGCCCAGATTTCTTGTTTTACTTGGGGTTTGCAAAAAGGGCCTTGTTCTAATTCTATTATTTCTTCTTCATTCAACTGGAGTTCTTTTCTAAAGAGAATTTTTTCCTTCATCAATTATTTGGAAATTCTGAGAATAATAAGTTGGTTCTTAAGCATCTTTCAAAAATGAGCATTAAAAAGAAATGAAGTCTTGGAGTTTAATACGTTGGACTTGTTTGACTCAATTATAGCTGTTATTTTTTATTTTTAAAAGATTTTAGTTATTTACTTTTAGAGAAAGGGGAAGGGAGGGGGGAAGAGAGGGAGAGAAACACTGATGTGTGAGCGATTCATGGATCAGTTGCCTCTCTCATGCCCCCAACCGAGAACCTGGCTCATAGCCCAGGCATGTCCCCTGACTGGGAATTGAACCGGTGACCTTTCGGTTTTCAGGCCAGTGCTCAATCCACTGAGCCACACCAGGTAGGACTGTTATCCTTATTAATGTTCAAATTATCCCAGCTTTGGCCAGGGAGAGGTTTTTCGTTATGGCTCCTTTTGATACAATGCCAAACTTCTTTAATTGCTTCCTTGCTTTTTATTATGACAAGATATCCAGGCTATCGTCTACATTTTCGGCCCCAATCTGGAGTCAACCATTTCTCCAAGGAAATAGTATTTAGAAGCCATGATCTAAAGGTTAGCAGCATTTATTAATATTGGGTTTATTATTGTTTCTAGGACTTTTCAATGGACAAAGCTTGGAAAACCTTTTTTTTTTTTAAATTTAAAAGTGAAAAGACATTATGAGTTCATAATAATTCAAAATTTATTATTAAGGGGTATTACTTAAATTCTCTTTTATATTTGTATTTCTTTTCTCTTATTATGAAAATCTTGGTTCCTAACATTGAGACTTATTTGCTTTGAGTCTAACAGTTTCAGAATAATAGTAATATTACCAATGATACAATTACTAAAAATAGTTTAGGATAGTTTTTGCTGTTCTTTTTCCCCACCAGGCATATACAGTCAAATTGCTGTGTTTTAATATCATGCAAAAGAATTCCTTTTAATATACTGGTATGTTTTGTTTCATAAAGAGTGTTTTTATTTTAATTTTTTTTGTTAGTTAATCATTTAAACATTTATAGGTTGAAAGTCAAATTTACAAATTAAATTATATTCAGAAGTCTGGTTTCTCATTGTATCTCCTCTACCCTGTTTCCTTTTCCCCAATAGGTAACATTCTGTTTTAAATATATATATATAAACACTACATACATGTGCGCACACATACACGAAGTCTGTCCGGAAAGTATCCAGCCATACACTACGAGAAAGAGTTATTTATTGAAGAAGATACATGATTTGAGAAACATTATCCATAGGATGATGACACCTTGGTCCCCTTCAAGGTAAGCACTTTGGGACCTCACACAGTTCTCCCAGGGTCTCTTCCATTGTTCAAAACACTGCAAAATTCTTTGTTAGAATCGCCACCAGCTGCGACTATCATATTTTCCTGAATCTCATTAACGATCTGAAATCTCTTCCCTTTCAAAGGTGACTTTAGTTTTGGGAAAAGGCAGAAGTCACAGGGCACCAAATCTGGGCTGTAGGGGGGCCGAGTCGCCTGGGTGATTTGATGTTTCACCGAAACACTCTGGAGATATGATGCATGAGCAAGTTGCCGATCACCAGTTGTCCGTAGCTGCCGCCATTTATGTCATATTGCATCCTCCCATGGAGGAATGTTCAAACCTAACCCAGAATTTGATGGACATTCGTTGCTCTACTTGCTCAGTCATTTTGAATGCAAGAGCCACACAGCACACATGCTCACTCAACGGCGCCTACTGCCCCCACTAATAGTACAGTCGTCATTGTTTATGCATGCACATTCCAGTCCACTCTCGTTGGCTGCCAAGTTACATCCATGTCGCACAAACCGTTCTCATTATACTTTCAATGGCTGGACTTTTTCCAGACAGACCTCATATAAGGTATATATAAGCGTATATGTATAAAAACAACAGCTTATTAAAATAACTTCTCTCTGCCTTGTTTTCTGACTCATTGTTATACTGTGGAGATCACTTTGTAGCATTTTTACAGCTTAGAGAACTCCATTGCGGGACATATATTATTATTTATGTAGCCTACTCTTTACTGATGAATGTTTACATTGTTTCCAGTCTTTTGCTATTCCAAATAGTGCCAATTTATACAAATTTTGCACAAATTCCAAATTTCCAATTTCATGTGTAACATTTACTCTGAATATAAGGCCCCACTCCCATGTGCAACGCGGTGTCATGTTTGACTTTGGTGATTCATTATTCAGACTTCACCCTCCCCCCCCCACAGTGCTCAGAGAAAGGAGTTTCCTGAAACTGTTGGTGATATCACCCTCTGTCCTTCCTGCACATTTCCCCAGCACTGACCTTCTAGTTAAGTCTGGATTAGTAGAGCCAGGCCTCCCCTTCCCACTATATTAAGTGTGGGCACAGAGATCCTTTACAATTATTTTAGAATTCTAATAATATTGGACATTATTTTATTAAATAAAAATTTAGGTTACAGCTACATATGACCTGACTTTAGTTTTTAAATTGTAAAGAAATATATTTGTAAAAATATAAAAATATGTAAAAAAATCTAAAAGAAAAAGTTACAATTATTTACACGTAAATAAATATATTTAGCAATATTTTATATATATATATATGTATATGCACACATGTGTGTGTGTGTGTGTTTGCCAACCTGGAGGAAAATACTAAATCCTTCATAAATATTAATAGTGAGAGATTATCTCTAAATTATGAGTGATTTATAGTATAGTATAGTGGTAAATCTCATGGACTCTGAAGCTAGACTGCCTGGTTAAAAATTCTGGCTCTCCCAGGCCATATGACCTTTGGCAAGTTACATAATCTCTACATGCCTCAATTTTCTCTCTGTAAAATGGCGCCAATAAGAAACTGTACCTGCTTCATGGGACTGTCTTGAGTAATGTAATGAAAACAGTACCTGGTACATAGTAAACACCATGTGTCATTGCAATTTTTAGTATTACCCATATTATTAGTAGTGATCAATCATGTAATATAATCTATACTTATAAAATAATTCAGTAAATGTTATTTTAAACCAAAAATGTATTGCATTAGTGATGCAATCTTTCCAGAAATATATCCCCCTTGTATCATAAATGTGTCAAGTTAGTAGGAAATGACAATGAAAATACGGTGCATTAGGTTTCTAGAATAAATTATTTAAAAGTTTTTAAAAAGTTCGCCCTTTTCTTCCCATTTATTTTCAGATATAGGCAGATAATGAACAGTTTCTCCTCCAGCATGGTTGTCAAACTTTGGCATGCAGCAGAATTACTTGGAGGTCTTACAACAGAAAAACCCAGGTTGCTTGACCAACACCAGAGAGTCTGATTCCACATGTCCCAAATTGACGCTGATGCTACTGGCTCTGGGGACCACACTTTGAGAACCACTGACTCACAGCACCAAAAGCCATGATCAAGTGGAGTGGCCTATGACAGGGAATCAGCACCCCAGGGCTTTCAGTTACTCCAGTTGTACGATATACCTCCTCTTCTCCCTCCCTTTCTTCTTTCCACAGACATTCACGGAGCACCTACCCTGAATATTTCCTGTGTCCCAGGCTCAGTGAAAAGCAAAACAAAAACAAAAACATTCCCTTGTGTACTGTTTTCAGTAAGCAAAGCGTTCCCATAAAGACTATCACAACTGATTCTCACACCAGCCATTCACGGTAGGTAAGATGCGATTAACCGTGTGCCGTAGATGAACGGGCCACCCAAAGCACAGGGGGGCCACACACTTGCTGGAGCTGGGAGGTTGCTAAGAGGAATTTGAACTCAGTTCCTTGCTGCCCGTTCCAGAGCTTTAAGGCCATTCTGTACTAGACTTTCTCTAAGATCCCTTCCTACTCCTTTAGTGACTTTATGATGAATATTGGTTGAATTAAATGGTGATTATTTTTTACCTATTCTTCCAAAACTGTGGCTAATACTTTCAGGTAGCATTGGGAACTCACCATTGTTGGCAGTGTAAGTCAGCAAATATTGGTTATCTAATATGTAGCAGGGAATGCACTAAGGGCTAGAGATTTTTTAAAAATCACCTGTCTATTTAAACTATATCTGTCTATCTATCTATCTAAAATAGCCCCTGTTTTTGAAGGGGCCCAAAGTCTAGTAGAAAGCTAAGTAAACAGGAAATACAAAATTATAATACAATATGGTACCAAGAGGTAGTGGACAATGGAGTAAGGACACCAACCCAGGTCGGGGAGAGGACCGGGAAAGGGTTCTTAGAAAGGTCGCGTCTCAGGTAATTTGTATAAGATGGGTGAGCAAAAGGAATGGGAGCAGGTGATCCTAGCAGAGGGACCCCTAGGAACTAACTCTCTGAGGTATGAAGCAGCAGGGTGGGTTCAGGGAGTCTGAGTTCCTTGATGGACCTGCAATGTGATGTATAGCAACACATAAGGCTGGAGAGGTCGGTAGGGACTAGATCATGGGGGCCTTAGTAAGCCACCCTTGGACGAATCCCGTATGTGATAGAAAGACTACATGTCACAGAGGTTCAGAACTTGGGCTTTCAAGTAAGACAGTGTGTTCTTGGCTCTAGTTCTTCTACCTAGTAGCTGATGATGGGCAATTTAATGTTTCTGAGCTTTAATTTTCGCAGCTGGAAAATGCGGAGAATGCCTACTTCTGTGCATTGTGCTGAGGATAGAATGAGGTAATGCAGGTACAGCTCTTGACATGGTGCTTATTAGAAAATAAGCTCACAATAAATGGCAACACAGGATAATGATGATGATGATAATTATTGTTTGAATGGGGTCATCATAAATAACTGCCTCATGTGCATCATTTTGTAACTATATTGAAAAGTAAGTATTTGGTGAGGACTCCCTGGGACTTTACTGTTTCAGAGACTATACTGTCTTGGGCAAAGAAAGCATGAACAAGCTGTGTAAGCAACTTTGCATGTTTATGCCTGTCATTCAAGATTTACTGTTATTTACCAAAAGTAGGCAGACAGAGAAATGACCACAACTCAGAACCAGAAAGGCTGTCATTAATCAGTATGTAGCTTAGGCTTTATTGTATTTGTTGTGGTAGACTCAGAGCCAAAGAGTGAGTAGGCAATTTTCCATTCATACCCAAAGTAGGGCAGGTAATCTTAAGTGTTGGGTTCTTTCCCCGGCTTCATGGGTATAACGATAACCTTCTTCAAACCAAGACAGGGAGAGGACGCTGCGACAAATGACGAATGTTAGTCTTCTCACTGACCTCATTGCAAAGGGCTGGAAGGTGGATTTTATGTGGTTTAGAAAAATAAAAACATGTGACATTGCTCAAATCTGGAGTATTGAGTCAATTTCTAGTCATTAAAATAACTTTCAAATGGACTTCAATCTATTGCAAGTTAGGCAGGCATCAACTCATATGCCAAAGTAAACTGGCATAGGTATAACCTTCCCCACCCTGCCACCCCAGCTAAAACACCCAAAGGTGGGGGTTATTGACTTCTCCCTTCCTTCTCTACGCTCAGTCCCTAGTACCCACAGTACTCTGTGTTTTGTCAGTTTCAATGAATAGAAGAGCATGTATCAGTCTTGGATGGGTGCTTTGGAAAGACAATGACTCTGGTTTATTGTATTTCCTGAAACTGGTCAGGATGTTTAGCAGCCACCCTATCTTTATCTCTTCATGGCCATCCAAATTTTGAGCTGATGTCATCTCTGCTGCTGCCACAGTCACACACATAGTCTTGGCAAGAGAAGGTCACACCACCCTCTCTACGCCCCCATTCACCTGCCACACCTCTTTCTCCTTGTAAACCTGAAAGGACTCTTAAGGAAGGAGCAAGTTGCCACCTGCTGCGCTGCCCTCCACCGGTGGAACTGGTTTTTCCTGCTACGGCAGCCCAGTCCCTCTGCTTCTGAGGCCTTGGTGACCCCTGAAGACCTCTGTGGTTAACAGCCTGGGGACAAAAACCTCAGCTTTGGCAGGCAAACAGTGAAATTGGTCTTTTCAAGTGATTCCGAGAACCTGAAGAGTGACTTCCTTGTAAAACCTGTGATTTCCCTTTCTGCTCTCCAATGAGTTGAATTTTTGAACCATACTTGGTATTCAGAACTCAAAGCACTCTCTGTGCTCACAGCCTGAGAATGTATTGCAAAGTGAACCCTTGCTCTGGGTGAGGGGCCCCCGTTGCTGTCCTCCAGGGGATAATCATACGTGAGACACTTCAACTGGCCATTGTCACACCAGGTTCTCAGTGCATTTCTGATTGAGGAAGAAGGAAGAACTATTCTGCTGTTCTTTACAAGAAATGTGCAGAAATTACTAATTTAATCCAAGCCTCACCCAGATAGAAGCTGATTATTACAGAAAGCGAAGCAGGAGACTAACATCGACTGTAACACCTGCTGGGTGCTGGGGACTCAGTACATGTACTCTTTTTTTTAAATTGATTTTTTTGCACCTTCTATTTTATTTTATTTTTTTACTTTTTAAGTATATTTTATTGATAATGCTGTTACAGTTGTCCCAATTTTTTCCTTCCCTTTGCCTACCTCTGCCCAGTACCCCCCTTCCCTCCGGCAATCCCACCCCCCTAGTTCATGTTCGTGGGTCGTGCATGTAAGTTCTTTGGCTTCATCCTTTCCTATACTCTTCTTAACACCCCCCTGTCTATTTTGTACCTGCCAATTATGCTTCTTGATCCCTGCACCATTTTCCCCTTTCTCCCCCTCCCCGCTCCCAGCTGATGACCCTCCAAATGATCCCCATACTTATGATTCTCATCCTGTTCTGGTTGTTTGCTTAGTTTGTTTTTGTTTTTTAGATTCAATTGGTTGATAGTTGTGTTTGTTGTCACTTTAGTGTTCATAATTTTGATCTTCTTTTTCTTAAATAAATCCCTTTAACGTTTCATATAATAATGGCTTAGCTTTACCTTGTCTGGGAAGCACTTTATCTGCCCTTCTATTCTAAATGATAGCCTTGCTGGGTAGAGTAATCTTGGTTGTAGGTTAAAAATTGATTTTATAAAGAGAAAGGAAAGTGGAGAGAGAGAGAGAGAGAGACAGACAGAGAGACAGACATTGATTTGTTCCACTTATTTATCCATTCATTGGTTGATTCTTGTATATGCCCTGACTGGGGATCAAACCTGCAACCTAGTGGACATGCCCTTGTTTAATCTTCCAGCAGGCTGGCATGGCAGGCTGGCATGGCAGGCTGTCAGTCATTAATTAACAAGGCAGCAGGTCCAGGGGAGCCATACCAGAAGTTACAAGGCCTGGTGAGTTGCTGAGTGCCACTTATACCATATTCTGTTGGTTCTAGCAAGTGATGAGGCCAAACCAGATTCAAGAGGCAAGAACATAGATTCCACCTTTTTGGGGCGTTGCCACAATAATCTGTGCAATGCAAGGGACAGGTGGAGTTATGGAGGCCATCTTTGCAGATTGACTACCACCCTGGACCTGGGAAAAAAAAAAAAAGAAAGAAAAAGAGGAGTAATAACAGAGGACTTGTACCTATTTCCAACGGTGTAATATTAAATGAAGCAACGTTCATAAAGTGTTTTGAGCCCCTTGGTAGAAAAGTGCAGTGTACAAAGTTTAGGGTCAAGTGTCCACTGTAAATAAACAGAAGTAGTTTCTGTTCCTCACTGTGACCTGCAAAATCAATTCAGTAGATGTAGTCAAGTTGGAGGGCATGTTTGCAATGATCAGACAAAATACAGGCCATATTCACTTGGCATACATGTGATTCACTTGCGAGGAGCTCTGGGGAAGTCATTCGCCAGAGCATCTGAAATTGAACTGAGGCCTGCAGACTGCTGGCTGGGAGAGACATGCCAAAGCATTAAGGTGCTGTGGGCAGAGAAGACAATCTGGTTTCAAATATGAATCCTACCTGGAAAGTCAAAAGGGTGGATGCTCCTAACTGTGGGTGTTGATTTGCAACTGAGCGGCTTCTCACGTAAGCAGCTGTGAGAAACCTGCTCCTGGGTAAGCAATGGCCATGATTTCTTTATCTGACAACAGTTAATGATTCTCCAAGCCACACCAGGTAGACATGCTGGTTATGAGAGTCTCTTGTTATTTCCGTGTCCCTAACGGCTTTCTGTTGATGACGGTTAGCTGTGATAGGCGGGGTTTCGTATCTCATTGCGATTTACTTCTGGAATGTCCTTGGTCTCCCTGCTTCCTGGCGATGGATTCAGAAAGCAGCCAAAGAAACACCGGAAGTTGGTAGGGGGAGGGGTGGCAAATCCTGATCTTAACATAATGTATGCGGGGGGAAGAGCAGCAATAACATCAGATTGGGATGTGCCTTGAATCTTAGCTCTGCTACTCACCAGCGCTGTCAGCTCAGACACCTCCCTCTTTTTCATTTCAATAAGGTAGCACCTGCAGTCATCTCCTGTGCAATCCATCTCTCCTGCCCTGATCCGAGCTTTTATCAAATCTTTTGGGTCAAAGCAGCGCCTTGCTAGAGTTCACATCTGAAAATGGCACTCTTCCGTGGCTCTCCACTGCCTCTCCAAACACTGGTTTGGAAAACAAGGCTTTCTGTTTTGGACCTGTCTGTTTTGGCGGGTTTTCTTCTTGCCACTGCTCTCCCTCAGTGGTAGCTAATTTTTAAAAAACAATAGTGTAAATTATTCTTCCCTGTATCCACATGCTTTACAAAAAGATTGTGCATAATAGTTTCTCCCATCAAGAGGTGGAGTGTATTTCCTCACTACTTGACTCTGGGCTGCCCTGTGACTTGCTTTGGCTCTCTGAATGGACTGGAAGTGGCACTGTGTCAATTACAGGGCCTGTAGTGCCTCTGCTCTCTCTGCTGGAAGCCTGCCACAGCCATGTGGACAAGGCCAGGCTTGCCTGCTGGAGGACGAGAGACTGTTTGGAGGAAAGCCCAGCTGTCACAGCCAGGGCAGTCCTAAACCAGTCTACGGCTAGCTAATGCCTGGACGCGCGAGATGGAGCTACCTGCCCAGCTCTCGGCTGACTGTCGAAACATGGAGCCTAGCAGAGACTAGACTCGCTCAGCTGACCCAGAGACTCCTGAGCAATAAAATGCTGTTATTATTTTTAGCTGCTGAGTTGTGGAGTAGTTTGTTACACAGCACTAGCTAATTGATGCACCCTTAATTCCATCTCCGCACTGCGGGCTCCGGTCAGACTAAATTTCTCGCCGTGTTCTGCGTGTCATCCTCATTTTCACCTTTTGGCCTTCGCACAGGCTGGTTCCTCTGCCAGGCATGGTCTTATCTTCCAGCTTCATTCCTTGCTTGGCTCAAGTCTGTTCATTTTTCATGACAAGCATAGATGGTTTTTCCTCCAGCAAGATTTGCCTAACCCTCATCAAGGGTAAATTAGCTGTCTGCGCGTTGCTCTTCCATAGCATCGTGCCCTTAACCTCTGTCTTAGCACTCGTCACACTGTATCACAGTGACCCGCCTTCTCATCTGACCTCCATGAAGTTCCTGAAGGCAGGCCTGTGTCTTGTCTGAAGTAACATTGTCTGAGCTTAACATAATGTCTCGTATATAGTAGGGGAAATAAATAACCTTGCCAATGAATGCATGAAGCTTTTCTACTTCCCTAACTTTCAGTTTCCTTGTTTATGAAATGTAAGGGGTGGGAAAAAACAGGGATGAAAATAGGCTTTGTTTTGTAGGTCGACCCTGAACCATTGGTCCTGACTGCCTGTGGCTCTATCCTGAGTAGGCTTGTGAGACTGTGACTGGAGTTACAGGGAGGAATATCATGATTAATTAGCTCCGTCAGCCATGGTCAGGAAATCACAAGCGACAGCTAACCTGCCCAAGAAGTGCCATCTAGGGAAAGATGATTTCTCTGACTCATGTGAATTTGAGTCTTGCTCAACCCAGCCTGCAATCTGCATTTTATACAGGGTGGGGCGAAAGTAGGTTTGTGCTTGTGAGTAGGTGGAACACAGAGCTTATTCTTGTATCATTATTATCTATTAATTGATGTGTTATTTTCCATACGAATGAAGGGAAAACCAAATGTGCTCCTGACTAAATGCTAAAATTAATGTCACTAGCTATGGTAGAGACTTAGGTGCTTGCCAATCCATTTTCTCTCCTGCACATACTGGACTATGTTTCTCCAGCTCCTTTGCGTTAGTGTGGGCCATGTGACTAAGTACCACTCATGGAATGTAACTTGATGTGGTATGAGTCGTCTCTGGGCTAAGTTGGTTAAGCCCAGGAAAGCCTTCTTTGTGCTTCCTCCTTCTCCCATCTTGACCAGCTCCAAAGAGAGAATCTGCTGGAAGGACCTCGATACCTGAGTGGTTGCATCCCACATCGGACGGTGCTGGGAATGAGAAATAAGACTTTCTCTTCCAAATCACTGAGATTTGGTGGGAGAGGGTTGTTATCCTAATATACCTGCCTATCCTTTTCCTTCTTTCTCTTTTTATTCTTGGGTGTGCAGGTATGGGGGAATTAGATGCCAATGTTAATGGCATCCATGGAAGTAAATGAAAATTACACTTGACACTTCAAGTTCTTTAGGTAACCTAAAGTAATGACTTTATAAATTGAGATACTCTAAAGGTCTGTGCTGTTCTGGTCTGCTTTTATTATTGCTCTTTCTACCCTTGGGTTCTTTTCCCATACAAAGTGACCCATCACAGGGACATGATAGAAGCCCCACATGGAGCACCCTCCCCTGACTTTCTTCTTCTTTTTTTAAAATATCAGTTACCCAACAGATCCTGCAAATGAAAGTTTATTGCAAGTAAAACCTAAGAAGGTAATGGGTTCTCCCCTTAGGCTCTCTGCCTTCCATAATTTGATTGCAGAAGTTTCCAAGTTCATGACAGAAACAGAAAACTTAGATTTAAAATATTCACGTCTTTCTGTCTGCAGACGTGCAGGTGCATGAATATACATTTCCAGCCGGACAGCTCTTGCTTTCCGGTTCCGGGGAGGGCAGGACCCGGGCTACCAGAAGGGGACTGGGAGAAGCTGACCTTTCCGATATTTCTCTGCCCTACAGTCTTGGGCCTCTTACTTTCTAAGTTCTGGTTTTGTTAATGTAGAGGGGCTCGTTTTTCATGCAGCAAAATGTTTTCTCCCTGCAAGCCCATCAAAACTTCCCTGTCCTGGGGCCCAGCCCTCTCGGCTGGCTATCTTCTCAACGCACTAATCTAATCCATTTTGTGATCTAATGATTTACTGGGCACCGAGGAAGGGAAGTGGCTTCCCTTCACCTCTCATGTAATAAACGAACTTGTCTGTAGTAGCCCATGGGGGGACGGTGTTGCCTAAACAGGAAGTTTCACACGGGGCACGTTAGGCCCATTAGGGTAAACACCAGGCTCTGTGGACGACCGGTGTGGGAGGTGCTTGGACACGCCTGGTTTCCTGGCATTCCTCAGGTCACCCTTTGAAGGGAGCCATGTGACCTGCCAATGCCCAGGGCTGGTCCAGGGTGTATGCTGTGCTGGCAGGGAAACTGGGCGGCGGAGATAGGGGGCATTTTGATGTAACGGGCAGTAGGATTTTAATGTGTGCCAGGGTGGGTGTGGGAGTGCTGAGTAGAGGTCAGTGGGGTAGTGTAGATTTCTGGCAAAAACAGGGCTGGAGGAGTGCCCTGGGACTAGGTAGGGGCAGAGGGAGGTTTTAAACACAAGAGAGGGCAAATGAGAGAAGGAGGCAACTTGGAGTTTGTCCTTTTTTTCATGATGTTTCTTTTTTCTTTCTTCGTTTTTATGGGGGTTATAGAGTGCACCCGAAGGCCTGAATTTTCCCATGGCTTTGATTGACAGGGAATGCCCACATGACCCCCTCCACCATCATACAAGGTCATGTTTATTGAGCCCTTACTTTGTGCCAATGGTTTCTGGTCTCAGTATCATTATCTCACATTTATAGACGAGGAAACTGCAGTTAAAACAATAACTTGTGTAAGTTTACAAAGCTCTTAAAATGGCAGAGATGTGAGGCCTGTTCTTAACCACCAGGCTTATTGTTCCAAGCACCCTGGGGTGGGGGGGCAGAAACCTTTGTAGGAGCTGCGCCCCCAGTTACTAGGCCCGCCTTTTTCAGGAGAGGTTAGTGGAAAGCCAAGAGGGCAAGGGAGCCAGCACTGAGCTGCTCAGCTGGGAGGCAGTGCTGTCAGCAAGGACTCTTCCTGCCAGCATCTTTGGCTGGCCTCTTCTCTCTGGGTAGGTCTTTTTGACCAGTGTCCTTTGGCCGATTTGGGAAAGCAGGCTGCCAGCTTGCATGTCACAAAGCCTCACCCATGCCAGAGGAAAGGAGACATCATGGTGAAAGCTCAAGAGCGTCTGGGGTTGTCATACACCTCAGCGACACCTTCGGTCACACAGTGGCTCCCAGTGGCCAGAGGTGGGTTTAACAGCGGGCGCACCGGATGCGCACCCTGGGCCCCAACTTCTGAAGGGCCCCACAAGACCCCAACTTTACACTTTTATGTTCAACTATTAGTTCAAAACTTTGTGATTATCATTATGCTATTATTAATTATTATATATATTATATTCAAGTTTTATTGGAAATAAAACATTAATAGTACATAATATTTTTTCATTTATTTAAAAATATGGTTAACATGTATTTTTATTTTTCCTGTCTCTCTCTTTTTTAAGGGGCCCAATATTTTATTTTGCGCCCGGGGCCTCAACCGATCTTAATCTGCCTCTGCCATGGCAGACTCTTCAGCCGTTCAAAGGCCCTGGAGGATGCTGCTGTGCTTCCCTTCGATAAGTCGAGGCAATGACAAAAGACAGGCAGACCTAACTGTACATTTGTGAGCAGAAAATCCATCGTGATGACAGGCTCCATTTGAATTGCCAAACGGACATGGTCTCTGGTTGGACCATGACCTCCAATGGCACATCCCGGGAAGTCAGCCTTGGCTCCAGCCCTGGCTGCCTATGTGAGCGAAGCGGTCCAGCAATCAGATTTTCAAAATCAATTTAGTTCATGCTTCAAAGTTCGTGCTGTAATTGACAGCAACTTCCTCCCTGGTTTCCTTAACTATCAGATAAAAGAAAGGGTTGAACTGTTTTAGACCTTTTTGAGGCCAGTACTCACCTCCATGGGGAATTTGAAGAGGCACCTGCAAAGAGATTTGACTTAATTCCAGACCTTTCCTTCCTGCTAGGATGAATAATTAGCAGAGTAATCCCAACTTTCGGTACCAGGAGTTTATGTACAGTGATCCAAAGTGGGAAGTCTTAAAGCAGCTTGTGCCTTGTGGTGGTGGAGTAAAAAGATTTCTACCCAAACCTGTGTTCTACGGAATGGGGATAACCATAATGAACTCTGCCGGGTGGGAGAAGGCCAATTAGCCCAAGTTGATAAAGCTCAGAGTCTTATTACAGCTTTACCACTGTGGAGAGCAGGCAGGACCTTCCTGTGACTTTGCATGGGAAACTAATTGCCCTGGAAATGTCGGGAATTTGATCTTCCATCAAATCCTCCAGCCCTTCAGATCCCTTGACAATCTTGGGCTATTTGCATCTCAAGGTTAAAGGAGGCTGTTGCTTTCTGGGTACTAATCAGTTGCAAAAAACTTTTGATCTCCTCTTGAAAACGAAAACCCATTGCAGCCGCCCTGTCTGAGCATGGTGAGAGCTGAGCAGGAGAGGTGCTGAAAGGCTGGCTTTGTTGGAACGAGCAATGTGCCCAGCCGTCGTGAGTTTTAATTCTGTTTTCCTTAGGGCTCTGTGAGATTACAGAAAATCACTTAATACTTCTGAGTTCTTTTTCTCCCCCAAATGTGATGTGAATTTTGTCGTTTCTCCTCAGGGAGAAACTGGAGAAATTACCATCATAAAACCATAGATCATCATAACTTGTAGATCTAAAGGAAAGAAACTCTGCAAACAAGTTTTCTGGGGGAAATATACATGCTTACACATAGACGTGTGTCCTATTTTCCTACTGTGCTATTTCAGCCATACTAGGTACTTTTTAGAGCTAAAAATTACTCTTCTACATAAGGGCTTCTCAGCAGTGACACTGTTAACATTTCGAACCAGGTCATTCTTTGCCATGGCAGGATGGTCCTGAGCATTGTAGGACGTTTAGCAACATCCCTGACCTTTACCTGCTAGAGGCCATGAGCACATTATTAAATTAATTCAAGAAGGAGGCCAATAGACTAAGGTGGTTCTAATGCCTCAGACACCAACATAAGTAAACCAGAACCTGAGCCTGTAAATGCTTAAGATTAAGAAGTCAGAACCTAAGGACAACCAATCACAAACGACCAATTAGGCTTTTCAAGTAAGGCAACTGCTTACACTGTAGTGAATCAAATAATTTCCTTGCATTGTTTCTGGGTCTTCTCTGTAAAAGTCTAATCCCTAGCTCTCGTGAGAGGAGTGCTCCTAAACACTTCCTGTTTGGTGCTGCCCAATTTAAATCAATTTTTGCTCAAATAAACTCTTTAAAAAAATTTTTTTGGCATGCCTCAGTTTACCTTTTAATAACCCCCCCAAGTTGTTCTGCCTCCAGACATTACCACATGTCTCCTGGGATTGGATTGCCATGTTTAGCAAATAAAAATACAGGATGCCTATTTACATTAGTATTTCAGAGAAACAATGAATACCTTTAGGATGTGTAAATTGAACTGGTGTACTCTCTTTAATGTGGCAACCTCCCTGGGGGATGGAACCACCCCCTAGTTAAGAACTACTCTTCTAATAAAGATTGGCTTTTATCAGTGAACTCACATCATCAACCCCCTCAGCCACCTTCTCTTACTCCTGCCTGCTTTTGTTTTTTTCCCCATCTCTTTTCCTCATTCCAGCCTTCAGGACAGAGGATAAAATAAATTACATTGGGGGCCTCACCAGTAGCCTTAAGCATGAGAGCCAATGGAAATAAATTGCTACTCTGATAAAATGGGAGTTAGTCAAAAAATAAAAACAGTGTAGAACAATTCATAATCATGCCTCTACAAGCAGAATCCTTCCAGGGTTGGCATGGGACCCACTCAGGCCTCTGAGGAAAAGAAGCTTCACCTGCTTCCAAGATCTCCCTTTGAAAGTCAAGTGCAGAAGTTACTGCGAGTGTTTCTTTTTTTTTTCCATTTAATCAGCGGATATTCTTTGAGCAAGGACAGTGGCAACCAGGTGCTTCACGGCACACAAATAAGGGAAAGGCACAATTTGTGCTTGGTAGAGGAGAAGCCCGCCGTCCTTCCGTAGAGAGACACTCGCTGATAACAGGTAGCACATTCCCAGGGCCTCATCAAAACGCAGAGAAGAGAAACAGGTAACTGGGCCGGGAGGAGTCAGGGAAGCCTTTGCAGACGAAGGGTGGTAGAGTTCCTGCTGTGGGTAAACAAAGCTAGTTGGAGACATGTGATTGCATTCCAAGGCTCAATGATTTGATGCTCAAAGCAGACAATAATATGGAGTTCCTTTAAATGAAGTCCCTTAGGTATTTATTCTGTGTTAGTTTGGAGGAGCACGCATGGGGGAAGGACAGAGGAGGAGGCTAACTTTTGTTAGCCTTTCTTTCCTTTATTGTCGCCAAGGATTTGTTATTGCTCAGTCCCACAAAATGGGGGTTAATCAGACCATCAGCTTAGAGACCCCTTGTTGGTACTGAGCCTGCTCCCGGAGGGCACTCCTGCTTCCTACCCCCACCACGCACAACTTATTTGATATTTCATCCCGTTCCATAGGAGCTCTTGCTGAGACAAGGTCTCCAATCTCCTAGCTTTGTCACTGTGTTTCAGTGGCCCTTATAGATTGTTGATTGCCCAACTAGTCCCCTTCTTAACCCAGCTCTAAGCCTCTCAGGATATTATTGACACAGATGTTGTGATTAAACCGTACATATACAGTTCACTCTGTGAAAGGGTCTTCACCATATGCTCCATGAAGGGCTTTCTCTGGTGGTGGCAGAAGAGGCAGGACACAAGGGTGCCATGGGAGGAGCATTGGTCTGAGACACAGGAGCCTAGTTCTGAGCTCTGACTCTGCAACTGACTTGCTGCGTGTTCCCCTGTAAGTCACACTCCCACCGCGGACTTCCCTTTCTTTCTCTAAAGATGGAAGGGAGAACTAGAACCACGTGGCAAAACAGGTTTTATCTTCTATACAGATGCTGATTGATTGGTAGCAGTTCCCAGGAATGCTGCATAGAGAAACCTTTTTAGACCACATCTGGGCTCTGGAAGAAAGTGACCGATTAGTGATGTCTGCCATGGGTGAGAAAGGGATGGCAGTGGTGATAATAGCATGTGTGTCTCATTGTTAGTACCCCTTGGGTGAATGGGCACTAAGAAATTCCAGTCAGAGTTCTGAAACCATGTGAATATTGGTTAAGCATTCAAAGATGCTGCCTTGCGGCATACCTCCGCTGCCTTGCGACATACCTCCGCTGCCTTGCGGCATACCTCTTCAGGGGAAAGGCTAAGGGAGTAAACCCCGACAGAAAATCCGGAGCCGGAGTCCCTAAGGCGGTTTGACGTTGTAGTCAACACCGGCAACTCCTGCGGCGCACCTGAAGCCAAGCTGTATTGACTCCGTCTTTCCCTTGGACCCTTCAGCTGCGAAGAGAGGGGGGGTCTGCTGCATGGGCAACAGCAGACCCTCCATATCACCCTGCCCAGGCTCTGTAGCTTCAGCTTCACTGGAGAGGACACTCCAGCGTCATCGCAAGATGTCGATTCAACACGGGAGGAGACAGATACCGTGTCACTCCCGAGTCGGACTGCACAGTCATTCTCGGCGGTGCAGATAGACTCTTAAGAAGCTACACCATCGTCTCTCGAGACGGACGGCTGCCGACGACATTCAAAGATGGTTTGTATATTCATATATTCAGAACTTGGATTGTGTGGATTTTTCCAAAACAAACAAACAAACAAGAAAATAAGATAATTGGGTTGCTTAGAGCAGAATAGCGATAATTCTTTGCTTCTTTTAGAAAAACTTTGCTTCTGATCCCCCATCAATGGGATCCATGTTTTTTCTGGAAGTGGGAGATTCTTACACTAATAGAGTCATATTGTTGCTAAGACCACCAGCACACACTGAGATATTTTATCATAAAATAAGTTGATATGACCCTAACCAAAACAAAATGAAGCAAAAGCCAAACACTATGAACCTAATTAAAAGGTAAACTACAGGCTGAGTGAAGATATTCGCAAATATTTACCTAAAACATAAAGACCTCCTAAAACCAACAAGAAAAAGGGAGACAACCCTGTAGAAAAAGGACCAAGAACATATAAACAGGCAACTCAAAGAAGAAGAAATATAAACCCATTAGACATATAAAAGATATGAAAGATTCAATTATTTTAATAATAAAAATATGCAAAATGAAGCAGCATACTATTTCCTTTTATTGTCTTGGTAACTAATATTCAGAGTTGATAAGGAGGTGAGATGACAAAGGGCATAAACTGGCACAACCATTGGAGGACAATTTGGGCTCCTCTATGAGCACCTGCAGTGAATATATCCTTTGACCTAGAAATTTCACTTTTAGGAATTTATCTAAAAAAATCCTGGTGCAATGATATGCATATATATTTGCACCCAAGGACATGCATTGCAGATTCAGCCAAATGTATTGGTTTGGGTGCACAAGATGGAAACCGTGTATTTCATGTGGGTGGAATCAAGGGGAAGTGCTGGACCCATTGGTAGATGGACCCGAGTCGGTCACTTTTCCAGCTGGTGGCGCACGGCAGCATCAGGCACGTGCAGGAATCAGTGTTAGTTCATTCATCTCCAAAATGACATACTTTTAATTTTCCACAGGAGTGGTAAAAAAACCCACACACACACAAAAACTTGTGTCTGTGTATGTATGTACACACACACATAATTCATGTTAGTTAATTCATGAAAAAAAGCCTGGAAGGCCCCACACTAAAAAGTTAATGAATGGAGGTTAATTGGGGGTTGGGATTTGACGGTGGCTGTAATGGTAATGAGTAGATTTTTGCCTTTTAAATTTCTTTATTATTTAACTTTGTTCTAATGAGCAAATAGAAAGGTATATTTGAGAAAAAATAAAAACACTTCAAAAGTATTAAGTATCACAACTTTGGAAATACAGATAGGGCAAAGGAAAATGTACCTTATCTGTATTCTTTTAGTTAAATGTAATGAAAAGAGTTAAACATTTTTCAGTTACAGTTGACATTCAATATTATGTTAGTTTCAGCTATATAACATAGTGATTAGACAGTTATATAATTTAAGTGATCCCCCTCGTAAGTCCAGTGCCCAGCTGGCACCATACATAGTTATTACAGTATTATTGGCCATGTTCTCTGTGCTTTACTTCACATTCGAGTGACTATTTTTATAACTGTCAGTTTGTACTTTTTAAATCCCTTCATCTTTTTTTCACCAAACCTTACAACCTCCTTCCCATCTGGCAACCATCAATTTGTTCTCTGTATCCATGAGTCTGTTTCTATTTCTTTTTTTGTTTATTTTGTTTTTAGATTCCACATATAAGTTCAATCATATGGTATTTGTCTTTCTCTTTTGGACTTATTTCACTTAGCCTAATACACTCTAGGTTGTTGCACATGGTAAGATTTCATTCTTTTTTTATAGTTGGGTAACATTCCATTGCACATGTGTACCATTATCCGTTTGTTTGTCAATGGACATTTAGGTTGCTTCCATACCTTGGATATCGTAAATAGTGCTGCAGTGAGTCGAATCTAAAAGAGATTTCCTAGGAGAAACTCAGGAACAACTCTCAAATGTTGACACAAGGCGGGAATGAATGAGAAAAGTTTTGTTAACAAACAGGTTTTGAATTTGGAGATTTAGAAATCACTAGTGACCTCACAGTATGCAGATTACACACTCTTATCCCCTCACACTTACATTATGGGAACCTGTAAAAGGCAGGTGATAAGATGTAATTCCTGGGATTAATGTGAGGATTCCGTGATATAGCCCCTAAATGGTGGTTAAGTACTAAGCTCAGGCCCTCATTTGTTCATTAAAATAATATTTTATCCATGTTTTAATGTAGGCCAGGTGTGGTTGTAATATCTGCACATAGAACAGTGAATAAAACACATAGGGTTTGTGCTCTCACAGACCTTACAGTCAACCTGGGGCAGGGACAGGCAGTAACAAACAAAAACACCTGAGAGTGACAGATGCTATACAGAAATCAAAGGATGATCTGATAGAGAGGATGGGATGGCTACTTTAGGGACATTGGACAGGAAAGGCCTCCTGAGCAAGCGACACAGACTAAGAGCTGAATGGCCAGAAAAGCCATTATTGACTATTATTATTCCTTTCATCCTCTTTTTCTTTTTAAAGATTTTATTTATTTATTTTTAGAGAGAAGGGAAGGGAGAGAGAGAGAGAGGAAGAGAAACATCACTGTGTAGTAGCCTCTGGCACGTCCCTAACTGGAGACCTGGCCCACAACCCAGACATGTGCCCTGACTGGGAACCGGTGACCTTTGGGTTCACAAGTTAGGACTCAATCCACTGAGCCACACCAGCCAGGGTTCCATTCTTCCTCTTTTTCTTTCCGGTTCTCCCTCTTTCCATCAGCTGTTCACCTGCCTTCCACATTGCCCCATCTCATCACATCACTTTCCTGCTTGAAACCCATCCCTGCTTCCCTGAGAGATATTGCAGATCGTTATCCGGACTCAGAAAGCAGAGGAAAGTGCAGCTTTTCTGTTACAGGCTGGCTGGGTCTCCACGTGGTGCTGTACAAAAGGCATCCTTGCCGGAGGCAAAGGCATTCACACCTTCCAGGGAGACATCTGATTAGAGACAGCAGGGGAGGTGCAGATGCAGACTCGGAGGAGGGGGCGGATAGGCAGCTAACTGGAACTTAATCTATTAGAAGAGGGAAGGCCTTTGAAAAGTGAATTAATGATATTTATAGCTGCATCAGGTAAGTAGCAGGCGAGAGCTGCTGATAATGAGGCCAAGGTTGAATTCCCCTGTGGACCAGAGTGCTTCCCATGGAGAAACTCCGCTGTTCACTCCCTGGCGCTGAGACTTTGGCAAATACATGTCATACCTCTCTGAACCTCAGTTCTCCAGCTGCGTGTCCCAAATGTCATAGGAATAAATGCAAATAGATAGTAAAGTGCTTTTGAAAATCATAAATTTTAAATATGTTCTATTATTGTTACTGCTTTCATTATTATTTTCATGGTCTAGGTATCTCCCACCCATTTATCTTTTTTTGTTTTTAATTTTTTTAATTTAAGTTTTATTTTTCAATTAGCATACAGCACAGTGGTTAGATAATCATACACTTTACAAAGTGTTCCCCCCGATATTTCCAGTACCCACCTGGCACACAGTACAGAGTTATTATGATATTATTGACTGTATTTTCTGTGCTGTACTTTACATCCCTGTGACTATTGTGTAACTACCAATTTGTATTTTTCAATCCCTTCACCTTCCCTACTTCTTTTTTATTTTTAACCTTTGTCCGGAGATATGTTTATTGATTTTAGAGAGTGAAAGCGAGAGAGGGAGAGGGGGGCGGGGAGAGACTGCCATGTAAGAGAGAAACATCAATTGGTTGCCTCTTGTATGTATCCTGACTGGGGATCGAGCCCACAAGCAGATATGTGCCCTGACCAGAATCAAACCTACAGCCTTTTGGTGTACAGGTGACACTCCAACCCGCCAGGGCGCCTTCCCCACTTCTTATGCTGTGTATCAGCTGGCTATTTCTCGGAGTGGAGATTCAGCCACACTGTGAATGTGCCTTATAAACCAATCAATAGTCCTTCACTAGGCCCATTATATTGGCCCTTAGAATGAATACAAACTATATTCTCAAGGGTTGGTGCTCGGCCTGTTCTACCTACTTCTGGCTAAATCCTTTTCTTACTTCTGTTAATGTTTGTTCCACTCAGTTGCAGAGCTTCTAACCACTAATGAGTGTGGATTTCCTGTCTCCTCCCCAAGAAGTCTAGGTTAAGTCACCTCGTTTTTTTTCTTTTTCTTTTTGTGCTTGTGTCTGATCTCCAGAGAACTAGAAATTAGGTCATTGGGCGTCCACTGCCCAGTGCTGACAACTATATAACATATGGGCCTTCCTCCCATTCCCCGCCCATTGTGGACACTGCTAACTGATTACTGCGCTGTCTCCTATTGATGTGGCTTTAAGCGCTCTAATATGGGTACCCGCTGGGCACATGTGGCTAGTGAGCGTTTGACATGTGGCTAGCAGGAAGACCTCACCAAAGAAAAAAAGTAATGTATCTCAATTTTTTGTATTGATTACAAATTGAAGTGATAATATTTTGCATTATTGGGTTAAATTAAATATGCTACTAAAGCTAATTTTACCTGCTTCTTTTAATTTCCATTAAGTGGCTACTAGAAAATGGGAACATTTTTATGTATCTCACATCTGTGACTCATGTTCTATTTTTACAGCACTGCCTTCAAATTGTCCTTAAGGCAGTTCTCCAGGCAGTCAATTACCAAACCAGAAATAAAAGCATAGTATTTAATAGGAGTGAGAGGGAGGCTGACACATTTTGAGTTTTCAATGTTACAATAAAAAATAAGGATCTTCCAGTTTATCTAGTTTAGTGGTTCCCAAACCTGTCTGTGCACTAGAAGCCCTGGGACCTTAAACTGTAAAATTACAGATTTCCAAGTTCCACGCCGGAGATTCTGATTTAGTAGGTTTGGGATGGGGCTCCAGATTGTGTACTTTACAAGCAGCCCGAGAGATTCCGGTGTACAAACAAGTTTGAGAACTCCTGATCTAGGACTCCTACATTTCGACAAAGGGACTTTCCTGGGGTGACAGAGCTAGGACCAGAGCACACGCTTCTCATGGATTGTATTTTGTACTTTAGATCCTTAGAGTATTTTGTGTCACTGGGACCTGAGAGTCTTTGCAGAACCCGGGATGGAATGAGGAACTCCATTGCATCTCAGCAGGCGGTAACCTTCTCTTCCTGATTCGGGGAAAGCCTGGTTTGGCTCAGCAGCCCCCTCTGCTGTCAAAAATCCAATCCCTCATGCAGCCCGGCCCAGCGGGCTGTGGGGGGAGGGACACAAAAAGACGTGGCATTTAGGACAGTGGGGTGGAGGAACCTACTCAGGCCGTGGTCAGAAGGAAGCACTGCAGTCTGAGACCCCGAGAGCCAGAAGGGCCTGCAGAGGTCATTCACATGACTGCCCCCAGGTTGGAGGAAAGAATTTGGACTAATCACTTTATTACTCTGGGCCTCAGTTTCTTCTTCTGAACAAGGGGGATAATGACATGCTCTGTACCCCTCCCTCCAAGGACACTATTGTAATAGTCTAATAGAATAATGCCAATGTTGTTATCTGTTACCAATGTCTTGGTCCAAAGACACACAGCTAGTTAGAGATCGAAGCAGACTTTGAACTCTGGTCTCCCAGTTGTGGTATATCATATAATTTCAGCGAGCAAAGAGAGATGTGTTCAGCTGCTTCTGGAAGGACAGGGGCAGGTAAAGCTTATGAGGGAGGTTGAGGCTGGCCTCCTGCCTAGGTGTGGTAAAGCCAGGGAGCTACCTCCTTATTGATTCATTCATTACTCACTTACTCAGCTTATGTTGATCGAACAGCTCTTATATGATGGAATCTGTGCAGGACATGGTGATATAAAGTCAAACTAGGCATGGTCCTTGTTATGCATAGGGTTCCATGCTATGTCTCCCTGAATATTTCTTTTGTCAGAAATACTCACAACTGACTGTCACAGTGCACAGGCAACATGACTGGGAGCTGCGTGCCCGGCATGGTGCTAGGCACTTCCTGTGTCCTACCTCCAAGCACAGAAGGAATAATCTAGAGAAATTTAGTAAATTCCCCAAGGTAACCGTGTAGCAGGTGCTGGAGTCGGACCCATGCTCACTGTTTAAAACACAATGCCGTCCTGCCTCGGAAAGCACTTCCTTTTGCTAAAACCATTAGGTGGCTGTCAAGCCCGAGGCCAAATTCGTATTTACCTGAGCATGTTCATCTAGGTGCTATTTATACCACCGGAAGATAACCTAAAATAGTCAACAACGTTTAAACAGGTTGTAATACAATATTTTTGAAGAACATTTAATGATCTGGGAAAGTACCATTGATAAAATGCTACTTTATAATAGGAAAATAAAAATCTCTTGGGTACTAATTTTGTAAAACGCCCACTCACACCCATGACTGTGAAAAAAAGGATGGAAAGCAGTTTACTGCTGTTTTTAATATTATTGTTGAGCAGTAGTGTTTTAGAAAAGTCTTATTTATCTTCGAACTTTTGGAGTTTTCCATATTTTCTCCACCCCCCCGTCCCCCACCTTTTTAGCTATTTGGATGGGTGTGCTGTGGTATCTCATTTTGTACCACATACTATTTTTATAATCAGACAAAAGTAAGCCTTATTAAAAAAAAATAAATAAAGCTGAAGTGATTCCAAGAAAAAGAAAGAGAAACAAAATCTACTGGAAGTAAACTTGATAAAATTAGCAGTGCTCTCCTCTGAGTGAGTTATGAATCTACTTTTCTTGTCCTACTTTGCTTTAATTATTTTCCAAATTGTTCAAAAATAAATTCATATTCATTTTATTGTGGAAGAAAACACTGTATTTGTTTAAAAAATGACACATGAGAGTTACTATATTAATCAAAGATAATTCAGTGTTATTTTAGTGGTTAATGACTTTATGATAGCTTAAAAAGTGATGGGTTTTGATGGGCCATATTTGGGCCTTACTTACATGTACTGTGAGGCTGAGCAAGCTGCCTCCTGCGTCTTTGGTTTCTTCCTCTTTTTTATAAGTGGATTGTAATATGTATTAAGTCCTCTCTCAGAAAGAAAATGTGTTCAACTGATAAGCCCTGGAGGAAATGAGAGACAGGACAAGGGGGTTTTGATGGGGAACAGAGACTCCCTCCATAGGGGTTTCAAGTGGAGTAGAAGAGCCATTTGCCACGGGATTCAGAGAAGAGACCCAGGCCCACAGGCAGGCAGCAGAGTGTAGTGAGGAGCATGTGAGTTTTAGAGTCAGACAGTCATGGGTTCAAATCCAGCCATGACCTTCTTCTTGATCTTTGATTTTAGGCAAGTATTTTCATCTCTCTGAGTCGCAGTTTCTGAATCTGCTAAACCAGCAGTCCCCAACCTTTTTGGCACCAGGGACAGGTTTTGTGGAAGACAGTTTTTCCAGGGACCAGGGGATGGGGAGAGAGGGATGGTTTTGGGATGGTTCAAGCGCATTACATTCAAGCTCACCTCCTGCTGTGCAACCCGGTCCCTAACAGGCCTGGACCAGTCCTGGTTCCGGGCGGCCGGAGGTTGGGGGCTCCTGTGCTAAACGAAGATATTAGTATCTTTATACTCTTAGTGTGTATGTGTGTGTCTTAAATCAAATAGTATTTACAGACATTTCATATACAGAAGTGTATGTGACAGTTTTTGCCTTAGAGTGTAGTAGGCAAGTGACAAAACTGGGAGAGAAGGACTTGAAATAGAAGGAAATTAAAGGGGGCCAGAAACAAATTTAGAAACCTAGATTGCGAAGGCTTAACTGAGTGCTGGAGATGACCTCATCAAAACCCTCATTTTGCAGAAGAGAAAAATAAGGCCTAGAGTTGAGTCCCCATGGCAGTGGTGGCAGGGCCGCTGTGGGGACAGGCGGTTTATTTTCCAGCCACACCACAATTTGACTCTAGCCTGGTGTCAGTCAGATGAAGTGGAATTTTCCTTGCACATCCCACTTGGGGTTTTCAAACACTGTAACCAGCAAGAGAACAGAAAGCAGGTCTCCAGGAGACTTGTCAGTAGGAGGTGAAACTCTTCTCTTCGACTCTTTAAAATGCTACAAGCTCAAGCAATAGGCACAAAATTTGTGTTGTTGACCAGTTTAGCTCCACCCTGGAGCTGTTTGCTGCATTTGACTCCGAGTCTTCTCGAGGTCAGGCATCAGCTTCCCTAGCAAGTTCATCCTGTCCACCGAGGGCTCTTCTGTGTATTAATTTCATCCGCGAGCAGTTTCCCCCACTGCCCTGGGCTGCAGGCTAGACACTCGCTGTGTGACAGCAGTGTGAGTATCTGTCACTTTCAGAGGAGAACAAATATTCTTCCACACTCATTTGCCCCATCAGTTTCTTTCAAGATTGTTCACCACTGGTTGGTGGCATTAGCTTTGCTTCTCTGCTTAATTTCAGGGAAAAAGATTTCTTTTTACAAAGCTAGAAATTAAGAGCTTAAAATCTCTCCTTTCAAACATCCAGAGTTTTTAGTTTTTTGTTTTTTTGCCTGTAGAAGGATTTCAGCAATCTCTTGGGTGGTTTTACCGAAAAGTCAAGTCAAGATCCGGCTTGAATCTTCTCTTGCGTCGTGACTGGAATCTCTATAAAAAGTCTCCTCTCCCGCACCCCACACCTCTCCCTGACTTTGCAGAGGGGTGCTCCTGAGTCAGCAGTCCTTGCCCGGGATCTGAAGACAGGAAATAACATTCAGCTGGGAAAGCTGTTTTCACAGGAGGATTTTTATACTCCGGCCTCATTCAAAAAAATAATGAACTTCTGTGGGAAAATCTCTTAAGAAATATCTAGCCTAGTTTTCTATGATGTTCTTGTAAAGAAGTGAGAGGACTTTGTGAGTCTGGACCCATCTTTTGTTATCTCTTAGGATTAGGGTTAGCTTCATGCTGCTGGAAGGAACAGTTTCTGCCAAGCTCCTTCAACCCAGAGTCTAGGAAACAGAAGAAATATTGATACATTCTTGTGCTTTCCAACACAAATGTATTTCATAGAGTCCTTGCTGCTATAAAGAAATTCTTTGAAAGCAAAATGCAAGAGAGCATTGTTTATAGAAAAGTCCTTTCTTCCCTTGGCTAAGGGCTCCTTGTTCTTTTGCTGCCTTCACTGCCTCCCTGGCATGCTCTGTTCATAAGGCAAAATCAATATTGCAGTCCATGTACTGACATTCACTAAGGTAGGGAACATAGAGTCACGGCCCCAAAGGCAATGCGGTGGAACAGAAAGACCTGGAACTCAGTCCGGTGGCATAAATTCAGGTTCTGGTTTTGCTAATGATTTCTCAGACCTCGGGATCACCAGTCGTACCTAAGGAAAAGATTTTACAGGTCAATAGTGCATGTAAGGCATTTAACATAGGTTCAGCCACAGAGTCAACACCCCGTAGATTCTAGCTGTATAGCTGGCTGAAAGTTTGCTCCACATAATGCTTTCTTCCTTAATAGGTGTGTGTGTGTTGGGAAGGGGTTGGGAACTGGATTCCTGTAAGAGCCTGAGAGAGAGAGCTGCTGAAAGGGGCCAGGATATAGGAAGAACTGCACCAGATTTGTTGAAGACTCAGGGCTGACTCCATGTATGATGTATTAGAAATGTGGTAGACATTGAGTTAGATTTGGGCTCCGGGTTCCGTTCTATTGATATTTTTTTGTGCAATACTATGTAAGTTACTTTAAAAATAGCCCTCTTACAGGTTTAGCAGAGTGACCCAAGTTTTCTGGGGTCTTCCCCTTCTTCCACTTCAGATGTTGAGAGAACTAGCGTGGAGCGCTGGGAATGACTCCATTCTCCAGCCCTGAAGAAGCAATTAGAGCAGTCTGAAGGTGTTGGCAGAAGTGTAATAAACCTTACCGGTGTGTTATTTGGGGTTGCTAACCCTCCTCACAATTGGACTCTTCTATTCACAGATTAGCACCAGTAATAAGCCCAACTGAAGAGAGTGGTTCTAATTGGTTCCTGGCTATTACTTTGGGATAAAAGTTGACCATCTTTTCTGAGAATTGTCTGTTTAAAGCTGTGTGTACAGTTTTCCCAAGTGAACTGATAAATAGTGAAAAATTCACTCCACACCCTGATTGTTGAGTTTGTGGAAAGCCCGTTCAAGGATCTGACTGGTTTTTATGTATGAACCCATAGAGTATTTTGACAGCATGTGGATACTGAGTTCTTGTCCAAGTGTGTGCATTGGTGCATGTGTGTATAAGTTTGTATGTGTGTTAGAAAGAGAGAAAGTGTGTGTGAGTGTGAGTGTGAGTTTAAAACCATGATGCAGACAAATGAGAATAGACACAGAAAAATAAACCAACCAAAGGCTTCAGTAGAAATCTGCTTGCTTGATTGATCTCTCCTGTGTTAGTGTAACTTAAAAGGCATAATGAAAACATTTCGGATTAATGAACATGACCTGTGATAAATTCTGACCCCATAGGAGGAAAACAAATACTGAGAAGAAGATTCAGTCCCAGAACTTAGGGTGTTCCAAACATTTCTTTTCAGGAAATTATTATAAGAAGGATATCTATTTAAGTTAGATGTTATTGTTTCAGTCAAGAGCTATTGTATGATTTTTTTTTTTTTTTTGGTGACTTATACACTCTTTCAATTAGTCCTTCATATTCTCTTATTGTGGTGAAATATACATAACATTTACCAATTTAAATGAACGATTCCCTGACATTAAGTACATTCATAGTGTTGTGCAACCATCAGCACCATCCATCTCCAGAACTTTTTTATCTTCCCACATTGAAACTTGGTACCCATTCAATCTTTTATTTTTAGAAGACAGAAAACTACAGATTTTGGAACCACCCATACCATATTCACATAAGAATAAGGATCAGCACACCTTTTATATTTGCTTATTCATTTACTCATTATTCAACAGGTGTTCAGAGAATACTGATAATGAGCCAGGTACTGTGCTGGGGATGATGTTGAACAAAGCAGACAGTCTAGCCCTCAGATCTTACAGTCTGTAAGAAGACTGTTCTCTTCTTGGTGTGGTAGGCAGAATAATGGCCCCCCCAAAGATGCCCATGTCCTAATCCCTAGGACCTGTGACTGTATTACCTTACATGGCAGAATGGGACTCTGAGATGTGATTAAGTTTAAGGATTTTGAAATGGGAGATTATCCTGGATCATTTGTGTGGGCCCAGTGTAATTATAATATAAGGGAAAGAAGGAGGCAGGAAAATAAAAAAGGTTGAGATAACATAGTAGAGTGATAGGAGGTGGGGCATGAGCCAAGGAATGTGGGTGGCTCTAGAAGTTGGAAAAGGCCGAGAATGGATCTCTTCTAGTCTCCAGGAGGAGTGCAGCTTTCCTGACACCTTGACTTAAGCCTTTAAGACTCATTTTGGACATCTGATCTCTAGAACTATAAGATAATAAATTTGCACAGTTTTAAGCCACTATGTTTGTGGTAATTTTTTTATAGTAGCAATAGAAAACTCCAATGTACTTGTCTTTTTGCTTAGTTTTAAGTTAACGTGTTTCTTTATGGTATGTTTTGCCTGGGTGGTTCAGGCAAGTGTGAAGTTTTTCCAGAATACAGAATTGTGTTTACTCCTGAAGCCCTGCCTGCCTCAGGTCATCAGCCCCTTGTCTGGACTTTCAATGGACTGTAACATATTTAATTCAGCTCTATTTTTTAAAAAGATTTTATTTATTTATTTTTAGAGAGAGGGGAAGGGAGGGAGAAAGAGAGGGAGAGAAACATGTGCAAGAGAAACACTGACTGGTTGCCTTTCGTACTCCCCGCTCTGGGGACCTGGTCCACACCCAGGCATGTGCTCGGACTGGGAATCAAACCTGCGACCTTCCAGTTTTCAGGCTGGTGCTCAATCCACTGAGTCCTATCAGCCAGGGCACTTCATCTCTATTTTCTCAGCCCCAATACCATGCTGAGTATACCATACATCTAAAATTCAATTTAGGAGACATCCTACCCTTGGTTCAGCTGCTTTTGCAAACAGCACAGCGTTCAGGAGAGATGGTCATTCTATTACTTAGTAAACTTGCAAACGTGTAACCACTTTGTCTACCATTAAATTGGTTGCCACCAAGTTATGGTAGTGTATTCATGTGTGCTAATACTAAACTATAAGAAACAAGATTTTTCTGCAACCCAGATAGAAGGCATAAATGTTCTACACAGGAAGATGTCTTTCTTACATTTAAAAGAAAATATTTGCCATTTGTAAACTCTCAATATTTACCTACTCTTGTGCTTGTCAGAAACAGTACTTCTTATCCTTTTTGCCAGAAAAACTTATTTTGAGAAAGAGGTTGATATTTTCCAAGTTTTCAGACTTTGTTCTGTGGCCTCCCTCTCTAATCTGCTGTGCACAGAGAGGTCAGGACTGAGTAGATAAAGAGTAAGCAGCTACTGATTGGTGTTTGAAGACAAAATGTGAGCATGGGAATGGGAACTCCATATTCTCTGTGTTCTTGACATAAGACCAGAGAAGAACAGAGTCTCTCATTTATCTGAATTCTAGATTTCCTCATAAAAGTGAATTAAAAAAATAAAAAATGTGAGGTGCTAGCGAAACATGTCTGTTTTGTGTTAGAAATGAAATCTAAGGAAGAGAGAGTCGAACCTCTTTAAAATGGCGTATCAGGCTCTCCATGACCAGGCTGACCCTTTTCCTTACCTATTTAGTCTCATCTCTCATTGTTTGACCTCCTAATCTTCTAGCCATTCTGAATTTTTTTTTGTTCTAACACCCTGAGTCTCTAAGCTGTTTTAACTTGTACCCGACTTAGCCTGCGCCACGCTTTTTTCTCCCCGTCGTGCCCCGCTCTTGGCCTTGCTGATGCCCACGCAGCCTTCAGCTCGGAGCTTGCTCTTACATGCTGTGTTATTGAGGACCACCTACTTGTCCTTCTCCCCCGCTAGACCATAAGCTCCTAGGAGTGAGTGGCTTGGGGGGGGGGGTCTGTGTTTTTTCTGCTCATTGTTTATCCCACTCTGCCTGGCACTTGCTTCTAACAGACTGGCACTCTGCCTGCAGGCCAGATCCACCTCAGTCAGCCTTTTGTGCCACCATTTGTTTTAATTGCGCGGTTGTACATGACCGAGCAAACGGCAGACGGGGGTACCTGTGATCAAACAATCCCGAGATTTTAAGCACTTTTGTTCATTCCTGGAGCAGTCACTGAGCCTTGGCAATAGGCAATTTAAATTCCCGACAACGAGTTTTTAAGCCGCTTCAATGGCTACATTTTGAGAATAGTGGGAAAACCCCGACCCTCTGATAATTAGACTGACTCAGTTTTCATAATTCTACTTTATGCACCAGAATGGTTAGCAAACTTCATTATCAGCAGGCGGATGAGAAAGCTTTTAGCTTGTAATATAGATCTTGTAATTTCGATCTGCAACCAAACTATGGCCACTCTGCAGAACATTGTTTTGGACAAGATGATCCTCTAGTTTCATCATTATAAATAATTTCAAAGCAGGCACAACAAAAGCATACAATTAGCGTCTCGTCCATGTATGTTTAATCCAAAGAAAGGACAGCTGACAGCCACAGGTGAAAGCAGTCACCATAAACCCCTGTAACCCAGGAAGCCTGCATTGGCTGAATTTGTAAAATGATATTTTTTAACCCCTCTGTATATCTGGAACATTGCCAGAATCTAAAAGACTCTACCAATTAAGGGGCATGTATTTTTAAGAAATTTCCAGAAAAGACATGCGGCATTACGTGACAAAACATCCCGGGCTTTCCCTGTTGTAACACTCATGAATTGCTCCTTCAGTTTCTAACCCACAGTGGCCTGAAAGCTCCATCAAGGCGAAGGCCATTTCCGTCTTTGCCACCGAACCCCCACACGCAAAGTAGACACTTCCTAAATATTTGTTGGATGGGTAGGTGAATGATACGAACGGATAAACTTCCCTAGTGATACACTGGTGCATACACACACAGTTCCATCTTCGGCAGCTGGTCCCAACTCTCTGTTCCGAGTTAGAACGCTATAGCTTATTTGGACAATTGCTTTGTTTGCATCCTGCTTCAGTAATGATGGCCACCTAACGAATCACCCCAAAGTTATGAGTTACCCCTCAACCACGTTTATTTTGCTCACAAGTCTGTCATCTGAACAAGGTCGGTGGAGAAAGTTCAGTTGTGCTTCTACGGGACAAGGGCCTGGGCAGCGTGAGGGCTGGAGAGGGGGCACGTCCAGGAGCTACTCCTCGCCCGGGCCAGGCAGCTCAGACCTCTCTCCCCGGCTCGGCTCCACCATGGTGGCTTCAGGCTGATGGGCCTTCGCGCGCGTGATGGCTCAGAGCTCCCGGGGTGCATATGATACGGAGAAAGGCCAAGTAAGGTCAACGAACTGGGGTTCAAAAATATTACGCGGAAAATTCCAGAAAGCAACAACTCACAAGGTTGCAATTGTGCACTGTTCTGAGTGGCACAAGGAAATCTCGCGCGAGCCATCCCCTCGCCCCGCCCCTCACGCTGTATTGCTCCCCGCCCCTCCGTCCTCGGCCGCCATCTTGGTTAGCAGAGCGGGTGCCATGGTGTCTGGTGCTCGTGGGCAGGCCACTCTTAGGGTCGCCCAGCGCAGCGTCGCAGGGCCTGCGCCACTCGTCTCACTCCAGCGCCTCACTCCATCTCGTCACGTCAGCGTTTTATCATCTCGCACCGGCACCAGAAGGTTGAGTACAGCCCAAGACATTTTGAGAGAGAGAAACCACATTCGTATAACTTTTATTACAGTATAATTATTTTATTTTATTATTGTTCTTGTTAATCTCTTACTTGCTTAATTTATAAGTTAGCCTGTATCACAGCTAGGAAGAAACATACAGATCTATAGTTTGGTACTACTCTTGGTTTCAAGAATCTACTTGGAATGGATCCTCCACGGATGGGGGGGGCGGGGCTGCTCAGATGACCCTTGAACAGTGTGGCGAGTTAGGGGCAGATCTGTGTTTGCAGCTTACAGAGTATTTAAAGAACTCAAAGGAATTTTCCTAAGTTCTGATGACCTAAAGGGAGGCGGGAGGATGAAGGAGCGCTGTATTTAGACCACAGGTGCGGGAGGATGGAGGCGCTGCTGACTTACACCGCAGGTGACCCTTGTTCTTGAAATACCTGGTAGGGAAGAGCTGAGAAGAGGTGAGATGAAATGACCGGGCCACACCCCGCTCTAATCTGCATGTTCTCCAAATGTGGGGCGGCATGGAAGGGTTGTGTTCAAGAATGGGGGTTTTGGAGAAGGTTTTCCTTCTAGCTCTTCCCTTCAAGTGTGACCTTTGTGCCAGGACTCACTGTCCTTCAGCCTCAGGTTCCTTGTCCTTAGAACAGAGGTAATAACACCATCTACCTGGTGGCTGGATAGTGTTAGGTAGGTAGTGTGGAGTAGCGGTTAGCTAGGACCATGGATGTGGAGTTGGACTGCCCAGGGCCCATGGCTGGCCCCACTACTCTTACCGCTCTGTTGGGCAAGTTCTTCACTTCTCTGGGCACCAGTTTCTCCATATGGCGAATGGAGCTAACGACGGGACCTATCTCTTAGGGTTGCTGTAATAATTTAATAAATTAAGAGAAGTACAGGACTTAGAGCAGTGCCCGACACCGAGTAGATGAGCAAATGTTAGTTCTTCCTGTTGTTATTAGAAGCAGGAATGAAATTGGAGCCAATGTCAAAAAGCCTGAGTGGGTGTCTGGTAGATACCCAGCGTCATGGTGAATGCAAAGGAGATGCCAGGTTCTGATTTCAGAGTCTCTTACAGGCAAGCTGTCAGCAGGTGCTGCAGTTTCTGAAGCAACTCACTCATCTGGCTGTTGGCGGGAGGCTTCAGGTTCTCGCCACGTGGTTCTCTCCATACAGCTGCTCATGATATGGTCTCCCCTACTGGGCGTGATCTAAAGAGGGAGGGAGGGGAGAGGGGGAGAGACGAAAAATGCAACATGTCCTGCCACTTCTGCTCTCTGCCGCTGGTCACACATACAGACTAAACCTGGTATAGTGTGGGAGGGAACTACAAAAGGGTATACGTAGCTTGGGACCGCTGGGGTTCATTTCAGAGGCTGCCTAGTGCACAGCTACACACACAGTGGTGCTGTGCATGAGAAGTTTCTTGGGAGCTCCTTAAACTTGCAGATGTCTTGGCTGAGATTCTGCCGTGGACCACATTTTGGGAAACTTGGAACACACCAGGGCTTTAATCTTACAGGCTAGTGTCCAAAGGGCAGTTTGTTGGCCACTGCGGGCACACATTTACACTCTGGTGTGCGTAGATGAGGGTTCCTCCTCTGCCTCCTGGTAGGTTTTAATTCCTACGAAGTGTGAAGACCACGTACTCCTGGGTTGTTGGGAGCAGATGTCACTGACACGTATATGGTTTTTTGGTTTGGGGCTCTTCAGTGAACTCTTTGCCTGTTTTTGATTTTTCCTGAGCTACAGACCCTTGTTGTTGATTAGCACACATGTTCTCAAAGGTAAGAGTCCATGTCAGTGACTACTTAACTTGCAGACACTCATCATATGCTTATGGACATCAGTGATGTTGCCACCACTGGATTTCATGAGCATCCCCAGTGAGACACTACGTTCCTAACCTTCCCATTTGACTCTTATCACCACGGAGAAGCCCTCCAGATGTATTTGGATTTGTCTTCTCTCCTTCCCTCCTCCTTTTTTTCCATCCCTTCTATTCAACAAAATGCCTGTGTTTGAGTCATCTTTTGGGCTGTCTGCTTAGCTCACACTGATTCTCTCTTCTCTTTTGTCCCCCTTTCAGTGTCCCCAATAGTTGTGTTTAAACTACATGGCCCTTTGTACACCTTAAACTGATACTAAAAAAATTAAATTACTTCCCCGTTCCGTAAACCCCATGGCCCTGACCACCTGAATTTCGAAAATTGGATTACTGTGGACACCTAACTCAAGTGGGGCAATCAGTTCTTTCCCTGGATTTTGGAATTGGGACAAAAGGGGAGACAACAAGGGATTTGTTTTGCATGGCTGAACTCCTACCCTGTAGGTACAAAAATTGTTGTGGAGCTGAGTACTTCCACCCCACCCCAACCCTCCCCTTCTGTTGTGTGGACTGATGACAGAAGTCTGTAGTGATTAATGAGCAGACGAGGTATAGGGACGAATTGGTAATGGAATATGGGAGATACTGACCTTGGATCCCAGATGGCTTTCCACCTCTTATATTGTTCCCTTCCTGGGTCTTGCCTTGCATTCCATGAGCTTCCCATGCATTTCTAATATATACCCCACCTCCCGACCCTTTTAAATTTAATCTAGCTCCCATAGGTTTCTGTTACTTGATTTTTAATACAATTCAGGTATTGTGGCTATACCTGTCAGCGGGTGAAGTTTATACATTGGAAGAGAGGATTCTTGCTGAGGACCACCCGTAGAACAAAACAGTAGATGCAGTGACACAGGTGGTGGGAACCCCAAGGAGGGATTTCTCACTCCATCTGGGAGTGTTGGCAAAGGTTTCACAGTGCAGGTGATATCTGAGCTGGTCTGTGAAGGATGGTAGGAGTTTACTAGGAATGACAAGGGCCTAGGTCCCGTGTGGCTGGGCTGATGCGTGAAGGCATAAGGGAGAGCCACCACAGAAACTGGAGATGTAATTTGATGCCAGACAAGTCAAGGGTTTCTTATGCCATGCTAAAAATAATAAGGCATATTTTTAAAAGAGAAATGAAGATCATCTAAAAGCATAATTTGGAAACAATTGGTCTGGAATATCTTCTCATTATGAATTCATTTGCTATGCACTGTAATAGAGCTGGTCCTTGAAAATGCATTTAGAATTCAAATGACTCTCACATATATCTTCTATAAGGTTTGGCCTCTATTTTAGAGGAAGCTATTGGAAAACATCCATAATCTTTCATTTTGGTTATAATATTTTTGTGGCATGGGAAAGCCATTAAAAAAGACGACTTTCACACATCATGTTTGACTCAGGCAGATGTTAATTAGAAACAAAGCAATTTGTGTTTAATGGTAGTAAGAGATTCATTATACTGTTCTTTGGTCAAACAGTGCAATGAAGGTAGATTTCCGTGTTATTTTTCTCTCTCTTTCTCTCCCCCTTGTCTTTCACAGCCACAGTTTAATGTGGTTCCTGGGGATTCTGACTCTTTTCATTTTCTCTCCCATTTGATATTTTCCTATATGGTTACTATTACATTTGAAATTTAATTCTTGTCTATTTCTAAGCTTTTGGTTGTTTGTTTTTGCATCCTATAACCACACATAAACTGTGGTTTATTTTGGGGTCAGTAGCCTGATTACCAGGTCACATGGATTGTTAGTTTTTTAGCTTCTTCTTCCTGTTGTGGATCTTATAAACTTCCCCTGCTTATTACATAATCATTGATAATTACCTAGGGGTGAAGGGGGAAAAAGAATTCGAAAAATTAAAATGTGGTGATTTTTGAGCCAGTTTGATGAAAGTTTAGTTGGGAAAGGATTTTAAACTCCTGGCTATCAACAGGAACTTTGATTATCAGTAAAGCTGATTTCTCTGAGAATACTGACTTTCCTGGATTAGGCTGTGGAGGGAAAGGCCCCCAGTATTTTGAGGACAAACCCAATTTTTTTGTAATATCTGTTTCTTGTTTTTGTTTTTTTGGAAGTAATTAAAAGAGTTTAAGGCAGCGGTTCTCAACCTGTGGGTCGCGACCCCTTTGGGGGTCCAACGACCCTTTCATAGGGGTCGCCTAAGACCATCGGAAAACACATATATAATTACACATTGTTTTTGTGATTAATCACTATGCTTTAATTATGTTCAATTTGTAACAATGAAAATACATCCAGCATATCAGATATTTACATTACGATTCATAACAGTAGCAAAATTACAGTTATGAAGTAGCAATGAAAATAATTTTATGGTTGGGGGTCACCACAACATGCGGAACTGTATTAAAGTGTCGCGGCATTAGGAAGGTTGAGAACCACTGGTTTAAGGCCTTGGGGTTCTTTTGTGAAGTTTTAGAAAGCTGTAAGAAAAAGTGTTCTTTTAGGGAGATGGGTCTAATGGGGACTCTATACTCCTTCATGGGACAGCAGAACAGCCAGAACCCCACTATGGAAAGATGGAGGTGGGCAGTATGGCGTTCAGGCCCATGGATGTGCATTATAGTCCATGTTTAGCTGTTCACTAGCAATGTGATGACAGAAGCAATACAAATAATGAAAACATATTGACAGTTTATTGTGCTATTGTGACATGCCAGACATTTCACTTATTATACTTTGTTCCTCTAAAAACCGTATCAAATAGGAAAATTATCATCTCTATTTTATATATAGGGAAACTGAGTCAGAGAGAGATTACGTAACTTGTCCAAGGCTACCTGGTTGGTAATTGGCAGGAGGCTAACTCTGGAGCCTTTGTTCTTCACCATTGTGTTATACTTTTACCCAGCTCTCAATTTCCTGGTCTTTCTGGGCCGTTTGTTCTTACAGAAGGGAAACTCGTATTGCTCTGACTCTCCTCCTGTTGGAGAGGATGAAATGAGAGTATGAAAGGGAAAGTGTTTTTAAGACTATAAAGTAGCAGAAAAAACAAAGTTATTAATAAGATGGACATGCTGAGAAAAGAAAAGGAAGGCTCCCTAGAGCGAGAGTTAGAGTTTGACCTTCAGCAAAAGGGCTTCTGTCACATGTTCTGACAGCCCAAGCTGGTGGGAACCTGGATCCCTTCTTCCACAGCTGTCAGAATGGCAGGGCAGGGGACAGGTGCCAGGTCTGGGCATCCAGGCATGAGTGGCAAGGACCCCTTCACCAGAGGCTCTGGGCAGATTCAATCAGAACTTGACCTTTCGGATGTAAAACACTTGTCAGGTCGCCAAGTGCCAAAAAGCCAGGGGTTGATTCATCCAGGAGAAGGCTGTTCCTGTGGCTGTTTCCAGGACATGCTCTGACTGGACCCTGTGACGCACAGGGTCTCGTTTGAAGAGGAATAGCTTTGACCCAGCTCAGGGTATACTTGAAACTGAAATTTTTTCCAGTATTTGGTTGGCGTGTCTCAAGTTTTAAAACCATGTCTCCGCCTTGGTTGGTGTGGCTCAGGGGATTGAATGCTGGCACATGCCTGGGTTGCGGGCCAGGTCCCAAGTTGGGGGCATGCGAGAGGCAACCATATATTGATGCTTCTCTCCCTTTCTTCCTCCCTTCCCCTCTCTCTAAAAATAAATAAATAAAATATTTTAAAAAACCCATGTCTCCATTTTATAAATGCAATGTGTTATGTAATTTCTATTATAAAAATAGTTACATATTTTTTATTTTCTCACTGTAAAATTGTGTGGTTTATGTGAGTTCTTTTAAATTATACAGGCCTACCCCATGTCTGGTAAGTTTCTCCGGATGGAGTTTGGGGAGGGAATGCTTGTTTTCTTAGGAATCACTGATATAAATAGTATGTTTATAGAAATGTCTCAGTTGACCTATTTGGACAAGAGATTTGCACAAATGAGCTCTGTGAAAAGCGAAACCGTGGACTGTTCTATAAATTTGTTATTAGTGGAAAAGCTTTCCTTTAAGATCAAACCACAGAGGGCTAACATGAGAAGTTATTTAAGTCATATATTTACTGTCACTGACTACCAAGAATATGAATTCACATGATCATTGTTTAAATATTTACAGTTAGGTAGATTGTAAAATGGCTGCAAATTCCTCCCATCCCAGAATGCACTCCCTTTGGCACATGACTTTGCTCATCCTTCCATCAAGAGTTGGAGTCTTTCTCTGTAGGGAACCGCTCCTTGTGGTTTAGGGAATTGTAGCCCTGGCCTGAGCCTGACTTGCCGGGTCCCCCCCCACCCCCTGGCTGTGCTTGTCTTTAAGTCTCAACATAGGGCTGCGCAGGAGACATAACCGAAAGCCACTCAGAGGGTTTCCGTGGGAATTGGATTTAAAGAATGCTTATTATGCTTTAGAACTTGCTCTGCTTTTCTTATCTCTTAATGTAATATAAACAGTCTCTAGCAAGGAATGTATGAAACCTTGCACCTAATGCCAGATGTTTGATAGACCCTGACACAGACTGGTCACTGTGCCCTCTGTACTGGTACGTGTAATCTGTTACTGTCAACTGTAATCCAAACGCCTAAAAGCTCTTGATGAGCCTGCTGCTGTGGCTTAGTGGATTGAGCGTTGGCCTGCGAACCAAGTGTCGCTGGTTCGATTCCCAGTCAGGGCACATAACTAGGTTGCACGTTAGTTCCCCAGTTGGGGGCACGAGTGAGAGGCAGCCACACAGTGATGTTTCTCTTCCTCTCTTTCTCCTTTCCCCTCTCTAAAAAAATAAACAAACAAATAAATAAATTATTTAAAAAAAATAAAGCTGTTGATGATTTATGAATCTTGACTTTGTATCTCCCATGTGTATCCTCCTCAATAAAAGGCATGAGGGATGAAGGTCTGGTTGCTGTTCTCTCATAGAGAGAGCAGCCACCTTCCTTCCCCCAGACATAATATAGTGTCCTGGATAGATTTGTTCCGCCATGGTCATGAAACCTCTGCTGGACAGAGCAGTTCCCAATCAAGCCTAGGGTGTGTGCGGCACCTCTGCCTCATTTCTCCACCTCTTGAATCCGGACTTGGCCATATGACCCGCTTTGGTCAAAGGAACATTATGAAATGTGATGCAAGCAGAGGTTTGAAAACCACATTGGGCTTGTCCTCGTTTGCTGCTAGGACCCCTTGCGCCACCACATGGGGAAGCCCAGATCAGCCTCCTAGAAGGTGAGAAAACAGGGAGGCCCCTACAGCAACTGTTCTGCCGACCACCAGGCATGTGAGCGAAGCCGCCCTATCTCAGTCCATTTGGGATTGGATCCCTGCCCCTACACATGCGTAGACTTGCCCATTATCAACATACCCCACCAGAGTGGCGAATTTGTTCTAATAGATGAACCCACATTGACACATCACCCATGGACCATAGTTTACATAAGGGTTCACTCTTGGTGTTGTATGTTCTGTGGGTCTGGACAAATGTGTAATGACATGTATCCACCATTATAGTGTCACACAGAGTACTTCCACTGCCTTAAAAATCTGGCAGCCCTTTAAAGCATAAGCTCTTTGGTTATTGTAGAGGCAGAGCTGTTGAGGGCCATGGAGGTGCTGGGTATGCATTTAAATGTACCCCGTTGAGAGGCCACTGTGGGAGTTTGCAAACCTCCACCTTCCACTGCGGGAAGCCTTCTTGGCCCTGGAGTGCTCTGCATACACAGTAGCAACGTTTCCAGCTGTTGGTGTGGGGCACTCTGCCCAGTGTTCGTGTTGTTTGGTTGGCCTTTCTGGAGCTTGTGACCTTCATACTCCATGTAAGGTGTGGTGTGTGGCTTGGCCTCCCCAGGTGTGAACATCTCCATTTGGTCTTTGCTCTCAGGTGCATTCAGGTTCCTTCTGAGAAACCTGAAACAAAGACATCTCCATTATGGATTGGAAGGAGAACTTGCTGAAGAAGCCCCCAGTGGCCCAGTGCTGGTCATGGCTGTCACCAGAGGGAGAGGCTGAGGTCACACTGGGGTAAAAATCTGGCACACCTGTGGGAGCTTCCCAGTGTGTATGGGACTTTTTGTGGATATACTCTGGGGGAGAATGGTTCCATCTCAGTCCCCAGCACTGCTGCTGATGCTGCGGATGGAGGAGGAGCCCACGGAGACACCCTGGGGACCTGGGCTGGACTGTAGCGCCTTATAGTTAAAACCTCCATGGGATGCAGCCCAGAAGCCTGGCTGTACCCAGGCCATTTTAGATTCCTGGTGCTTGTGGGGAAGAGCCAGGGAGGTTGGAGCAGAAGCAGAAGCCCTCGAGGCTGTTGACTCTGTCATGGAGGCCTAGCCAAGGTTGGCTGTCTCCCAAAGTGGGAATTCCTGCCTTCCTGCTCTGATTTCTGCTGGTGACGAGCTTGCAGAGGGGCCAGGGAAGGTCCTCTTCTCTAGGCAGGATAGGGGGTCTTGTGGGTACACTGGCTCTGTTGATGGACTTTTGTCCTATCTCCTGACCCTCCTCAGGATCTGCCTTGCTCCTCTGAGGATTGTTAGAGTAGCAGTTGTTTATGGACTGAATTATGTTCCTCCCCTCTTCCCCCAAATTCATTTGTTGAAGCCCTAACCCCCAAGGGGACTGTATTTGGAGATAAGGCCTTTAATGAGATGATAAAGTTCAAATGAGGTCATAAGGACCCTAATTTAATAGGACTGGTGTTCTTATAAAAGAAAGAGACATTAGGGAGGCAGGGGCACAGGGAAAAGTATGTGAGGACACAGCAGAAAGGCGTTGTTTGCAAGCCAGGAAGAGAGACCTTATAGAAAGCAGCCCTGACAGCACCTTGCTCTTTAACTTCCAGCCTCTAGAACTGTGAGAAAATAAATTTCTGTTTAAGCTACCCAGTCTGTGGTATGTTGTTACAGTATCCCAAGCAAACTACAATAATACAGCAGTTAAAGGTGGGAATGACAGGCTTGCTGAAACTTCAGGTGTGGGGTTGGCAGAGACCCTATGCTGTGCCTGTGATGTGGGAGGGAGCGCTGCTGTGGGTCAGAGCTTCTGAAAGCTGGGGCTTCAGGGTGAGGGGGTACACCTGCAGCTTGGACCTCTAGTAGCCCAGGAAGGAGCATATAGGTGATCATCACCTTATTGTACCTCTGGCTTATCAGCGAGTCTCAAATCTCTCCCTGTGTATAACCCGTGGATGCACCGACTCAGTCTGGGGTCCTTGTAGTCAGAGAGTGGCTCTACATAAGGCCTCAGTTTCCCGTATCCGTGACCCACATTCATCCATGGATCCTTCATGATTTGCTCTAAAGTGCTTCACTTGCTGGGATTGAGAATGGGAAATGTCTTGAGCAGGTTTTCATATTCCATGCACAAATTTAAAGGAATACAGTTATCCTGTACTCTCTTCCACAGCCACTTCAAGTTCTATCCATCAAAGGCAGGGCTCCACTGACCGCTACACAAAGAATGACTCCTAGGCTCCATATAGGCACTTTGGGCCCATCGTACTTATAGCCCTGGGTGAGTTCTGGGGCAGCTATATGGGGGGCTGCCCCAGAGGGTACCCAGTTTATTGCCAGAGGTAAACTTGTTGCTGAAGCCTAAGTCTGCAACATTGGTGTTCTTGTCAGCATCAAAGAGTTGGTTTTCTGTCTTCAAGTCTCTATGGACGATAAACTTCTGGTGTCATTACTGTATAGCAGACACCATCTGGCCGAATGTGACTTAGATCTCTTTTTCTTGCATACTGCCACGAGTCACTGCTCTTCATAACAGAGTATTGTCCTTAGTCTCCATCACTTCAGATACTGTAATCTCATTGTGTTGGGATGATGTAAGGCCTCCATATTTTTTACTTTGCGGGATGGTCTGTAGAGACGGGAGGAATTCTGTTGAGTCACATCAGTGATGTTCACAGCCACCGCTTCCCAGCCAGGATGTGTCAGGCCAGCTTCCCCATGGCAAAGGTACCCTTGCTGATGGTCTCGAGGAGACAGCTGATGCCAACATGGGAGATGGTGGAGAGGCCCTGTCGCATGTTGGAGTAATAGCTGGGCTCGAGGGCAAGGTATCCTAAGGTCACTTAAACCCAGGAGAACCTGGCCAGAAGCGTGGTCCAGGCCGCCTTCACAGAACACTTCCAGACACCACTTGATGAACTGATCTTTAGAAAAGAATCAAAACATAATGGCAGACTAAATTACTATGAAATAAAAATAGAAAGTGAAAAAAAGAATAAAACAAAAAATGAGAAAGAGGAAGTATAAAGAAAACAAAAAATAAAGAGAAAAATATGAAAAAAAATTAAAAAATTAAGGAAAAATGAGAAAAAAAAGACTAAAGAAGAAATTAGTAATAAATGGAACAGACAGAAAACCCACAATGCCGAGGAGAAAACAAGCTAACTTTGGTCAAATGTCCCTCAGGTCACTGAAAACCTAGGCCTTACTAGGGACTTATATTGACGCTTGGAATTCCATAATCATGGCTTCTTAGGATGTCATAGGAGGAAAGGGACCAATTATGACTGGTGATAATCCATCATGGTTTCCTCATTTTTTTTTGTCATCTAAAGAACCCTTTAGTATTTTTTTTTAAACTGTGAATTCTAAACAGCCTTTTGTTTATGGAGATTATAGCCATCAATGTTTCTTAGAAAATAAAATCTGTATGATGCTTCAGTGCCTTTTTCATTTCTAGATTTTGGCTCAGTGTATTTTTAAATGTCCAAATAGGTGGAAAATTTTAATTTATGTATGAACTTTTTCTTCATTTTATTTATATTTTAGTTTGTCTCTGTAAAATCAGAAGACTCTATATAGAAAAAACCAAACTACCATTCTAGAAACAGTGATTCCACAATAACATCTGTTCAGTGTTAAAAACTTTTAATTACTTCATGCATTTTGAAATCTTTTGTTATTCAGATTGTATGCTTGAATCAGGATCCAAGAAAGGTCCATGTATTGTGATTGGTTGATTGGTCATTTAAAGCTCTTTTAGTCTGTCAGTTTCCACTCCATCTCCTTTTCCTCTTATAATTTATTTTTGAGGAATTCAGGTTTTTAGTTTCCTCCTCTTTGGCTTTTGCTGGTTGTATTTTCCTGGTGTACATTACTGAGTTGCTCTGTGTTTCCTGGAAACTGATGGTGAAATCCTGATTTTGATCAGATTTAGATGTGACCTTCTGTGAGATCTCTGTATGGGTGAGGGGATGTCCTTTTAGCAGGAGGCACACATGTCTGCTGGTCTCTGTCATGCTAGCAGGTGTTTGTGCTCATCTCCTAGATTCATTAAATCCTGGAAAGCAGCAAAACACTAAGCCTGTCTTCCCTCCAATTGTTAGCTAGACTGCTTGTACAAAGAGAAAATTCTCCTCCTCTGTTGTTTATAAACTTCTACCTCAATTACATACCTTTTGGCCAGAGAGGATGGTCTTTATGAGTCTTGTTCATGAAATTTGTTGGAGGCTTTTTTAATGGTCTAATACACATACTTGTTTTCTCCAATTGTTTTTCATATGGGGCTTCCAGGTGAAATTTCCCTTGGACAAATGTTTCTGTAGCCAAAAGGTATATTGAAAGATTCTGAACTAAGGCAAAGGAATAAATAGCTAACTGAGGAATTCTGGCATCAGAAACATCTTTTTGGATATTTGAGGTATGGAGAATATTTGATGTCTGTTAGGGCTGAACAAATAAAAAGTTAACCGTCTTCCTATATGCTACTACCCACAGCCCTTAGCAGTGTGCCCACCATGCAATACATGTTCAATGTATGTTAACCATTGTTAATATCATATAATCCAACCATCTCGTTTTATATGTGGGAAACTGGGCTCATTCCTTTGTTTGTTCATTGATCCGATGTTTCCTCAGCCTTATGCTGACTAAACTGCAGACCAGAGTTCCTGAGCTTTTCTGTGCTTTGTTGTGGGGTGAGGCAAACAACTCGTTAACAATTAACAGAGCAGATGAGAGAATGTTAAATGCTATGACGGAAATAAACAGCGTGCTAGTGGCACGTGCTTTAGATGGGGTGCTCACATTTAACGTGAGACCTCCTTGACAGGAAGGAACCAGTGCGCAAAGATCTAGGGAAGGGGCAAATGCAAAGGCTCTGAGGCAGGAGCAAGCTTGGCATGATCGAGTTGCAGAGAGGCCATCAATCAGCGTGGCTCTTAGTGAGCAGGCAGAAGCCTGGTGGGAGGTAAGGAGGGGACAGAGACCAGAATTCAGCTTTTCTGGTTGATTTGTGTGATTCTGGGGCCCTGGTGGCTGTGTGTGTTCAGCTACAGAGTACGATGTTTTAAAAATCACTTCCCTCACTCTGCTCCTGTTCCGAAGTCTTGCCTGCCTCTTAGGAAGCCAGTTCTGAAGGAGACCTGGTCCCCTGCTGCAGCCTGGGTTTTGTTTCCAACAGTGGCTTCCCCTGTGGTCCCAGGGCCTGCTAGCATGCGTCGGTGCATGGAGCAGGGTTGGAGAGCCAGCTCCTGGACCAGTCCTGCTCTGTGCTCTGCCCTGACCTCTGGTGGACTCGGCTTGTTAAGACATAGACCAAGATAGAACCTGGAAGCCTTTGCCTCCTGTCCCCCACCTGCTCTCGTGTGGTTCCTTGTGTGTGCTGTGTTATGAAGGCCTTCAGGACCTGTGGAGAGGCAGATGTCAGACACTGCTGTGGCATGGCCAGGGAGCTTTTGACCATCCAACACCTTCTACAATACGTGGTGCAAGAACCATTCCATAGAGTTTGGATGGTATCATTCCTGCCCATCCCCCAGGCACGATGTGGAGAGGTGGGGCATGGGACCCAGCCTGACCATGTTTTGGCCTCAAGGATTGATTTAGAAAGAGCACCTGACCCAAACTGGGCAAATCAGCCCTTCCTGAAGAGTTGGGAGAGAGGGCATTTCCCTTCTGTATCTAGAATTTTATAGGTACTTCTATACCTGGCTTCTCGGTAGCTTATCTTTTTGGCCACAGGGAGAGAGGCTGTCTGAGAATTGAATCAGCATTGAAGAGGAAGGTGAGGTCTGGAAATTCAAAGGAGACCATCATTTCAACTTCTGCTTCTGGGTGTGCCTCGAGTGAGCCAATAAATTCCTTTTTTCTCTTAACCTAGTTGCAGTTGGGTTTCTATCATTTGCAACTGGAAACCTAATGAATACAACAGTCAGTGCTGGCCATTTTTATTATTAGTAATAGGTGATCAAAATTTGAACTAAACACACTGTGGCGTTTTCCTTTTGACATGCACCCCATTTGTAATTATGTGTAGTGAGCACTGCGACTGTTAAAATGCACGTCTCTTACTCCGTGCACAGGGGCCGTATTTATTCAGTCATCACTTTAGCTCACTGGTTGATAGTTAGTCCTCAGTACATATTTCCGTGCTGAATAAAGAGTTTCATGGCAGCGTTTATGGGTGTGATGTGAGAATGTAATTGGCATTATTTAATACTGCTGTAGTTATTTAGGAGACATCCTTATTCCTAAGCGAGTCATGCTGAAGTGTTTAGAGGCAAAGTAGGATGATGCCTGCAACTTCAAAACTGTTCAGGAAAAAGAGTATATCTGGGTGTATTAGAGAAAACAAACATGAAAAATTGCTAACCATTATTGGAATGAAGTGGCAGCTACAGAGGTGTTGGTACTGTTTTTTTCAACTTTTGTATGTTTAAAAATGATCAAAATTAAAGTTAGGAAAAGAAAAAAGATTGCTATTATTTAGATGGGTACTCATATTTGTCCTGCCTTAAACTTCCAATCCCCAAATTATAGGACAAATGCTCCAGAGACTGGCTATTTGCATTACAAAATAATTTTTATTTTCTAGGAAAAAAAATCCCCTCAAGTCTTTTTTGAATAATAGCAATTAGAATGATCCAATAAAGGCACAAAATTTAACCATAGGGGAAACTGGAATTAGCCCTAGAAAGCAAATCTCCTTCTTCCCTCTCTCTCTCCCTCTTCACCCTCCATTCTTCTTTCTTTATTTTGCTAAAATGAAAAATTTTTTTCCCTTCAGATTATAAAGTCACTAAAAATACTTTTGGACAATGAGGAAAGATGTAAAGGAGAGAATAAAAATTACTCATGATGTTACTAAAAATAAAAACAGTGCAAGGCATTGTTCCAAGCACTTAACATTTTGAAAGAATAAAGCCATTTATTTTATGGAATGTCCCTCAATTTGGATTTATCTGATTTGTCTGTTGACTATCGAGGCTACGTATCTCTGGCCAGAGTTCTACTGGGATGGTGTTGTCTCTGTCTTAGTGTGTCATGTCTGGACGTACATGACGATCATTGGTAGTGCTGATTTTCATCACTGGCTTAGGGCATTGTCAGTATGCCCTACTTTAAAACAAATTTAGCCACATATATTAGTTGTACATATGAACAAGGAAAGATACAGACCTACAGCATCACAATCAGGATTGTTGTCATCGTGATCACTGTCGTTGTCATCATCATCATCATCACCACCACCATCATCACCACCATCATCCTATGCCACGTGCTGTGCTAAATGCTGTACCTGCCTCAATCCTCACAAGCAGCCTCTTGAGTAAGAGGTTGAGCGGCGCTTCAAACCTGGCTGGCTGCCTCCAGAGCCTGTGTTTTTAATCATGCACTGTTATTGTTGTTTTCAGTTCAGTCTTAACTCTGTGTGTTTTAGTTATTTTTCAGTCTTAACTTTGTATAAACAGTGCTGCCATGAAATCTCAGAATAAGCATTTTTATGAGTCTTCAAAATCTCAGCCCTTAGACCCCCTGGAATTTATTTCTTCCTGAAATATTTACAAGGCAGATGTTCTTATTAAGTATATATTAGGAAAAGATAGTCAACAATGGGTCTTCCTATGCTGTCAGGCCTGCTGAGAGTTGGAAGGGAATTTTTCTGACCAACGAGAATCTTCTCTAACAATGACTTAGTAACAGATGTGATTACAATAGTAAAACACCTTCTGAACGCGTGTCAGGCCGCACCGTCTTCCTTTGTGATTTGCTTCATCTTTACAGTTACCCTGTGGTATCCCTGCCAGACGGGAACAGCCTCAAAGTGAGCATGGCCTTGCTGATACCTTCATTTCAAACGTCTGCATCCAGAACTGTGGGAAATACATTTCTGTTGTTTGAAGCCCCTTCGTTTGTGGTGTTTGGTCACAGCAGCCCTAGGAAACTTAGACAACCTCCCATTCGCTTCTAGGGATTGATAAATTATCCTGAAGATTGGAAACCCATTTAGTTGCATAGTTACTTTCCGTTCGTTCATTCCCTTGGACGTTTTCAAGCTTCAGAGTGTATAAACAGAAGTATGTACTTGTCTGTATTCTACAAGTGGCTTAGAGGTTTCTGTGTGGATAATTTTGACTGTTGCAATTTTCTTCTTATGTGTTTCTCTTTGCTTTCTCCTACCCCCCGGGGCAAAATTCTTCCAGTTTTTCCTGGAATATTTTCCTAGACCTCTTGGCACCCTAATGTGTTCTCCTTCGAATATATTACAGTGGATCAGTGTCTTTCTTAAATGCGGCATTTAGTACAGTGATTACATTGGGACTGTTACCTTCCTTCACACATGGATAGTGCACTCTAATCTCTGTAGCCACAGAGCAGTTAATTTAAACCATACGTTAAAAAAAAAAAAAAAAATGCATGGCTCCTAACCCAGATTTACCCTATTCTATACCTTTGTAAAAATCACCTAAGTATAGAGTGTCACATTGCTCCTAAAAATTTTTATTTTGTGTAGTAGATAAGTCCTGGAGACCTAATACACAGTACATTGATAGGAGACCACAAAACTCTAATAGAATTAAACTTACTAAGAAACTAGATCTTAATTGTTCCCATTATTAGAAGAAATGATAATTATATGACTCAGTACAGGTGTTAACTAATGCTGCAGTATCAATCACATTACAGTATTAATATATAAAATGGATGTTATACACCTTAAACTTACACAAAATGCTGTACATCAAATACATCTCAACATAAAGAAAATTATTAAACATTTTTGTCTTTCTCCCAATCTCTCTTTCTCTCCTCCAGCTTGTTGAAATAGTCTTGATCCTGTAAGAGCAATCTCCCATTATGGGCATCATCTCCAGATTTGAGAAGTAAGTTTGTCTTTAAAAAAATATTAATTAAAATTGACTTTACTCCTTTAGATTTGTGCCATGTTTTTGCATTCAGATTTGGCTGGATGGCCCCACTTCCAACTAGTTGTGTGGCTCTTGTGGGAGTTTTGTATGTTGTTGAATATATTGCTCTCAAGGTGTTGCCTTCTCCTCTTGTGGAGAATCTGTGATTAAAAAAAAAATCAGGATGTTATTAAGACGGACTTAATGCCTTTGCCTTGTACCAGTCATTTAAGAATAACAATATAATAATAATATTATATTTATGTGAAGGAGGCTGGCAAAAATAATTATTGGGTTTCTTCCTTACATTCTAGGCATTCTCATTCAAGAAAAATAACATTGAGTTGATAGTCAAATATTATAAAATTAACCTTTTTAAAGTGAACAATTCAGTGGCATTAAGTATTCAATACATATACCATGTGCAACTACCAACTCTGTCTAGTTCAAAAACACTTCCATCACTCCAAAGTAAAACCCTTTACCCATTAAGGATATTTTCCCTCTCTCCCCTCCCCTCAGCCCCTGGCAACCACCAATCTGCATTCTGTTCCTATGGTTTTATCTATTCTGAATATTTTGTGTAAATGAAATCTTAAAATAGGTGGCTTTTTGTGTCCAGGCTTCTTTCACTTAGCATGGTTTGGAGGTTAGTCCATGTTGTAGCATGTATAAGCACTTTATTCCCTTTATGGCTGAAGAGTAGTTGTGTTGAGTATTTGTCTATTCATCTGTTGATGGTCATTTACGCTGTTTTCTCTTTTTGGCTATTGTGAGGTGCTATGAACTTGTATATGTACTTGATTTAGAATTATCTTATAAACTGTGGCTTTTAGGATTTGGAACATACAACCACCATTTTTTTAGAAAACCTTTATTTGGGTGACTGTGTAATTCAGAAATGAAATGATATTTACAGAGAAGGTTGCATTTTATAGGGCTTGTTCTCCCCTGGATTACGTTCCCACTTCCAGGACATTTTTCAAGGTGAGTGAGTACATCACCATCCTCATCACCCTCCTGATGTTGGTGATGGTAGCTATCATTTGAGAGCCTAATATGCATAATAAATACTATATTATTTTCATTTCAAAAATGGAGAAATTGAGGCTTATAAAATTTATGTGCCCTTCCTAAATTATACACTAGTGATAGAGCTGGGTCTAAAACCCAGTTCTTTGTGACTCTGAAATTTGAGGATGTGACAGTTATGTGCTCAAGTTTCTTGTCTTTCATGAAGATAATTTTTTCCTAGTTTTAGTGGATAGCTGCTGACCATTAATAATAATAAACCATGAGTTAGTGAGTCCTGAAATCAGTTTAGCAAGTCACAAACCTCATTAAATACTATAATGGAATGGAATAGGATAGAAAATATTACATAGTAATGGTATTATTTTATGAAATCTTCATTTCAGTTGTGTCTGCCTGTATATGTGAGTGCACTGGGTTATGACGTACATGAGTTTCTCCTGCTGTGGGTGCAGTCAGAAACATTCGAAAATCACTTCTCTAAACTACTCACGTTTCATTTTTCTCCCCCTACATTTGAATTTCTACACACCAAGCAACTCTTGCTAATTTCTGTATTGTTAAGTATGGAGAAGTTCCTCTCATCCTCCAAGTTCACAAATTACAAATTCTCTGAAGTGCAACATTGTTTTGCCCCCTCATAGCCATCACGGACATGCGTTTTTACAAAATTGGTTGGTGCTGCATGCTTTTGAAGTTCTCACAATCTGCAAACATGTAGTTCCCTTGGTTGTTGAATGACCCCCCCCCCCAAAAAAAAGTGCACACGTAGTAAGTACTTCAATACGTGATAGCCCATGGTGACCCTGTTTAGCACAAATCACTGTCTGTGCTCACCTGTCATTACTGGCGGCCACATCTGACAGTTCAGCCTCGGAGGAGATACAGAAGACTTTCTGTCTTGTTTCTGGTCATAGAGAGAGCGCAGTGCGGGTGCTGGTCCCCAGGCGGCCTCTGGAAGGGGCCCGTGGATGTGCAGATGATAATTTCACAGGGTAAATGCTGGGTTTTCTTCACGTCAGAAACCATCCACAGAAATTCTCTGGGGACCCTTTCAAAAGCCAGTTTGAAAATTTGTTCCTTAAAACATAGATTTTTATTAATAATGAGAACATATTAAAAATGCCAAGTTCTTGGTGGGAAAGCCCAAAAGCAGCCTCTTTAATAAACTGGGGTGAATTGTAACTTAAGTCTACAAAGGAGAATTAGAGTTTTAAATGTTTATATATTTAAACTCAGTAATTCAGTCTCTCATTGAAACATTTAAAAAAAGTCATGCTGAGAGTTCAAGAGCTCTTGATCAGGTAGGATGGTTGTGAAGACTGATTATTGAGTAAATGTTGTTGAAACGCCCGTTGCGTGTAAAATACCATGCCAAGTGCTGAGGAGAAAAAACAAGTATGATATAGCAGGCTGCTTCAGGAAAGCTGTGTGCTCGTAGGATGCATCGAAAGGAAGTTCCTCTCATGCACTGCTGGCGCGAGTGCAGTCTGGTGCAGCCACTATGGGAAACAGCATGGAGTTTCCTCAAAAACTAAAAATGTAACTGCCTTATGACCCAGCGACCCCACTTCTGAGAATATATCTGAAGAAACATGAAACATTAATTCAAAAGAATATATGTTCATTTCAGTGTTATTTACAATAGCCAAGATTTGGAAGCAACCCAGATGCCCATCAGTAGATGAGTGAACAAAAAAGCGGTGGTACATTTACACAATGGAGTACTACTCAGCCATTCAAAAGAAGAAAATCTTACCTTTTGCAACAACATGAATGGATCTGGAGAGTATTATGCTAAGTGAAATAAGCCAATCAGAGAAAGAAAAATACTGTATGAGCCCACTTATATGTGGAATCAAATCAACAAAATAATTTAACAAACAAAATATAGTATTCCCTCACTTATCGCGGGTATTACGTTCTAGCCCCCCCACCCCCTGCAATAGGTGAAAATCTGCGAAGTAGGACCCTTACGTTTAGTTTAGTATTTATATGTATTTTAAAGCTTTATAAACCCTTCCCCCACACTTATAAACCGTTCCCAGTCCCTTATTAACCTTTCCCACTCCCTTATTAACCTTTTCCACACTTTCATAAACACTACTTATGTTCTTAAACATATTCTGCATTCTTAAACCTACGTAACTTTAACAACATACGTATACAGTAAATCCCACGATATAGGGAAAAATTCATGGTAAATAACTAAATTTAATGTTTTTAAAAATCCTGAGGCCGCGATAAGTGAACCGCGATATAGAGAGGGACTACTGTAGAACAGAAGCATGAATACATAGATTGACAGCTTTCAGAGGGGAGAGGTATTGGAGGGCTGGGTGAAAAAGCTGAAAGGGTTAAATAGCAAAACATATATATATATATATATTGGCAGAGAAAGAGGGGGGTGGGGGGAGATGGGAGTGGGCAAAGGGGGTGCTGAATGGTGACGGAAGGAGACTGGAGTTTGGGTGGTGAGCGCATGATGCAGGGTTCAGATGATGTGTTATTGAGTTGTACGCTTGAAACCCGTATGGTTTTATTAACCAATGTCACCCCAGTAAGTTCAATAAAAAAGGAATTTCATCAAGATCTCGTATGCACGTAACTAACAGTAGCAAATTAGAACCTTAATGTCTGTCAAAAAGGGAGTAGTTTAATACATTATGGAACAGTCATACAATGTGATAGCAGAAAACCATTAAAAAGAAAGATGTAGATCTTCAAAAGGAAAACTAGAACACTTTATTGTGAACAAAGCATGCTTTGGAAGACTGTCTCATTCACTGTTTTATTTCCAGCTCCTAGCATATAGTGTTTGGTAAATATTTACTGAATGAATGAGTGGTAATATGATGGCATTTTAATAAAAAATAAATATGGAGGTATCCACATACACAGATAATCCATTGCATCAAACTTCAGTATAATTCTTTTTTTGAAAAAAGATTTTATTTATTTACTTTTAGAGAGAGGGGAAGGGAAAGGGAGGGAGAGAGAAGGGGAGAAACAACGTGTAAGAGAAGCATGGATCAGTCACCTCTCGCACATCCCCAACCAGGGACTGGCCTGCAACCCAGTCATGTGCTCTGATTGGGAATCAAACCGGTGACCTTTTGGTTCACAGGCTGGCATGCAACCCACTGAGCCACACCAGCTAGGGCTGCTATAATTCTTTATTGCCTTTTTTCTCCCATTTTATGTATGATTTATGCTTTTGGTTCTTCCTTCCCCCCTGTTGCTCTCCTGGCTGTCATCAGCTGGGATTATGCGACTGCAAAAAGGTGGCATAGATAATACATTGTGACAGAAGAATCTTTCATTGTAATGCAATTAGCAGTGGACATACCTGGTTTTACTTTGGGCAGCAGCATGGACAGAGCTATTTAGATCAGTGAAAAAGTCTTAACAGTGAAAAATGTTATTAATACAGGGTTGCTATTGACTAAAATTTCATTGTGTGTATTATGTAACAATTGTCCCCAGTGTTGATCTGCTGGCTGTCACCCAGGCTGATTTGCTAGTGCAGTCGGTGTGTTAGGAGGAGTAATGAGAATCATTAGACTCCTCAAAGATCCATTTTTCCGTCGTGCTGAGGAAGGTCTTGGAAGTCCAAGCAGGAATAGGAGCTAAACATAATAGCTAGAGACCTTGAGTTTATCATCAAAGCTCCCATTAGTGCAAGAGGTGGAACTTTCCTTAATAGAAGTTACTGTAAATGGATATAGGAGTCATGGGGGTAATCAAGTAACCAAGGCTTAAGCATGTTTGCGGAAAGGAAAAGCCACAAAACAGTATGCCTTCCCCTATTAGTGAGTGGCAATTGCTGGCAATCCATCTTGGACCAAGAGTAAAGCTCATTAGGATGTCAAATTGCATGGAAATTGTAACGAGGATGCTAATGCTCATTGAATCTGATAGACCGCGTCTTTTATATGAGTTGGGTTCTTTTGCAAGGTATCATATTTTGCTTATCTTGAACCTTCTGTAGTTGAACTGTCTTGGTGACGGTAGGAGGCTGTCTTCTAGAACTCCTTGGAGAATGCTCTGCAATTCTTTCTACTGCCGGGTTTGAAATGTGACTCTGCTTGACAGCCTGAAATTTTAAAATGTAAGCAATAGTGCCACCCAATGGTGTCGCAGCGGTCTTCTAAAGGAGAAGAAAATGGAATTTACTTTTAGGAAATAAACTTCATGAAGCTCTGTGCTCACATGTGGCTCGCGGGCCCTACAGGTTATGTTTCTCTCTCAGTGGAGAGCCAGGTTCTCTGACTTTTGTCCTAATTGGGGATCTTGGAGCGCTCTAGTCTCGCCAGAGTCACATCGTTCCTAAAAAGGGGAAATTAGATCTACTTTGTTCCCTGAGTTGTGAGAATTAGGCAGATTCATTTTTGGAAAGAAGGGACCTGATTTTGAGTATAAAACACTGATTTGGTAGAGCTCAACAAAACACTATATTTTGAGTACCCGGACCTTTTCACAGTGATTTAAAAAACCCCGTCTTCAAACTTGTAACCCTCCATTAAGCAGCAGACACCAGGCGCTGGGCCCTGTACAACTCGCGTTCCCTAAATATTTGTGATTGGAACTCAGATGTGGCAACCTCTCGTGAATAGGTGGTGCTTCTGCTATTCCCTGAGGGTTTTGGTGAACCCCCCAGCTCCAGAACACAGGAAGCAGAATGGACTTTTTACTGAAGATTTCATCAGGAAACAGGGAAGATGATATGCATCATCGACCACACAAAGAACTAGTAAAGCTCTCGTCCTTGTTCTGTCTTCTGCCGGCAACCTTGTCATTCTCCCTTTCTTACTCCAAACAGCCTCTGATGACTCCTTTACCACCAATGCTATTTAGCTTGTGTCCCCAACTTAGAGACCCCCTGCAGCTAAATCAAACCCTGGTATTAGCCCAGTGGTGGTCATCCAGCTCCTCTCAGAGGCCTCCTCCCCCCATCAAGGCTTTTAATTTAGTTATTCATCCAATTAAATAATATTTGGGTGAGTTCTCCTGCTGAGTAAAGAAGATTTTTCTCCATATTGTCACATAAGGTATATATCTCCACCTATTTCCAAAAATGACTCTGTGAACCATTAGGAGGTTCAGATATATGGGAAAGTACACGCGAGTAGTTAATTACATAGTCCAATATCAGCCATTGTTCAGTTTGTTACTGATGACCCTCTTACCCTCTGGTCCTTCAAGAGAGTCTTTTGACCACACCAAGTAGAAGTTTTGTGTTCACTTCATTTTCTTCAGCCTCTTGCTAACCCCCTTCCTGTACCCCAGCCTTATTCTTCCTGGAAGCACTCTCTTAGATCCATCCCTTCCCTGTTGCTATGACACTTGAAAGGTGTTAATGAATGACAGTGCTTAATGTGTGATGCCTGTATTGGAGGTTGGTTTAAAATGGAGCTAAGTCTTCCGGGGGCAATATGCAATGATTTCTCTCTCCTAAAGGGAAGGGACATTTAGAAGACAAGTCTGGAAGATACCTTCAGAGCTTTGCCTCCTGAAGGATCAGGGAGCTAGCCCTAAACAGCAAGAGTGTGCAGGGCATCTCAGCCTGTAAAAATCATATCTCTCGTTGGAAAGCATTAAAAAAGAAGTCCCAGCCCCAGTTTTGACCCAATGATGCTGATATGCTCCAGGGGAGAGAAGCTTCACATTCTCTGTATCTCCCCCAACCAAGACGTGAGTGTTGAGCTTCACTGTCAGGTATGTGTCTTAGTGGGGGTGGTCCCTGGCCTGGCACACAGTCCTAGCTGCAGACCTTTACTGTAGGGGTGAAATGGAGCTCAGTGCTGTACAACGCATGGAAAGTGCTTAGTGAAGTCTCTGGTGCAAAGTAAGCATTTAGTAAATTTAAGCAAATTTATAAAGTGTGAACATATTAGGGCAGATTAGGTGCCTGCAATAGAGATCAAACTTTAATGGCTCAAAGAAAAATTTATTTCTCACTCATGTTACAGTATCAGGTGAATGTTCCAAGTGTTAAAGAAAACTTTCAGACAATTTAGCTATGAGCATGTATAAAAGTTTTATTATGGTCATGCACATAAGGGAAATGGACCCTAGAAGACCACTTCCCAAATTCACGTTTGGCAGAAACATTTGAAGGGAAAAGAATTCAGTTAATCATTGTTAGGCTAGACACAGAAAGAAAAAAGAAAGTCTGGTTAAAGGTCACTAGACCCTTGATTGACAGTTGGCAACTGAGTGTGTGGGTAATTGGGCATGTGGGTAATTGGTTTCCTAGAGCAAACCTTAATCCCATTAAAGTTCACAGAAAATTGCTTAAGCATTTTATCAGGAATGCTAACTTCTCAGAGGTTGTGAAAGCAAAAATGTTCCCCCCAGACCAGGTTTGGAATAATTTCTCTTAGGTGTGAAACTGTAGGCCACTCTGCCACATCCAGTCATTCAGGGTCTCTGGCTCATGGCAGCTCTGCCATTTCCAGTATATAGCTTTAATATCATTCTGGGTATTGGCACCAGCCAATGAGAAGAGGAAAAAGAACAAAGATTTCTTGTTAAGAAATCTTGCTTTAGCAAATGAGCCAGAGGTTGGAAACAGAACGAATGCTCACACATCACTGAGAGCTTAGTTACATGGCCACCAAACTGCAGAGGGCTGAAAAATGCAGTGCCTGATTGGGCATCCAAGTCCTGGCTGTAGATCTTGTATTACGGGAAAGAATCAGAGTTTGGGGACAGCAGTATCCTCTACTACAATGAGGTGTGTCCGGCTTTCTTGCTCCTACTGCCGCCTGGGGCAGGAGCTGGCGAAATATGACCCACAGGCCCAATCCCACCTACAGCTGTTTTGTGAATAAAGTTTTATTGGAATACAACTATATTTATTTAACATCTAGGGCTGATTTCACATTACAGCAATAGAGTTGAGTAGTGGAGACAAAGATCATGTGGCCCAGAGACTGAAGTTTTTACTATTTGGTCCTTTTAAGAAAAAGTTCGCTGACTCCAGTTCTGACTTGCCACAAAAGTGGAATTGATGGATTGAAGGGTGTGTGCATTTGAAATTTTGGTAGATACTGCCCTTCACTTAGTAATGTATAAGATTGTTCCCCAGTACCAATGTTACAGAGCAAAAGGGGGTTCTTTCATGTGGCGCCTTGGTGTAAAACCCAGCAACTAGTGTTGCGGAAAACAGGTCTTTACTTACAATATTCCAACCTGGGGAGGGCAGTGAGCACATCAGCTCAGAGCCCTGTTCTCCCACGGGACCCAGCACTTCCCTTGCTCCCCAAAAGGCTGTAACCCAAAACATGCCTAGAAGTTCCCCATCCTTATCTGTCAGCTCTCTCCTTCAGGATCTGGGGTACAATGTCATCAGCTTCCGTGTAACAGTCCAGCAAAACATGTGCCATGTTGCACTGGATCACACATGGTTCTCTCTCTGCCCTTTCAAAGCCACGTGGATCTCTCTTTCCTTCTAAAACTGCATGGTGCCCTCCTGCCTCCTTACAAACCGCATGATTCTCTTCTCTGCCTCCTTGCAAACTGCATGCATCTCTACTCTCTGCAAACCGCGTGGTTCTCCCTACTGTACCTCCTTGTAAACCACGTGGAACTCTGCAAAATGGCCGCCGCCTTATTTTTAAATCCCTGACTGTCCTGTGACGCAGTGGACAGGGTGACCGGTTCCTACCATTCACAGAACCTTGCACAGTCCCTGTGCTCATTCCTCACCATTCTGTAGTCAAAACCCGTCCCATCTCCTTGGGGCCTTGGAAGAACCAAAGCCATTTACGTAACTAAGACACTAGTTACCAGCCATAGACATACAAAGGCATCTTGAAAGCTGTCCCCTTTCCCCACCCCCCAGCCACAGGCTCTGGGGATTTTGGGGGACCTGCTCTGTAACACCAACAGAGTGATATCAAACTTTCGTGTGGCCAATTTGATAGGTGAAAATGGTATTTCCCTTTGATTTTAATTGCACTTACAATTAGTAAGATTTAATATTAGATATTGGGCATAATATATATTTTTGGTTTTTGTCCTTGATTCCTGGCACAAAGCTCCTAAAACCAGTGGAATTTCCTGTGTGATAGATGTGTCTTTTAACATTCATAACGAACCCTTCTCAACCACACCTGAATTTATGTTAATGAGGTGACTTTCGCAAAGCCCCTAAGGATAGGCTCCGTTGGCAGGAAAAATAACCAGGATCAGAGGATTGGAACTTTCAGTCTTCCCCAGCCCCTCCTTGGAGTGGAGAGGGAGGGCGTGAAGATTGAATCAGTCAGTTGCACCTGCATAGTAACATCTTAATAAAAACCCAAATGGGTTTGGAGAGCGGGGTTTGTGAACACATGGAGGTTCTGGGAGAGACAGCCTAGACGCTGCTCACTCCTTTTTCTATACCTTGCGCTATGCATCCCTTTCCTCTGGCTGTTCTGGAGTTACATCCTTTGATAATGAAGTGGTAATCTATTAAGTAAACTGTTCTACTGAATTCTGGAGCAGCTCTAGCAAATTAATTGCATGAGAATCTCTGATTTATAGCCAGTAGGTGACAAGCTGGCTTTGTGATTGGCATTTGAAGTGAGGAAGTTGTGTCTGAAGCCTTATAGGACTGAGCCCTTACTTTGTGGGATCTGATGCTATCTCCAGGTAGTTAGTATTAGAATTGAGTTATTTTTTAGGACACCCAGCTGGGGTTGAGGAATTGCTTGATGTGTGGAAAACAACACATTTGGTGTCAGAAGTTAAGTATTTTAAAGTATTGTGAGAATAAAGGAAATATGTACAGGTGGTTTTTTTTTCCTTTAGAAGATTATTTGTACTTCCCTTTCTATGGACTGTCTGCTGGTATCCTTTGCACATCTATTGAAAAATACTGAGTTGTTGATTTTGCATAATAATTTTGAGTAGCTTTTTATATGCTAGGGAACTGAGCCATTTATGATATCAATTGCATAAATCTACTCCATTTTAAATGTATTCTTTGACTTTGCTTATGGAGGTTTCTGATGTGCAAAACTTTTTTATTTTTGTGTAGTGAAGTATAACAGTTTTCTCTTGCATGACTTCTGATTTACATATGTTTAGAAGGCCTTCCCTACTCTGGGAGTGTGCAAAATTTCTTCCATTTTTTCCTAATAATTTTGTGGTTTTCAGTTTTTATATTCAAGTGTTTGCTCCGTCTGTAATTTATTTTGTTTTTAGCTTAGAGTAATGGAGTCTACTTTTTTTTCTAAATGGCTGCCCATTGTGTGAACACCATTTTAAAAATAATACATCTTTACCTTATATTAATTTCCTTTATCATTTTGGGTCCGTTACTGGACTATTCCATTGAAATGTCTTTTTATGGGCCAGTGTTATATTGCTTTAATTAATGTAGTTTTATATCATATTTTAATATATGACAGGGCTAATTTGCCCTCTTTACTTAAAAAAAACATTTTATTTATTTTTAGAGAGAGGGGAAGGTAGGGAGAAAGAGAAGGAGAGAGACATTGACGCGAGAGAGAAACATTGATCAGTTGCCTCTTGCACGTGCCCCACAGGTTCGCAACCCAGGCATGTGCCCTGACCGGGAATCGAACCAGTGACCTTTCTTTTTGCGGGACAATGCCCAACCAACTGAACCATGTGGCCAGGGCTTTACTTTTTTAAATAGATTTTTCTAGCTACTTTCACTTGTTTGTTTTTCCATATGGTAATAAATAAAAATATTGCTGATAACTTTTGTTTGGCTTGGATTAAATTAATATATTAACTAGGCAGAATTGACATCTTTATGATGTTGATGTTGCGTTCTTAAGACATTGTATACCTTTCCATTTGGAGAATTGTGTCGTTTTTAAATTATTATTTTTGGTTGTTCACTGCATTTTTCCAACTATGAGAGATTTCTGAGACTGGACAACTCAATTCATTTCTTAAGCTGTTATAGATTATTGTTTTTATTGCTGAGACCACCTGTTCCACAAGTTCAGAAAACCTAGGAGCTAGCCACTTACTTGTGAAGTGATTTACAGAACAAACACACCTTGCTTTTGGAAATGATAAATTTGTTGGCTTTGTCATTGCCTTGATGTCCCTAGAGTTTTGTGGTGATTGCTTTATAGAACAGGGTCCAGGAGACAATGACACAGAGGGAGAGGAGCAAGATCTGGAACATAGATCTAGAGAAAGCGTTGGTCCAACTCCTAATTCGGAAAATTCTATGTTATCGAGTGGCTCTGTGGGCATCTATGGCTCAGTCCTAGTCTGGACCTCTGGGAGAGTGTGAAACCTGCTTCAGACTTGTCCCGCCTAAGGGCCATATCGACCGACTCCCATTTGTCATTGATTGAATGCGGCTTCTGGTTCCGTCAACTCCAGGCTCCTCTGCTTGCCTTGAGCATGCACCTAAGAGCAGCAGAAGCCCCTGGCGGAGCCACAGATGCCCACGCAGGGACAGTGTCTTAAAGAGATTTAAATTTCTGCCACCAGCTACCCACCCACACTTTTGGCAGAAGAGTAGGGCAATTAATATTTTGGGTTATTTGTACCATTTACATTCTTTTCTCAGGAAATCCTGCCTTTATCCTCACCCAGGTGGGCATGTCTATGTCCTATGCCTAGAACTCTCTCCTTCCATTCTCATTCCTACCACACTGATTGGACCAGAGTCCAAACTTGTCTCAAAGTTAGCATTGTCTATAGGCTTGTCAATAACCTATGACTTACTGTTGGAGTTTGTCCCAAGTCAAACAAACAAGGCAGGTCAGATTGCTCTTTGGGGGATAAGGAATTGAGAAACAAAGAGCCAGTTCCCAGTTAGTGATAGAAACTAGTAATAAGATGTTATGGTCTGAAGAGAAGAACACGTGATAGCTGCGTTTAAACAGAAATCATGAACAGGCTGGTAGAGAGAGGAAATGGAGTGTGAAGGGGGATGGGGAGACAGCGCAAGTGTTAAGGGGTCAGACCCCAAAGATGCCTTGTTTCTTGTCTTTTCTGAGCCCTGGTTGTTCAGATTTCCAGCTTTCTCGTGAGGCATTTCTTTATCCTCACAATAACCACCACCACCTCCACCCTTTACTTGAGTTAGCAGGAGTGAGTTACTATTATTTATCTTGACCAAAATGCACTGGCAGGTATTAGAGAACGGTCCCGGAGGAGCGACTCATGCTCTTCTCCATTTCTGCTGTCCCTTCTCCCTCCACTGTGTCTGGGGCAGCTGATCTGCCATTTCCCTCCCCGTGGTTCTTTCCTGTTGCTGTGAAAGGCTCCAAGAAAACAGAATCCAGAGAAAATGCTGATCACGAAGTGGAATAGGCTTGTCCTTCCTAGAACCGGCGGTGATAGCATCATGCAGCTCACTGTATACAGGAGCTAAATTGTCATCCTCTCAAGAGGAAACCTGATTAAATCTTTTATACTTGTAACCCTGTGCTTTATAAATGGGCGCTGACAGTCAGGAAGTTAGAGGGAGGAAGTTTTAGCAAATTTCCTTTAGTGAAACTTGATGAGATCCTCTCACCTGAGATTTTACTGACGTAAGCTTCTTTGAGAAACAGCCTCACCTACCCTCCACAGAAGAAGCTTTGTGGACCAAGTACAAACATTTAAAAATAAGCCAGGCGGCCTAATTCAGTTCATTCACAGCAAACGAATACAATCCACCATGAAGCTACATTAAACACAAGCTGCAGTGACACATATAACAGATATTTATTCAAAACCTTCTGTGTCCAGGCTTTGTGGGGGGTGCTGGCAGCATGGACGTGAGTAAGACAATGTTCCTACACCCAGAACATAGCGTCTGTGGTGAGGATGAACCCTGGATGCATGTTTATAAGGAAGGGTGTGACCAAAGGGAAGGGCAGAGAGCAGCTCAGGGAAGGCCTCTCAGCAAACTTTCTTTCTTTCTTTTTTTTTTAAAGATGAGACCTGAAGAATGAGCATGGGGAAGAGCTTTCTAGAAATAAGGGTACTATTGGAGGAAGAGGTCAGCCTCCTGCTGGGTTTTGCACGGTTTCTTTGTGCTGCTGAAAATCCACCTCCCACCCCGCACAGGGCTTTCTTAAGAGTAGGTCACTTTATGGAATAATGGTAGTTTCTGATCACCTGCTTGTTCTCGGCAGCAGATGCTGTTGGTGCCTGTCTGGGGGTGGGCGACAGCTGCAGACAGCTGAGTCACGGGCTGAAGCCCTGCCCCTGGCTGTACGGGCTCTGTGGCTCAGAGACTATGGGGGCCTGCGGGCAGGCCAGGCACACAGGCGAGTTAACACCTCTCTGGTTTTCTACTGATGTGGGACAGCAGTTGGGCAGTGAATGCCTGCATCTTATTGTCCTTCAGTGGGACCGTGTGTGTGTGTGTGTGTGTGTGTGTGTGTGTGTGTGTGTGTGTGTGTGTGTGTGTGTGTGTGTGTGTGTGTGTGTGTGTGTGTGTTTACACAGCCTCTCAGGATCCTGAGTAGCGCAGAGGCCCGGTTAGCCCTTTGAGGGGCCTTTAAGAAGCCCTTAAGCCTCAAGAAGCCCTTAACTGGCTCTCTTTCCTTCTCTGCCTCCATCCTCCCTCATCGCCTTCATGGATGCATCCTGAAATCCTTCTTTTGGAGTCTGCTCTGAGAGGAAGCCACACGAAGACCATCTCTGCGCTCTGCATGCTTGCTTTTGAGCTGGTTGTCAGTTTATGGGGATCCTGGGGGTAAAAAGGGGAGGGACATTCAGAGCCAGAAGCTCCTGCTCCTTCCATAAAAAGCAAGCTTGTTGTGTGTGTGGGAGTGATTAAAAGTAAACCCTCATTAGGAAACTGTTGAGGACATCTGTCTAAAGTTATTCTTCTCCTGAAGGCTTATGTTAAAAAGAAAGGAACAGGGCAGCAAACCATGCGGGGGGTGACCCCTGACTTGAGAGTCAAGGGACCTGAGTCAGATTCTGTTATAGGGTCACTCAGTGTGTGACCTTGGACAGGAAACTTCCCCTCTCTGAGCCACGGTTTCCTCATCTACAAAGTGGCGAGGTCGGCATTCTAGGGCACTCTTTGAATATATGAATATATTTCATTAACTTCTGAGGCATGCAAGCTCTGCTCCCAGGTACCCCCAACCCCCCAAAGTCCTCACCCAGGACCACGATCTGCTGGAGGGTGGGGAGGGATTAGAGGGGAGGATGAAGAAGCAGGATGGGCCCTCATTCATTCATCAAATAGTTCGCAAAGCCTGCTGGGTGTCAGATACTGTCCAGCACTGGGGATGGAGGTGAATGAGAGAGTGTCAGCTTACACTTGGATTCAACAGAAGGAGGCCTTGAATGAAGAGAGGGTTTGGGGTTAAAAAAGGCAGAAAACAAGTCTACTCACTTTATTATCCAGTTGGCACCTATTGATATGTGAATGCAGGTATTTTTTAAAAATTAAAGATTGCTCATTTGCTCTGTAGCAGGAAACAGAGCCCTATGGAAAAATGACATCCAGGATAGGAATATTCTAATGGGAAAAACTGGAACTGCGGGTGCTGCCGTGGAGAGTGAAATGGGCTGAGCCATTACAGCAGGGGACTTGTGGCAGCCCTAGGATGTGGGTGCCTGGCTGTGGGCAGGAAGAGGGGTCATTCAAGGGTAGAGGAGGGGCCCCCATCTTGGGACTTCCAATCTTGGGCCTCCCAGTCTTGCCAAAGGCTCATCCTGGAGTCATCGGTCAGGTCACAATGCTGTTTTCTATAAACAGGGTTTGGAAGTGGGGAGGGGGTGAACCCAGAAGTGATTTATCATCCTAAAGCAACAGATCCGGGTGTAGGCCCAGTGCTACTGAAAGGGTCCTTTTCATGGGGTGCGGGCAACTCTCTCAGCTTCCTAAGTAATCAGACAGGCAATTGGAATGACTTTTAAACATGGACCCTGTCAAGGGATGCAAAAGTCCCATGATTTACAGCCCTGAAAAGTTTATCTTGCTCTGGGAAAAAAGAAGACCTTGGAACGAAAGCTTCACATTTAGAAGCCAATAAAAACATCTTAAAATAATGCCCCCTCCTCCCTTCTGCTGTATAATGAGGAATGGAGGGGTTAGCAAGAGGTAGGGGGCTGTGGGCAGCACTATGGCAATCACCAGTGATTGAGCTTCAAGGTCCAAGGACTTTGTTGTGGGCATTGGAACCCTAATGACTTATAATTAACTCCAACAAGAAAAACTAAATGCCATGTACTTTCCTAACAAAGCTACAAAAATAAGCACATTCACAGTGTTTGTAAAATTGGAAACAAATGTCCCAAGGAACATCAGAGCTCCGTGCTGTTCTACCCAGGCTTTGGAGGAAGAAAAATACTGGCACTCAGTCACGACCACAATTGATGAGCCAATATCGTTTGTCATGGGAAATTCATCCAGGCAAACTCGGATTGCACCATTAGTCCTCATTGACTCTGAGAAAGACCCATACTGAAACGCCTCAAATTAAAATCAGCCCGGGGCTGGGCCTGACACCCTCTCCCTTCCTAGCTGCTGAGTTTTGTTTCTTTATTCCCTCTATATCGCACGGAAGAGCTGAAAGGGGGAAATAATCAATGCCTCATTGTATCCTTGTTCCTGAAATGACTCAGATCCACGTGGTTCTTTTCAAAAAGTGGGTACAGGCAGGGATAATGACCAGGAAGGGTACTGGGGAGCTGTGAGGTGGTACAGAAGGGCCTGGCGACCTTAGTTCACTGTTGAAGAATATTGAGAGGGATGCTGGTGACATGGCCACCGATTTCATGACTTATAACCTTAGTTTACGAAAAAGTATTTTTTAGGGTATATTAATTTGACTCCATGAATAATCGTAGCACGTGTGCTGATGTTGAACATGAAAGGTTTGGTTATAGAAGTTCGCTTGGTTTTGAGAAATTCTCTTATCTGTTGGACCCATTTGATGCTATTAAACATCAAAGTCATGCAGCAAAAGACTTAGTTCATTATGAGTTATTGATTCTAAAACAAGAATGAACTAAGTCTAAGTGTTACAGTAAATGTATCACAGGCATCTCCTTTAGGTTATAAACACTATGTAACAGTCTTTAATATAATCCCCGTTTACATATGAGAAAATAAAGCCTCCGAAAAGTTCAATAACTTGCCAACTATTAGTCACCGAGAAGTGGAGCTGGGATGAGGACCCGCTACTGTTTGACTCCAGAGCCTATTCTCTAAGTCAGTGGTTCTCAACCTTCCTAATGCCGCGACCCTTTAATACAGTTTCGGATGCTGTGGTGACCCCCAACCATAAAATTATTTCTGTTGCTACTTCATAACTGTAATTTTGCTACTGTTATGAATCGTAATATAAATATCTGATATGCAGGATGTATTTTCATTGTTACAAATTGAACATAATTAAAGCATAGTGATGAATCACAAAAACAATATGTAATTATGTGTGTGTTTTCTGATGGTCTTAGGTGATCCCTGTGAAGGGGCCTTTCGAACCCCAGAGGGGTCGTGACCCACAGGTTGAGAACTGCTGCTCTAACTCTTAGGTGGGTTACTGTGCATTTTCCCTCTTTAGATCAATGCTTTCCAAACTGGATCATCAGCTCTGAGGAGCTGTAGGGAAATTTCAGATGCCCTTGCCTTTGTACGTCAGAGAGGCAGAGGCCCAAACCCTTCCAACTCTCACATCTCCTAATCCTCCCTCTGATTCTGTAAACTAAGTAATGCGTCTCCCCTCAGGGACCCAAACAGTAGTATTAAGTGAGTAAGAAAGGATGAGTGAATTTTCAAAATGACTTAACTTAAAGGTAGCAGCAGTGAAATGTGAACTTGAGAATCCACTGTATAGACCTTGTTAGTTTATGTAAACTTTGCACAATGAGTATGCAAATCTCCTACATATTTTCATGCATATATACTTCTAACAGACTTGCATATGGTCTCCTGGGGAAATGCTGGTTTAAGCCTTTCTGCAAAAAGTCACCTGTGAAACTGAGAATTTCCATTGCCTCTGTCCAAAATATGGGATTAATTGAAGAAATTCTCACTCCTTGTTTTTCACTTGAGAGAAATTAATTCTTCCTATGGGAAACTTCTTTTTTTAATGTCCTAAAACTATCTGAACTTCAGGAACTTGAAACTTGCATTGCAGCTGCCTTCTGTCCCTAAGGAATATAATCTATCCAAGCTGTTAAATTGTTGTGAACACCAATAATAGGACATTTTTATAGTGCTCAGGATATGAAGCTAAAGCATATTAGATGGCTGCATGTATGTGTATTAGCTCACATTTAAAAACTAGTTAAACATTTCAAACCTCTTTAGATTTATACAGAGTTATTTATTACAAGACTTCTGAACTTTCTAGAGGCAGCAGGCTTCCGGTGATCTTTATCAAGCTGTTCTCTGTCCTCCTACGGGGCTGCTTGTTGGGTTCTTTCTTTTCTCTCTCTCCTCCTCTCTCTCTCTTACTTTTATTGAGCGTAGCTTTAACAGGGAAATAAAATGTCAAATGCATCTTAAAACAATCCAGTGGTAAAATTTTAAAATAGGAATACAATTTAAAGGCAATGCCAATTTTATTTTTTATTTTTCTCTTAATTAGGCTGCACATTTTCGATCTTACTCATGTGCAGAGTTGTGAGGGATCTTGGAGAGAGAGGCTTAATTCCAGCAGCTCTTGATAGTTGAGTGTTCAGTTTTGCACTGCTCGCAATAGACACCGTCGGCAACTCTTTTTTAAAAAATTTTATTTTGAGTGCCTTCTGCACAAGGGGCAGTATGAAAGGAAGAATCAGAGAGAGTTAGAGCTGGTCTGAGCTCTGATGTTATCTACCCCAGCAGTTTCCAATGTTTTTTTAAGGCCAAAAAACAAGTCAGATCTTACCCAGAAGCCTGATATATAAAGCAGATAGCCTCAAGCTGCTATGTGTGGCGTGTGTGCGTATGTGGGTGTATGTGTGACTCATGTTCCTCTCTTAGGACAGAGCACATGGCTGCTGGGAGTGGGTCCACAAAACTCTTAGGAGTATAGTTTGAAAGTTCCAGGTCTTGGACCACCTTCTCATTAAAAAAAAAAAAAAAAAAAAAAAAAAATCCTCACCTGAGGATGTGTTTATTGACTTTAGAAAGAGAGAGAGAGAGAGACAGAGAGAGAAAGACAGAGAGGCAGAGACAGAGAGACAGAGACAGAGAGACAGAGAAACATCGATCTTTAAGGTGACCTCTCTAGGAAGAGGTAGTAGAATAAGCACTGGAACAAGACCTTACGTTTCTCAGTACTCTGCTTTTTTTTTTTTTCACCTGCTAAATTTATTGTACATTCTTTTACTTCACACCGTCATGCATGTTTTAACAGATAGATCCATACCTATTCGTTAAACTGGTCCTTTCTGTTAGTTTTTTAGGAAATTACACATATCAGTTTAATTATACTTTCTTCTTGTTCTAAGGAAGGCTTGTATGCTTGCCTGTTTATTTGTCTGTTTTTTTCTGGTTTTATTGAGATATAATTGATATAGAATTGCCCTTTGTTTTTCTACTACAATGCCCTATTGTTACATGGACCACAGAGAAACTCCCTATGCTTGCTACTGAGAAATTCAATGAAATATATGTGTAGAAATAAGGTTAGTGTATATGTAAGGATATAGTTGAATACTTTGTAAGTTCTGGTTAAAGTGATAATTAAAAATATGCATATAGAATGGAAAAATACAATAAAAATAAAAATAGAATAAAATTAAGCTTCAAAAACTTATATGTATATTGAATTAGGAATGTGAGAAATAACTGTGAAAGATGGGTATAACAATCTTGTGAAAACCAAGAAGGATTCTGCATCCACTTCAATTTCTTCCTAAATGTCTTTAAGATCTCATTGCTCTTTAAGGAGACCTAAATTGGAAATTGTAGGCATTACTTTATGAGCTTAATGTATGCAAAAAAAAAAAAAGAAAGAAAAAGAAAAGAAAATGATCTGTTTCAATCAACAGCCCTGTTCTTAGTGAAGGAGAATGTACGAATTAATGATCAAATATACACTTAGAATTCTAAAGTTAAAATTGTTAGTGTTATTTGTAATTATTTATTATTAACTTTCTTAAAAAGTTGGTCAACTACCAGTCTCATCTGTATGAATGTGAGGATTCTTTACTATAACTGCTATGTGCTCATAGTCAATGATACCGATGTCGGATTGCTAGCCATTTGAATGATAATTTTTCTCAGTTAATAGCACAAATCTAGAATATAAACTTTCCTACTGAATTTTACTATATAACATACTGTATTTATAAAACAAAATAATATTATAATCTGTAACTCCAGTTTAGAGTTACTTTTAACTCCTATGTGATAACTATAATTCACATAGTTTTCCATCAGAAAATATGCAAAATAGCTCTGTAACTTTTGTTGCAGCAAATATGGTAATTTCTGCCTTCATGGAACTCTCTATAGAAAGTCTTATATTATCACCATTTGGTTGGGCTTTTATGTTTCCTTTGTCATGAGGAAATAATCATCATGTACATATATGGAGTTGTCCTGGGTTTCCCACCAGCAGATATTTAAGGACTGGGCAGGCTTAAATCCAGTGGGATTTGATGAGCCAGTATGGAGTGAACTAGTCTGGGAGTATAGGTAGTTTGGAATTCAAGAAATCAAATTGTTGGCAAGAGTAGCACAACAGAAACTTTTTTTTATACTCTGTCCTGTTTAATCCCTCTGGCTAAGGTGGTGGTGGGGTCCCAGGTCTTATTTCTTTAGGCAGAGGGACATCAAGGGGTTCTAGTCTGGGGAAGTCCCTCCTGTGATTAAGCCAGGGGCAGAGATATTCAGATTTCCTGATTACTTTCAACCCAAGTCATCCTTGCAACGGACTGTCCAGTACCGTAGGGTCAAAGCATTCATTCATAGGCAGGATTGGTCCCCAAGTTGCCCCCTTTTTTTCTTTTTTTGGGGGGACAGTGAGAAACTAGTCTTCACAGTTCTTCAGAGGTTGGGCACTCCAATTAACAATCCGTTGCTGAAAGTTCTGCAGCATGCTGGCAGCAGCCGTGAAGTCCCAGCAATCATGCATGCCTCCCCAGGCCTTTGAGAACATGTTGAGTTCAGTGTGCATGCCTAAAGCCACACCCTTTCCCACTTCCTCTGTACCCTTGCAAAATGAGGGTGAAGCTTCGTTCCAGCAAAATAAATGGATAGGGCGCGGACTTGAGTGTTTAATAGGTTCTGGGAAGCCACCTCCTTCACCCTGACGAATACCACTTTTTCTTCTGTTGTCTCAGGCCTATATTTCCATCATGAAAGATTCATCACCCCTGTGATTCTTAAAAAGGTATTTTGTTTTTCTTCAAAGTAGAAAAGTCATTCATTAACTGGATTACCACCTTCATAGGAATTACTTCATTTCTTTCATTCTAAGATGCATTTCCTCCCATATTTTAACACTCTGAAATGCTCAGTTAGTGTACAGTGTATGTGCTCAATGTGATGTTCTTATTTCTTGGGAAGTTTTTTAAATTGATGATTTATTTTGAAGGAATGATATCATAGAATCAGAAGAATACCATTGCTGCTTTTGCTAATTTCTAATTTTACTCAGTTTCATTGAGTAACTACAAAATCATGGTGGTGGTGATGAAAGAGGAGTAAATGTGAGGAGAGTGGGGGCAGTCTTTAAATGTGAGAGGAACTATGCTAGAGGAAATTTTGCTGTCTTATTTTTATCTAGGATTTGCTTTTGATCTCCATTCAGCTGCCTTTAACTGGGCATTTTCCCCAACAGTTGGAGTGGGGAAATTTGGATCTGTTTCATCATTACCATCAAGAGCCATTTGTTTATTGCCTACTTTATAAAATTACAAAGACATAGAAAGCACAAGCATTGATCCTCAGGATATGTTGATTATTGGAAACCAAGAGGTTTTTGTGACTTCATTGATATAACAGGATGAGGAAAGCCTTCCATTAAATATTATTATGATATAATTCATAAACTATACAATACATCCATTTAAAGTATAGAACCCGGTGGATTTTCATATATTTGCTAAGTTGGGCAAACATTACCAAAGTCAATTTTAGAACATTTTAACCTCTCCCCACAAAGAAATCCCACATTCTTTAGCACTTACCTCTTATTCCCTCTATCTCTCCTAACTTTAAGAGACCATTATTTCATTTAATGTGAAGACCAAAAATATAGCATGGTGGAGGGGCTACACTAGGACCCTGAAGTTTCAAGAAGATTCCAAGTTTTAGCATTGTTTCTTAGAATTCTTTAATTTCTTTGAGCCACATTTTCTGCATCCGTGAAGTTAGTAAAGTGGCACCCACATGACAGGTGATTATTTTTAATGTGGTGGTTGTGAGGATTAACTAAGCTTGCATGAAAGCACCAACATGGAGCATGTCACAGAGTAGGTTCAGAACGTTACTTCTTCACCCTCTCATCTCTCTTCATGACGGAGCCCTGGTTGGATCGCTGAAGGGTGACTGGTCTCTCTTCTCTGTTTATGGGGAAGCTGAGTCCTTGGTATGAGCCAACTCAGTGTCCCCTCTCAGAAGTCACTTTTTAGAAGTGGTTAAAGCCCAGGACTCTTGCTGATGACACCTCACCTCAGTAGTTGAACTGACGATATAACAGAAGCTCTCATTTCCATTTTCTTAGAAAAGAAAAAAAGAAAACCATATCATCCACTCTATACAGATAATGGGAAGTCAGTCGAAAGTCTCAGAATGGCTACTTACCTCGGTAGTTTCAGAGGGAAAGAATCCAAGGAACAAAGTGGTCAGTCAGCATGAGCAAGGGTGATGGATATGGAAGAAAACTATAGTCCTGTCAGTGTCCCCACGGGAACTGCCATACAGTGGAGGGAAAAAGAGATGAGGGTAACTAGACTCCAAAATTCAATCCTGTTGGTTTCTGGCTCTGGAAAAGCTCACTGAGGAGGGCCAAGACTATTCCTTGAACATCTCAGAGAGGTCTGGCTTGTCTTTATTTGCCCATCCCTAGGGAATATGGAGGTGAGGGGGTGTTTCTGTCCTAAAGTGACAGATGGTGAAGTTGAAGTGGGGGGTAATTTCCATGGTGTCAGGCCCTGGAGTCTTCCATGGAGAACATCTATGATGATTTCCTTATGATTCCAGGACCTCTGTTCCTGCTTCTGCCAGAATCAGGATGCCCCTGAGAGCCTCTGGCTCTTCCTGTGTCTATTGTCCTCTGCCAAAACCAGTTCCAGGTTATTTGACCGAAACAATTTAGTCAAAAATAAATTGCTCAACATAACTATTTAGTAAAAGGACAAACAAAAACAAAATGAATGTTCTTCAGACCCTAATTCCAACCTTGATGATTTTGGTCCATGATTATGACCACTGTGCTCCCTTTATGTATCTTTAGGGATTTTTGCCATTTAAAACTTCTCAGTTTTATTCCTATGTTTTTGCTATTATGTTTCAAGTTTATTCCCAGCCCATTATTCCAATTTTCAGTATTTGTGGAAGTCAGAAGTTGGAAAAATAGGATTTAATTAAACATCCAAAATATCTAATAATTTATGATGAGATAAAATAAGCACACAGGTTCAAACAGTACATATAATGTAATCCTAAATTTATAGGGTAAGAACAATGTATAAAAAACTATTTGTTCAACTGTACATCAAGGTCTGAATAGTGTTTTCCCTGGGTGGGTGGAATTATTTTGCTTATTTGTATTTTATTAATCCATTCAACAAAATGTTATCAAGCTAAATGCCAGTCAAATCCTCTATGCGGGGGATACAGCAATAAAGAAAAAAGACAAGAAAAATCTGACCCCATGAAGGTACGCACTAGTGGGGAGAGGGAGTGGACAAAAGAATTAAGGAAAATACATCATAGGTTAGACAGTGATGAGCACTAAGGAGAACAGTAAAGCCAGGAAAGTGGGGTAGAGCGCTGGGGAAGGGTTTCATTTTTAAATAAGGTCAGCAGGGAGGTCTCACTGCCAAGGTAATGTGAATAAAGACCTAAAGGAGATGAAGGAGATGAGAGTGTGAGCCAGGTTGGTGTCTGGGGAAAATGCATGCTAGCAGAAGGAGTAGCAAGTGCAAAAGGCCTGCCAGGGCAGGGGTGGGGAGAGAGAGAGAGAGAGAGAGAGAGAGAGAGAGAGAGAGAGAGAGAGAGAGAGAGAGAGAGAGAGAGAGAGAGAGAGAGAGAGAGAGAGAGAGTGTGTAGGTGAGGTTTTTTTTGTGTGTGTAGGTGAGGTGCGTGTGCACGCACCAGAGCGACTGGCGCAGTCAGCCATGGGGAAGAGTAGGAGGGCGAGTCAGACAGACAATGGGAGAGCCAGCTCTTGCAGAGTCTTCAGTCTTCGCAAGCCTTTGTGAGGATCCAGGCTTTCACTCTGAGTGAGATGGAAAGCCACCAGGGGCTTCTGAGCAGAGCTGGGACATAATCCAACTTATGTTTTAGATGCCCCACTGTGATTGCTCTTTGGAGAATCACCTATAGCAGAGACAGCGGTGGAAGCAGGGCCCATTGATGAGAGGTGATGGTGGTTTGCACAAAGGCGATGGCCTTGGAAGTGGTGAAAAGCGGTTGAATTATTGATATATTTCAAAATTAGAGTCTGTAGGACTTAGAGTGAGCTAGTAGTCGGGAATGAATGCGCATTGTTTGGCCTGGTGAGTGGAAGGATGGAGCTGCATTAGTTGTGATGGGGCTGTCTGCAGAAAGGTGGAGTTTGAAGCCCTGGCTGCTGTGGCTCAGTGGATTGAGCGTCAGCCTGCGAGCCAAGTGTCGCTGGTTCGATTCCCAGTCAGAGCACATAACTAGGTTGCATGTCAGGTCCCCAGTTGGGGGCGCAAGTGAGAGGCAACCACACAGTGATGTTTCTCTCCCTCTCTTCTCCTTTCCCCCTCTCTAAAAATAAAATAAACAGAGAAAAATAAATAAATATTCAAAGAACTTGGCCAATTAAATGAAAAAAAAAAAGAAAGGTGGAGTTTGGGAGGCAAGGGCAGGAGCTTTGTTTTGAATATGTTAAGTTTGATATGCTTATTAGACACCCAAGATATTTCTTTAATGAGAATGCATCATTTTTGAAATTTGGCAAAAACAATAAATGCTATTTTATTTTTATTTTTGGTTTCTCAATATTTTAAAAGACATTCTATTGTGGGCCTAGATTGTTCCAACGAATCCTATACATATTAGCCTAAATCGCTCAGTTGACTAAATTTCTGCGGCCAAATTGTTTTTAGTCAAACCATCTGGATCTGGTGCTTGCAGGGGCGGCTCTGGGGAACTGCACAGCACACTTGCTCCAAGGCCACCTTGTTGGGAAGAAAGTTAAAAGCAGGCTCAGCATTGCGTTGCTGTGTTGGGTTTCAGGGCTGCTGACTCAACTGACTTTCTAGTTGCTTGTTTTAACCACCTAATCTCCTAATCCCCTGATTTCCTGGACCTTTGACTCCTCTGTCAGCTTCTCTGATTTCAGATATTCAGCTGAAGTTTCAAGGCTCCAGAGCACCTGCACCCTTAGCTCTTTCTGTCCCCTGTGGTCCCTGCCTGATCGCCCCATCTTGAAACCAGCATGCTCTCCTAAATCAATTCACAGTGCATTTCCTGAACACCTATTTTGTGCAAAGCACCGTACTAGGGATGAGGTGGTGATGTGACACTGACCATCTAGGGGACCCAGTGTTGGGGGGGATGCAAGTATATACAACGAGGTGGTGACTTATTGATGTGAAAGGGAATCCAGGTCTCTGATCTTCGTGATAATGTCCTACTTGGTACTATCAGTGTTTTACAGATTTTTCTCAGAGACTTTTTCTATATTTTTCAATATTTAACCTTTGTCCCTGTCCCCCTCATTATTAAGTAGCATTCACTGTAGAAAACATGTGAAAAACAGAAAAACATGAAGAAATAAAAACTACACATACTCTTATCGTCCAGAGAGAAAATGAGGCTTTTAATGTTTGAGTGTATTTCTTCTCATTCTTAAAAAAGTTTTATTGTTGGCATTTCCCCCACATCATTAATATTCTTTGGAAGAATCTTTTTTTCATAGCTGAATGGAACTGATGTCTTACCATTTTATTTACTGGCCTCCTAATATTAGGTCTTCTCACACTTTCATAGCTCAGTTTCTCCTTCCATGGGCTACCTAGGCTTGGTATTGAGGCTGTTCTAGGATACCTGGGGGAGAGTAAGCCTCATGAAGATGGAGTGTGCCCACATGGAATGCACTTGTGTGAGACAGGTGCAGCCCCTGGGGACATGAAGAACAGTTTCTAGTGAATGCCCTTCCCCAAGTTCATATACACTGCATCTGAAAAGTCAAAGAAAGCCTTTGTTCTCTATTTTTAAAAGATTTTATTTATTTATTTTTAAAGAGAGAGGAAGGAAGGGTGAAAGAGAGGGAAAGAAATACTGATGTGTGAGAAAGACATTGATCAGTTGCCTCTCGCATCCCCTCAGCTGGGGACCTGGCCCACAACCCAGGCATGTCCTCTGACTGGGAATCGAAACAGTGACCTTTCCATTCACAGGCTGGCACTCAATCCACTGAGCCTCACCAGCCAAGGCTGTTCTCTATTTTAAAAACTACTTATCATTGATAGACCAGGGAACTTTAAAATCATGTGATTTTACGTAATGTATCTTTTTATTGATAAACATTAGTAGTTATATTTATTAGGGTAGCCATTAAATAGAAATGACACAGGACCCTTCTATCAAAAAGTAGATGATGATCAGAGCAAGAGGGGAAGAAGTGGCACAATGGCTCCTTTGGTACTGTCAACGGGGGTCCCTGCTTTGTGAGGTTCCTCTGGGAGGGAAGAGAAATAGAAAACATTTAGAAAGACGGTATTGTATTGTTTCAGGATATGAAAACAATAATGCTTTCCAAGGCTGGTATGTGAAACTGGCCCTTCTCTTTTAGCGCTTCCAGCCACAGAAGAGCATTTCCATGCCAATTATAACATTCTTGAGGTGTTTTGCTTTTCTTCACGTGATGCTGGTTGCGGTCCCATGCTTGTCATTATTTATAAGTTAATTTCTGGCATTGTAGTAAATTCTAGGGAAACCAATAAAACCACAAGTGTGCAATTAAATTCTTCTGTTTCTTTAAATTTTTTTTGTTTTGTTTCTGTGTTTAAGTTTTTTCTTTTTCCCCTGTGGGAAAGACAAGAAAGTAAAAGAGAAAATATTCTCTGGAGTAGATAGGTGGGTTATAGAGGACTCTTCTATTCTCTGTTATTCTTTAGCCTTTTCAGTGATGTGAATGTGTTCTCTTTTTGCTTAGGCTATTTGATCACATACCTTGATAGGAATAGTAAAGAAATGAATCATGAAGATCTAGGTTGATGGAAAATAATTGATAGAATATCTTAATCTTTTGACAAGAAATGCTGGTGCTGATAATCAATACTTTAAATCTACCACAATCAGGAAGCCAAGTGGACTGGCGACACCGTTGACATGGCCACGTATGAAGGGTGTCCTGGGGTGACCTGAAGTTGTCAGAGACCCAGCTTTTTTTACAGGGCCATTTCAGCTTGTTCCAGGAAAGATTTTTTCAGGAATTTTGGAGGAAGTACTTGTGAATGCTGTGGGGCAGCACCTCCCCAAGGGAGTTCTCTAGAGTGTGGAAGAGTAGAGGGGACATCTGTTATTCGTGCCACCCTGAAGCCAGTTCTTTCTGCTGGTAGCAACACCCTGATTGGCCACTGAGGAGCCACCTCCCCTACTCTTGGTCCCTGTGGTTTAGGTGTGACTGAGTCCAGAGGTGGGAACATGGCCCAGGATTGTTCAGTCAGCATGTTCCAGCTTCCCTGTCTCTGGAATCTGTGCAGGATGACCATGTGACCAGCGACAGTCCAGTGAGATACATTTTGGGCCCTTTATTTGAACTATTGACAGGGATAAGCCTGTTTTTCTCTGGGGTTGCTGGAAAGGGATGATGGAAGCTCAGTGCTCATGGTCATTTTTCTGCCTTGTGGAAAGAGCCTCCTCGGATGAAGCCAACACAAAGGAATGTAGAGCCCAGAAATGGGGATAGAGTCCTCATGACTTTGTCCAAGACCCTGAGTTCTGCCAGGCTGAAAGCCAGACTATTCCCAGACTTCAATTAATTAATTTTTCTGTTTTAGCCAGTTAGTGTTGGGCTTCTCTCACTTGCCACCAAAAGAGTTTTGGCCAAGTGAAAAAGTGTTATGTGAAGACTGACTTGTCATCACACCGATGTGGGAAACCCTGGGCATATTAGCTTAGCTCCTCCAACAGGATTTGTGTGCAGGTAGTTTGTATGGGAAGTGGGGAGTGGGGAAGTAAGACAGTGAAGGGAAAGTACCTTATCAAGCCAGCAACCGTTGTGGATGACTAGAACTTAACCTCATGAGAGACAGTATAAAGCATGTGCCTCAGAGTTATCCCAACCAAGCAGCAGGGGAGCCTGATAGTTACACCCCAACTCTCATCAGGTATGGGTTGAGGGCTGCTTTTGGAGTATGTGTTGTTTGGGGCTACTTAGGCCTGCTCTGCAAGTAGGCAGAACAGGCTTTTAAGGAGAGAGGAGATAGGGAGAGAGGAGAGAGGGGAGAGAGGAGGGATAGAGGGGAGAGAGAGGGGGGAGAGAGAGGGAGAGATTATGGATACAAATCAGACAAGGAGGTGCAGATACTGGCAGTTGGAAGTCTGCAGGACTCAAGGCATATGGGTTAAACAAAGCAAAGGCTTTTCTGTGTTTTGCTTCAAAACTTACAAGATTTTTAGTATGTTAATATAGATACTGAATATCTAAAAATGAGGTCATAGTATGCCGTGTTTTCCAAATTTATTTTACCGTAGAAGCTTTTCTTTGTAGATTGTCTTTGGAACTTGAAGTCTACAAAATGTACTTTGAGAAATGTTCTCTCAGAATATCCTAGATTTAAGACCTAACCAAGTTATGAAAACTTGCAGGCCTCAATAGCACCCATGCCAAAAATTTCATGGGATCAGTGAGTAAGAGGGTCAGACCTTTGGCCAGTGTTGTAGGCTAAATGTTCAGGTTCTTCCCAATTTCACATGTTGAAATCCTAACCCCAAATGTGATTGTTTTGGGAGGTGGGGCCTTTGCGAGGCCATGGCAGTGGAGTCTTCATGAATGGAACTGGTGGCCGTATAAGGAGAGGCCTGAAAGAGCTTGCTCTTCCTCTTTGCTCTCTGCCATGTGAGGACACAAGCAAAAGACAGCCTCCTATAAGCCAGAAAGTCAACTACCCCCAGACTCCAGATCTGCCAGGGTCTTGACCTCGAACTTCAAGCCTCCAGAAGTGTGAGAAATAAATTTCTGTCATTTATAAGCCGCCCCGTCTATGGTGTGCTTGTTATAGCAGCCCTAACTAAGGCAGCAACAAATGTAATTGTTGTATTTTTTAAATTTAGCAAATGACTACTGTAGATGTTTCTACAGCCTCATCACCAATTGATGATGAAGCAACAAAGGCACGGAGAGTTTCAGTCACTTACTTGCTTGAGGCTGTTAACTAGTTTAGTGCAGAGTCAGGCCTAGAGTCTAAACTCGTTCCCCACCCCACCCCTTTCTGTGTATCAAGCATTTTAAATTAAACTGAAGGCGATGTTGGAACCACATTCAGTCCTGTCATTGCCCAAATGTTACACTGATCTCCAACCACTTTGTGTTTTGGTCTGCAAGTATCTGCTTCACAGGTAGCAGAATCTTGAGGTTGTTTTTCAGGTCAGTTTTGCAGCTAAAGGTCTTAGGCACTGTGTACTATCTCCCTGGGGTTGGCTGGCAGGCAGCCTTCATTGTCTCTAGACTTAGGATTTATTCTGGTTTTGTCAGCAAGTCCGTTTTTCTCCCACTTGCATTTCTAGATCATGCAAATGGAATAAAACATGGAAAGCCTTGTAGAATAGTTTGTGTCAAATAGTAAGTACACAATGAATCTAGAGATTTGCAGGATAAATCACCTAAGAGATAAAAAGACTCTTTCATCTTAAAGCCAAAAAGTAAAAGGTTTTACTTGTAATATTTTCATACTCAACATTTGTTGACTAGTAAACACATTTGTCAACATTTGTAACTGGTCATGTGGTTCTGCCCGGATGGGGCCATATGGGAGTAGGAATCAATTATATTAGAGATTCTCAAAGTGTGGTCTGAGGTTTGGTCTCCTCTGTTATTTATGCTGCAATATGACAGCATTCATACTTTAGTTTCTGGCATAAATTAATAATTTGATATTGAATTAATAATTATCCTGTTGAATACAAACCAGACATCACCTCATTGATGTCTCATTGAAAGCAGTGACTTTGCCCCTCCCCTCAGGCACTTGGGGAGGGTTTTCTGAGGATGAAGTGGACGGACTTGGATCATCAGTGGTGAATGCCTTTTGATAAAGTGATTCCTGGATCAAAGGAGTCTTGGCAATCCTTGGGTTAGTCCTCCTCTGACTGTGGTTTTCTGTGAAGTGGCCAACCAGAAAGGAATGCTGTGGGTCCACATGAGAAAAAGCCACTCAGACTCAGACAGTGTGGAGCAGAGTTTCCGGAGGTCTCCGTATCTTTTACTTATATATTGTTCTCGGACCTTGTGTATCCACGAATGTATTTTTTGGGAGTGGAGCAGGAAATTCCTAAAGGGTAAAATTAGTTTTTTTTTTTTTTCCCTGGAAAGGTGAAAGATTCTGGAATGTGTTTAGTTTTTTTTTTTCAAATTGAAGATAATTTTTTCAGAAGAATTATAACTTTTCAGCCTTTATCTTTCCAAGGGTCATGCTTTTAGTCTGTTAAAGAAGAAAAATATTCAGAGACAATTGTTAAAGATGGTAAGGCAGATTTCATTCAGGACTGTTATGATAGGTGCAGGGACCACTGCAAAGGTCTCTTATTGTGGGTGAGAGGGACTGGGCCCTCTCTGAAAACACCATGGGCAAGTAGGACTTTAGAGCCGAGGAGTGGGGTGGAGGCAGTGGGAGGAAAACCACTGAGAGGAAACGTCAGGTGTCAGGTGGTTCTGGCTCAACTGACTTATTAGCAAGGGTCCTGCCGAAGGCAGGCCGGGGTGATCAGACACCACCTGGGGGATGAGGGGGTGGAGGATCAAGAACCTGATCACATACTGAGGGTGATCAGATATCGCAGGTGGAGGTTCTGGTTAAACTGACTTAGAGTTTTTTGCTAAAAGTAAGTTTTACAAGGACATGCACAGATGGGCTCAGGAGAAGGTTCTGGAGCTGGGTTCAACTTTGGTCAAGCGAAGAGTCTTTGTCAGGTCTCACAAACAAGCCCACAGAGGGAGCAGTTAGAAAAGATCAAGTCTGGTCAGGAGCAGGCTGCTGGGATTGAGAGTCAGGAATGGGCCTGTGTTCAGCGGGCGGGCAGTCGTCAGCCCTCTGGGTTTCCAGGTGTGGCAGGTAGTGCTCACCACACTGTGACGTGGTCACCATGCACACAACAGAACCACATTTCCCAGTCTCTTCTGCAGTTTGGTGGGCATGTGACAGTTCTGGCCACTAGCATGAGGGTTGAAGGCCTTCAGGCCTCCTCCGACATGTCCCTTTGAGTCCACGTTCCTTCCTCTCTGCGCCCCTGGCTCAGAGGAGAAGCCCAGGGAACTTGGTTGGCTATGCATTGCGGATGGCACAGCCTCAGATAGAACGAGCCTGGGTTTCTGAACCATTCCTTGGAGGAGAGCTGCTTGAATTCCAATGTGAAACAAAAATACACTGTTTTAAGGCTCTTAAATTTTGGTGTTGTTACTGTAATCAGCCTGCTTGTTGAACATGCAAGGGAAGGCGGCCATCATTAAGCAGAGCATCGTCTTCCTTCCTGAAGGGAAATGACTGTCTAGCTCAATTGAACGGTGTGTTCTAGAGCTGAGCAGTCATCAGCTTGTAGCAAATATCAGGTGAGCACTGGTATCTTCTGAAGCAAGATTGTTAAGATATGAGTTGTTTTATAGGAGAAGCTTCTCCTATAAACCCACAGAGCCTATTTGGATGAACTTAGGAGATGACCAGCCCTAAACTATGTGAGTTTTATATATGTAGGCTTGCCAGGCGTACTTTCAGTACTCGCCGACTTCAGAACTCCTCAAACCCTGCACTTGTTTCATTTTGGCACTTGCTTGGGTCTCATTGCACTTGCTAGAACTCATATGAGTCATGATGCCACCCTGTAAGAGAAAGTGCTTCATTGTTCAGTACTACTCATCGGTTTCAGCACTTGTCACAAGTTCCAGAATGAATTAACGATGAGGACCAAGCTACCACTCTATTTTCCCAAATTCCTTCACAAGTTTTCCAGGGTGCTTAAAAATCCTCCTACTTAGAATCCATAACCAGAAGGTTAGAATACCATCTCAAGAGGTTCCTGTAACCTAGATGCATTGTTACAGGAACCAGAGGTAGCAGACTAACCAACTTGTACCCACTAGGAGCATTTAGTGCCTCAGATTCTGAGCAGAGCACCTGATGTTAAAGGGATGATACATTGGTCAAATGAGTGTTTGATGGGGGCACAGTGAGTGGGGAGAGATGGAAATGTTTAAAATGAAGGATTCCTATCCCGGGTTGAAAGAGTACTATTCAGGGCCCCCTGAGTGCCTGTGAGTGTTGCAGAAATGGGAAGGAGGGCTCAGTAAATGGAACAGTGGGGAGCGAGAAGGCGAGGGAAGGAAGGGAGGCAGGCAAACTTTGCCCCATCATGAAGTTTGGCTCAGTTAAAAAAAAAAAGAGAATGCTTTTCATGAATGACCTACGGGACTTTTTTTTTTCAGAGTAGGGGTAGGACTAACCTCTTTTAGTTTCTACTTTCTGTTACCAGCAAGGACAATTTCCCTTCCTTCCTTCCTTCCTTCCTTCCTCCCTTCCTCCCTTCCTCCCTTCCTTTCTTTCTTTCTTTCTTTCTTTCTTTCTTTCTTTCTTTCTTTCTTTCTTTCTTTCTTTCTTTCTTTCTTTCTTTCTTTCTTTTCTTTATAGATGGGATACCTATGTATCTTTCTCTTCAATTGGTCATACTTTTTTTCTGATGGAATTAAGAGATATTTAAAATTCTGTTTTGGAGAAGGCCTAGAACTAACTGATGGCATTGATTGACTAATCTGAGCTCAAAAAAAAAAAAAAAAGTGGATCAGAAAAAAAAACCAAATGACATAAAATTTTTTCCAAAATAGTATATGTGTCATAGCCAAATATTCCTCCTTATTATTCTCTTCTTCATCTGGTTCCTCTAACTTTGGCAGCTTGAGAGGTTCAAAATTGAGCTTTAGCTGATGGGAAACCTCTGCCTCAGCTAAAGATAAAAGAAAGAAAGCCACGACATGTTCCCTTAACCTAGGGTTGCTGATTTCGTATGTTCGTTGTGAACCAGTTAGCAGTGTGTCTGGTAGATTTGAGTTTGGTGATAACCTGCCTCACTTACCTAATTAGCGAAGCTTTTATTTTTTCATTCAGTCTCTTCAAGAAACCCACGGGCACCTTTTGTGAGGCATCTACAGAGTATGAGCTCCTAGAAGACACAGATGCCTTCTCTTCTCTTTTCTGGACACACAGTGTTTATGCACGACAGGCAGTGAGTCGATTTTTATTCAGTGAGCCAATCTGTTATGAATCCTCACCTTTTATTTCTCTTCTTTACCCTGAGAGACCCAAGCAACTACCTTCACTCAATGCTATTTCCCCACACACTGCTCTGAAAGACAAATTCAGTGAAGCCGAGAGCTGAAATCGATATTCTTCCCAACTTGATTTTCATTGGGGATGCCAGCTGATTTCTAACATCTACACTCTGATTTTCTTTGAGGGCTTTGGTGCAGATAAGTGTTTATTTTTCTGGCCAACATACATATTCCTTTTCTGTTTGTCATGGAAAAGAACCCACATAATCTCTGCAGTACAAGGAATCACTTTGGTTGCATGGAACTCACTTAAATGTTCTCAGGATTTTCAAATTCTGCATCCTTAACTTTGGTCCTGACTCTATCCTTGCTTCCTTCACTGTGGTTTTCTTTATCCATGTTTCTTTTTTTAATAGTTTATTTTTATTGTATTTTTTCATTATCATTTATTCCTCTTAAACCCTCTTCTACCTCCACCCCCTCTCCCCCTGCCCTACCTTATCCCTGTTTCCTGAGGCAGGTTAGAGGAGAGTATCAGGCAGGATGCTGTTAGCTGGAAGTAAAAAGAAATCCAGTGAAAAGTGGTGTAAACAACTTAGACCTTTTTTGTGGTGTTAAATAAGTTTGAAGATAGGGCAGTTGCAGGGTTGGTTTATTTGGAGGCTTGACCAAGTGACATCGCACAGTTATTTTCATTTTTCTGCTCCACCATCCTTGACATACTTTCTTTGGTCCTGGGACTGATACCTCTTCACAGTTGCTCCCAGACTGTGGGTATTGCCTCCTCACCTAGTGTCCTGAGAGGGGAAGATGGGCTTCTGTCTTCTTGCACATTTGATTTTAGGAGAAAAAAAACCTTTCTCAGAAATCCCTCTACAAATTTTTCCTTAATCTTACTGGCTTGAACTGGGCCACATGCCCATGTTTGCTTCAGTTACTGGAAAGGAATTGGAATTACCATGACTAGTTTAGATTAATTAAGATTTACCCTTGGGAATGAGGAGGGGCCCTGTCTTTTTTGAAGCATAAAATGAGAGTTATGCTTTTAAGGCAGAAGGGGGAAAGAGCTGTCACCAGAAGTGAAAGGGGCAAGACTCCAGGCTCCCTAGGAAAGCTTTGACTTCCAGAAGGGGAGAAGTGATCATTCAGCCAGAGAGTTGTCTAGGAAGCTGCCAGTGGGACCTGCGTGCCTTGTCCCGCCATTGCAACTTCTTTCTCTTGGACCCAGTGACATTGTGCAGATCTGTTTTGGGGATGACTGGTCTCATTGGTGGACGTTAGTTCCCACCCTGAGACCCAGAATTCCCTAGTGGAAAGTTATAAGAATTTTTCTTGACCAAAACTTTATTATATATTCAAAAAAGAAACAAATACCAAATGAGAGAGTCTTGCTCCTATTTTGTGCCAGTCCCACTCCTAAGAGGTGCACTGATCAAATCTTATTATTTATTCTTCTGGATGTGATAGTGGCAGGTTAAAAAAATACACACTCAGGACATGTTTAAGGGGAGAAGGGACATCTTTGTAATTGAAGCTACAGCCTGGACCCCACTGAATGATGTTTCTCTGGATCCTGTAATCCCACACTGTACAAGCCTCCGGGGTGAGCCTAGACCTTGGTGATGCCCAGAACCAGGCCAGAGGGTGTCTCTCTTAGACATGGTATAGTGGTTATTCAACTTTGAAGCACCAGACAATGATGAATTTTTCCAGGACATTGCACCCAGTTTTTTATAAAACGTATTAGTGTTGTTATAAATCAATGAACATGGTTCATAATAGCAATAATGCCCTTGAAATCTGTTAATCCTGCCATCAGAGAAAGGTATGCCAGTGCATTTGCTGCCCTTGGCTTCACCTTGGGCTATTAACTAACAAATCAGTTATTAGCTGGTGGTAATGACCAATTTTTGAGAGATGATTGCTTAAATATTGCCCACCTTGAAAAGAGAATTATTATTCAACCGAGAACTGAACCCTTATTTTCAACTCAGTAGAGCTAATGATTTTATCTCATTCCACAGTATCTCTCTCTCCCAGTACCCCCCCCCGCCACTGCACCCCCTCACCACATCTTCTCTCCTCTTGGCTGTGGGGTGTGTGGACATCATATGGTTACGTAGCTGCTTCCCCCTCGGCCTCAGTGACTTGAGTCCAGGAAAAGTTCCATATTTAATATTTATTCACCAAGCAGCGGTGGATGAGGACAGATGGTAATGAAATCAGTCTTGCTGAAAGTGACCACAATGATAATAGATTCTTTATGATGTCCAGGAATTCTGGACTCTTAGTCTCTGCTTAAATGCATGTCGGCGCCAACTCTGTCGTCTTAAGCTTTAGAATTCTTGTCATCCTCCTGACCTCTCCTTAGACCAGAGCAGGCAGGCTGTGCTAAAGGCATCAATCTGTCTTTCTCCTCATATAAATGCTTTAAACACCTATAGCCACAAAATGACTCACCAGCAGAGATTTTTCCGAACAGGAAAAATGAGAAGATAAAATAAAGGAGCCCCTCCAGAGCTGGTAGGAGGGCTGGCCTGCGTACCCAGGCTGGTTCTGCTTGTGCTGTCCGTCGCCTGGAGCCCAAGGCTGCCCAGCTGCGCCTGTGGGGAGAGAGCACGGAGCCAGGGGAAGGAAGCGGGGCGGGAGATACGTGGGACGGAGCCGGGCTGGCGAGGAATTGGTGCTCCTGTCAAATGGGGAAACTCAGATTGCTGATTGCACTGGAGATAGCAAAGTCCCGGGTCAGGCAGGGCTTTCTTAAGCAATCTGGCAGCCCTTTTTAGTAATAAGAGGTAAATCATTCTGCTGTCCCTTGCTATTCAAAGCATTAATCATGCTGAATTCCTTTGTTGTTCTGGGGTCTGGATCAAGTGTAATTCTATAAGAATTCCATTGTAATCTACTATTAATTAATCTCAGTTTTATGGTGCCAAAAACTGTTCTCTGCATTTGTTTACTTGTACATCAGTTATTAGCTCTGTTAGTACCTAAGTCTAGCTGTGGAATTGTTACTCCCCTCAACTCACTCTCTCTCTCTTTCTCTCTCTCCTTCTCTCTCTCTCTCTCCCTCCTTTTTTTCATCTCAGCCTTGGAAAAAGATATTTTTTCTTGGGCAGGAACTAGGGCAGCTCACATATGAAGGAGAACTTTGTTACACTAAAATGTTTTGAGAGGTGGGAGGTGAGGACGATGAGAGGGCTGGTTGCAGTCTCCTTGAGGGGCCAGATAACCCAGGGTTCAAACCCCCGCTCTGCCCCTTACTGACTGTGTTGCTTTTAGCAAGTTAAATAACCTCAGTGTCCTTTTCTGTAAAATAGGCATTAAAATGGTCCTTATTTTCACGGATTGTTGTGAAAACTAAACAACCACCATTCTCTCTCCAGTCATGACAGAGGCTTCCCAGGGAGGGATAAATTCCCTGCCCCGAGATGGCATTGTTCTCAGTCAGTGACACTGCGGGAGTCTTTCTTCCAGGATGTAAAATATCGGGTACATCACTGCTAGTGCTCCTTGAAGACTGGAAGTGTTTGCATAGAGACCATGTGCTACTGGCTCCAGGAAACACCTGCCTGCCCCTCAGCTCTTCCCAGAATATGCCTAAGCAACAATGGAGGGTCAGAGGCTGCAGTTCTTGGCTTTGGACTGGTAAATAATGAATGCTGCACCAGCTGCTGGCAGGCTCTGGAGCCTTCTGTTTTGAGATGCAGGAGAGAGAGAGAAAAAAATTACCCAATATGCATTTATCTGGCCCATCATCTTTAAATAGATCTCTTCAGTTTTCAAAAAAGGTAACTTTATCCTCTTTCCTGGCTGGCTCTCTGCATCCTGCCACAAAACAGGACTGCTGGCCCTATATTTTGACCTGGTATAAAACACAGTATATTTTTATGGCCTGGTAACAGTCACATTTCTACACCATAAAATATTAAAGCAGGCATGACAATGCCTTTAAGATCTTTGAGGCAGGTGCTATCAAAATGTGCCCCTTCATTATTTATTTATTTGACTCTTTCTGTATAGTGAAGCTTAAATGCTTTTCAGGCCAAATAATTAAATTCCATCATGGAAAGAGGGGATTGTTGGCAAAATGTGCTCACTCTGGCTATTAGAACCCTGTAGTCCCCAGGGGGACTCTGTGGCAGGGAAGAAAAAATCTGGCTTATGTTTATATGTAAGATATGCACTGTGACATATATTGGGCCCAAAGGAGTGATGCTACCTAAGAAGTTGAATGGGGGATGTGGGGGAGGGTATGTTAGAGATCCTGTTCTTCTTATAGCATGGAGCTGCAAACCATGGCCCCTGGGCCAAACACTGCCTGGTTTTGTACATCCTATGAGTTGGGAATGGTTTTTACACTTATAAATGGTTGAAAAAATCAAAAGAAGAAAAATAATATTTTGTGGCATAGGAAAACTATATTAAATTAAAATCTAATTTTCCCATACAAATTTTTTATTGGACACAGCCTTACCCATTTATTTATGCTTCATCTGTGGCTGCTTTTGCTCTTACAGACTGAGTAGTTGCGACAGAAACCATGTGGCTACAGAGCTGAAATACTGCCTGGCCACTTTTAGGAAAACTTTGCTGACCCCTGTCCTGGAGGAATTTGGACTTGGGCCCTGTAAAGGATAGCATTGGGAACTAGAAGGGTTCAAGTTCCTTTATTGCTGTTGGTACATTTGGATATTGACTTTTTTCTTAAACAAATTATTTATTTGTTTGTTTATTTATTTTTAGAGAGAGGGGAAAGGAGAAAGAGAGGGGGAGAAAGATCACTGTGTGGTTGCCTCTCACTCGCGCCCCCAACTGGGGACCTGACATGCAACCTAATCATGTGCCCTAACTGGGAATCGAACCAGCGACACTTGGTTTGCAGGCCGATGCTCAGTCCACTGATGGATATTGACTATTGATGTTGATGAACTTGAGTATTTCCTGAAAGGGACAGTTAGGCAGGCTAAGGGAAGAGGACAGGCATGTCCCAAAGTAGTTTTGGAACCCCATTACCCTTTCCCCAGATGCTGCTCCCAGGGTTGTGTGCTAGGTGGCATCCTCTTCTTCCCTTTCCAATGTGCCTTTTCTCTTCACCCCTCACATCACCACTGCTCCCATCCAAGTCTAAGCCATGACCATCTCCCTTGGTCTCTGAGAAAAGCCTTGTAATGTGTCTGTTCCCATACCTGGCTAGTAATAGTTCATTCTCCACCTGACGGCCACAGGGTTCTTTTAAAATCCTAGACCAGATGGTATAATGTCCTTCCGATTCTTGCAGCGATCTAGTCTCTACTTCATCCAAGTGTCTGCTGCAATGACAGCCCCTGAGAAAAGCTTTCCTTGTGTACTGTTTCTAGAGTAGCCTGCACCTCACCCCATCACTGTTTATTACCCCTTTTTATTGCTGTCTGAGCATTAGCCACTGTTTTAGATTATCTGGGCTGGCTTACTGGATTATGCTTGGTTTCTTCTATCAAAATGGAAGCGTCATGAGAATAAGTACCTTGGCTGTCTAATGCATTCGTGTGTTTCTAACACTTCACAGAAGTGCTCAAGAAGAGATTGTTTCTTGACTAAATGAGTAAATAGGTCAGTTCTCCTGGCAGAAGGTCCATGCAGTGTTGGTATTGCTTTGCATCTCCTGCTTCTTTAACATTCTGGTGACTTCACTGTCTCTTGCTCATCAGTGTATCAAAAAGCAGCATATTGATCAGGTACCTGTGCAGGGGGTCTGTTTATGAGTATAGTCTTTATTTTATGCTGTAGATCACTTGACAAATCTGAACTTTTTCATTTTCAGGGACATTACAGAGGTGTTCAGAATGTCCAAATATTGATATTAGCTTTACCAATAACAGCTTGGGCCATGGAGTTAGACTGACTGAGCTTAAATCTTTGATTGCTGTGTGACCTTGGGCCAGTCATAGATCCTGTCTGTGCCTCAGTTTCCTCATCTCTCTTTTTTTCTCCTTTTAATAGCAGTACCTACATTCGAGTTCGTTGTGAGGTTCAGGTGAGACTGTAAATATAATACAGGTGTCTAGCATGGTACCTGCCATAAGGCAAATACTCAGTGAGTCTTGTCATGGTTGCTGTTACTGTTAGTTGAGCATCTCCTACTTAATTATTCTTTCATTTATCTAATAATTTTTTTAAAAAAAGGAATGCATTGTATGCTAGGGACTGTGCTAGATTATTGTGAGAATAAACTGGACTAAACAAACATGTTCTTGCCCTCAAAGAGATAAAAACAGAAAAATTACTCAAGTTTTGATTTTATAGGGTCCCATTGTAGCATAGTGTCCAGAGCCATGGGGGATGCGAAGCTTCTTACAATGCATACTTTTCCCTATGGGGCCTTGTTAGAAACTGAATAAATGCGTCTTCCCCAACCTAATTCATATGCTGAGACCTAATCCTCAGTGTGGCGGTAGATGGAGTTGGGCTTTGGGACATGATTAAGTCTTGAGAGTGGAACCCTCACGAATGGGATTAGTGCTCTTATAAAGGAGACCCTGAGAGCTCATTCACCTGCTCGGTCCGTGAGGATGCAGAGAGAAGTTGGCTGTCTGTGAACCAGGAAGTGGCCTCTCACAGGACACCAAATCTGCTGCCACCTTGAACTTAGACTTCCAAGCCTCTGGAACTGTGAGAAACAAATATTTGTTGTATAAACCACCTGGTCTATGTTTTCATTTTTAAAACATATGACCAAGTTTTATTGAAATGTTGTTTACCAGATTAGGTAAAATTGTACTGAATTCACAGTCTCAGCCTGGCCTCTTCCCTATATCCTTAGTTCAGCTAGTCTTCAGGTGGTTCTTCGGGTTGCTTGTTCTATAATTTAGTGGTAATTTTGATGTGGTCATGGGGAGGGGCTGAGCACAGCACTCACCTACTGTATCTAGATCAGAAACTGCATTGAAATCTATGGTATTTTAAAAAATTATTCAAGTACAGTTGGTGTGCAATGTTATATTAGTTTCAGATGTACAGCAGAGTGATTAAGACAGAGAAAGACAAATGTCAGAGCAGCCTGAACAAACTATGACAGGCACTTGGAATGTGGACAGGCCCGACCAATACAGATGGGAGCAGTCATTGGCATCATTGGGTAGTACTGGTCATAAGGTTACAGAGGAGAGGCTGAGACCTGGTGTGTGAACATCACAGAGCAGTCAGGATCTTGATAGGGTCTCAAAGCCTTGGAGAGGTGGAGGGATGCAGTGCAGGGCATTTCTAGAAGCAATGAGAATCTGAACAGTGGCAGGGGAAGGTCTCTTAGACCTTGGTACAGGTAGTCTAGCAGAAGGTGATGGAAAGAAGAGGGTGAGAGGGAACATAATGGAACCTTAGTAAAATGGGCTCTAACTTTGTTCAAAACAGCATCATTGCTTCCTTATCCCATTTGTCCCGTATAATGCTGACATAATCCCCCTCATGAGTCATAAAGCTCTGTATGAAATTTTATTTTTTTGTTTTCAATATCAGCTTCAAATCATTAGCAGGGTAATATCATTATTTTAGAGGCACTTTTTGTTTGAAAAACAAATTATTTTGATGAGAGCTTCCAAATATACATGTTGACCAGTACCGCTGTCCCCATTTTATGGATGATGTGTCAAAGGTGAAGTGACAGAAGGACAGAGGGCCTCACACATGAAGAAAAGCAGGAGAAGGATGAGAAACGAAGGTCCCCACAGAGCTGGGGGACTGATGAAGACAAAGGCACGATATTAGGATTCGAAGGCTTGGCTCCTGGCTTTAAAACTTACTGTGAGCCTGAGGCACATTAATGAACCTATCTGTGCCTCAGTTGCATCATCTGGAAAATGGAGATGAAAGTAGCTCCTCAAGGTCCCTGTGGACGGACATCAAATAGAGCAGTATTTGTAAAGTGCCAGCTGCCGTGGTTAGTAGTTGTAAATATTGTCACCGAGTTTCTTGGCAGCCTTTTGATAGTCATGAGTCTCCCTCACGGGGCACATTTTTATTTCATCTAATTTTTGAGTGCAACAATTTTAAAGTTGTGAAATGAACTCAACATGACAGCAAGAAAGGCCCTTGGCCTCCCAAACATTAGTGTCCTGAGAGAAGATTCTAGATACTTGGTCCCCAAAGAGTCTTGTGGTCAAGTAAATGAACAGTTAAACTAATTTCTTCAAGAGGGCATCTTTATGCTGTGTGGATTTCCAAGAGTTCCCTGGACCTCGTCTCATGTGTGCAGGGCCCTTTTCCACGATCACCTATTGACAGCTCACAAAACTTCAGTGCCCCTTGCAGTAGGCATTGGGAAGTCCCCGTCTGCTCAGTCCTCATTTTACCAAAGAGGATGCTGAGAGGAAGAGAAGGAAAATGGCTTGGCCAAAGTCACAGTGAGGGCACAGGGGCCAGGACTGGAACCCCATCTTGCTCTAGTGCCCTGCCCAGTACTCCTGTTGTCGCCCTCCCTTGCCCTGCTCAGTAGCTGTTTCTATGGAGGTGTGTGCGGTGTGGGGGGACATCTCCGTGTCCCTGCGCCTCCCTTCCACACCACATCCTCTCCTTCCGCTCTCAGCCTTCTTGACTGTACGCCCCTCACAGAGCCCCACCTCCTCTTACTCAGAAACCCCCTGTCACTTCTCGTCTCCCAACTTTCCTGCCACCTGCACCCTTTCTAGTGGGTCCTGTTCTCTTCTGTTGCTAACCTGCCTGTTTGACATCAAACCACCCGAAGGCTGGGGAGGTCCTCCCATCTATAGCAGACACTGTCACGCTCCACCTAGATCCCCTTGGATCTCTTTCACGTACTTTCCCCATGGGGACTTCTGCTTCTATGACCTTTCCCTGTGACTCTCTTTAAAAGACTTTCTTGGGCTACTGGAGTAGCTTTGCCTGACTTCTCTGAGAGGTGGAAATTGCCTGGGGTTTACCTGCCCAGGGGTGGCTCTTAGGCAGCAACTACCTGGCTTGTGCAGGGGTGTGAGAGCCCAGCTCCCTCGCCTCAGCTTAAGACAAACTGAGGCTTGCTACTCACATTTCAGTGTTTCCTCTGGGGTTGGGATGAGCCTGCGCTCCACAGGCATTTGCCAGAAATCAAGCCTGAGCTTCAGTCTCTTCCCAGTCCTGCTCCTTCCTTACCCCCGGGAACATTCCTTTCACAAATCACTTGCCCACGAATCCTCCTCCCGGGATTTGCTTCTGAGGAGCCCCACCTAACACGCCTTAGAGATTCAAATTTAGTACACAGGAAGGATAAAATGGGAACATCAGCCACTGTGGCAAAACCAGAGTTCACTACCTTTTCTGGTGGGTGGATGGTATTGAGGGGCAAGGCAGGAGGACTTTAAGGGGCTTTGCCAGTTGAGCCACGTAGGTCACTTACATTTTGATGTGCTAGGCTTGTTCTTAGTAAAGGAAAGAAAAGAGGATGCCAAGAATGCCCTTATTTGGGCGATGGATGTGAAAAAAAAATATGTAAGCATACATTTGGTTTTATGGACCAGAGCAGGGGTCATGGAGGGGACAGGAGGACTTTGCATTGAGCGAGTTCTGTTTCAGGATCCTTTCTGGCAGATGTGCTCAGGTTCCCTGTAGCCATTACCAGCACGCCCCCAGTCCTCTTTCCCCTGTACATGCTGGCAGCTCCTTTAAAATCGTCATGCCCCAAGTGACATGGTTTTTGTCCTTCACCAGATGGTTCAGTTAGTCAAGATTCTGAAAAAGCCAACTGGAACATTCCTTTAGCCTCATCTAGTCAAGTCAGCCAGCCCTTCGGAGCTGGGTGGGGATTCTGAGAGCACCAGATTTACCGGGCCCCAAGGCATCAGGGTTATTGTTTTTTGATGGGCTCCTGAAGGCTTGGAGGAGACCGCCAGTGTGGTTCATGGGCTGGACAATGCCAAGGCTGGAAGAGAACAGAGAGAAGAGCTTTCTTGATGTTGGACTGTTTGAACGAGCTGTTAAGGAGCAGCCATGGAAGAACCCACTTCCTGCCCCCCTGCAGCGGCCCACTCGAAGTCAGTGCAGTCATGCTGGTTCTGGTTCTCTAGTAGCTTGCATAACCTGCACGCCCTTCCTGGAAAGATACATGGCATTAGCTCCCCATTTCCTCCCTCACAATGAGCATATTAACGTGGCCGATCGGAAAGGCCAGAAGGACCGCTGCTTGAACACACAGGCTGCCTTCTTCCGCACGAGCCAGCAGCTGCTTTTTTCCACAGGAACCTCAGCACAGCGACACCAGGCTGCAGGACTGAAAGTGTCAAAGGCTTCATCTAGTTCAGCCTCTTCATTGTACCTGGAGGGAAACTGAGGCTTAACCCGATGACATGATCTGATTTCAGGGAAGCAGTGGTTGGGCCCATAACCCAGAGACTGACTGACTGAAACAATTTTCTATTACAATCTGTTCTTTTAATTAAGGAGGCGATGTGGTGGTGATGAGAAAAAGGAGAAGAATTCATTCTTGTCAATAGAGCTGGGTTCAAATCTTGATTTCAATACTATGTATAACTTAGGTGAAATACTCAAACTTCCTGAGTTTTTGTTTCTTTACTCTTAAAATTGGGATAGAAATAGCTTCTTGGCAGGTGAATTAAATTGAACAAATCTGTAGAAAGCGTTTAGCACAGAGTTGGCCCATAGCAAAGGCTACACAAACGTTCTCATTGCCTTTCTTTTCCCCACAGATAAATAGCTGATTAATGGCAGATCTGGTCTTCAGTTCTTCTGGCTTCTGTTCGGTATTTCTCCTGCCCCTGCCTTCACTTATTCCTTGACTCTTATTTAGTCAGAACAATTTTCTTCTTGTGACTGGGTTGGTGAATAGCTTTATCTGACTGTAAATTTAGGAGAACTAGCAACTGCAAAATGGGGATTAAAAATTATTCGAAAACAAGACATACAGAATGGAATGGTTTATTCCAGATACAGAGTATCAAGAATGCTTCATAATGGGGATATTGATATTGATTGATTGATTAATGAATTTAATAGATAATTATTGAGCACCTGCAATGATTGGGGCACCAGAGTTAAGTCACAGGTGAGTAAAGCGGGTGTGGTTCCTATGTTCACTGAGTCACTTGGGATGGGATCATGGAGGATTTGGTTTTTGAATGCATCCTGCCTGACTTTTACCCTCTTTGAGCTTGTGAAAGATACAGCTAAATATAGCTTGACTAAAAGGAAGCCCTAGTTGACACAGCTTTTCATTAGCATAAGGGGCTCAGAAGAGATAACAAAAGCTGAAAATGTAGCTTCTCAAAAATATTTAGGAAAAGGCTTTGCTGAAAGGTGGATACCTGGTTATGAGGGGACAGAAGGACATTTTGAGGACATTCCCAAATATCTTTGGAATTGATGCAAAGAAGTCATAACTGTTTCTATACCTCATTCTTTTTAGCGGTAAGATGGAGCCATGGTAACTTCATCAGTGAGCACTTACTAAGCACTGGGTGCTTCAAATGCATTGTCTTACTTGAACTTCACCGTTTTAATATCATCCCCATTTGTATAGGTAAGGAAACCGGGTTGATAGGAGAGGTTGGTGGAGTGACCCGAGGTCAGACTCAGGGCTCAGATGAGGGCAGTCTGGCTCTGGAGCGCAGGGCATTCAGCCCCTTCGCGGCCCAGCTTTAGGCAGGTGCCCATCTGGCAGGCTGAGCACTGCTCTTCACAACCCTGCGCACTTGAGCAATTACTTTGTCTCTGTGGTTCAGTTTCCTTGTCTGTGAAATGGGTTCTGTCCCTGGGTTGTGCTGACGATCGAGTGAGATAAGATTAGTGAAAGCATATGGATTATCTGCCACACAGTTGGGTGGCCAACTGCTCTTGCTTTCTTGGGGCATCCCCATTTTTAGCAGTGAAAGACCTGTATTCGCATAAATGTCTCAGTTGCAGGCAAATCGGAACACTTGGTTACCTCTCTGCAAGTCCCATTTCAACCTGCAAAATAGCTGGACAAAGCACTAACTGCCTTTGGAGACCAGAAAGCAGTTTAAGGAGGCAAATGAATTTCAGTTGCTGTTTTAAGCCACTGTCTACTCTTGTGGGCTGAAAGGCTTCATGGAAAGTCTCCCTGATAAATAAAGCCTATGAGAAAAGTGGGGGAGTCAGAGAAACAGGATGCTTGCCAAGCCATGGTGTTAATGCTTTTGAGTATGTAAGCTTCAGATGCACAGCCTGGTGAGTGATGTTCGGAGCCTGGGGATGAGTGACTGAATACAAGGACAGGGGACCGGGGTGGAGAGCAGTCCAGGTGGCGCACTCAGCCACCTTTCCCCTTTAAAGAACATGGACCTTGCTGGGTTTCACCCTGACTTTGCCAGTGACTAACTCTGTGGTCCTGGGTAAGCCATTTCACCTCTTCAGTCCTCAGTCACTGCGCAACTAAACTGGGAAACATTGTAACTGTTCCTAAACTCCTGTGATGTGGTTGGAATTAAATAAAAAACTGTGCCTGTTGAAGGAAGCACTCAATAATTGTTAGTTATGCTATTGCTACTACTCTTCCTATATTATTAATGATTATATCACCGCAGCGTTGCCAGATTTTGCAAATATAACTATTAAGATGTCCACTTAAACCTGAATTTCAGATAACCTCTAAATACTTCTCAGTTCATATTTATACTAAAATTATACGCTGTTTATCTGACATTCAAATTGAACTGGGCATTTTGCATTTTGCCTGGCAATCCTCTTTGAGTGTTTCCCGCCATCCCGGTCCTCCCTGGTCGGAGGGTTTCCTGGGATGCAGGACCTTCGTCTAAAACTGAGACAGTCACTTCGGCGCAATTTGTTACCCCATTAATGCAGCAATCTGGCTGCTTTTTAAAAGGTCCTATGTGAAACTCAAATGAGGGTTACAGGTGCTCTTCCCCTAAAAATACATATCCTCATGAGTGCAATGTTTTGCATATGTTTTCAGGAATTTCTTGGACCCTTGGAAGCCTATCCATGAATTCCTGGCAAAGAATACAGACCCTGAAAAATCACCAGGTTCCAAGGCACTTTTCTTATTCTTTTTTTTATTTTGGCAAAATCTGTGAAAACCTTTTGAGGAGATGCAGGAGTGGGTGGTGAGGGAGATGTGGCCCTCTAACCACTGCCCAGATGAGTTTTCAGTAGATAAGTACCTTGTTCAGTAGAGGAAAAATGAGTGCGTACGTCTCCGTGACACAGAACGAGGTGGTCTCCGTACTGAAATTCATCCACTTAGCTAAGTCAGGCCTTTCTTCTCAATCCACTTTGAGGTCACAGAGGTCTGTTTCTGATGGTTCCTATGGACTGACTGACTAGCAGAAGTCCTCTAATCTGCTGTGACAGGAGCAGTTGCAAATTCATGAAAAAACATAAAGGTTAAACCAGAATATCATTAAAAAACACTTAAGACATGTAAAGTATGTGTTCATTTACTCATCATTTCATTTTAACTTAAGACACATACAGTATCATTTACTCATCATTTGATGTCTGGCCAAGGTCTCTGTTTTCTGGCTGAGTGTCTGCTCTTGGAGTTCCTTATGTGTCTTGCACCAGGCACTCCCAGTGCCTCATCTGTGAATTCCAGTTTTTATTATTTTAAGTTGGATCATTAACTTAAAAGAAACTCGGGAGGTAATTTTGGTTCAGATTCCTTTCAGAGGTTTAATGTTATCCCCCACCTCTTATAGTGCTCTCTTCTCAGAGATTGAATCTGACAGTAATTTCTCCATAAGCGCACTTTTATCAAGTCTATACAAAGCATTTAACTTCGTTTTGATAGAAACAAGAGCTGTATTTTTATAGTCACCAGTATATTTTGTCTGTGTGTTTATATTGAATGAAGTTACATAATTACAATGGCAGCACAATTGCCACAAACAAGGCTGGGAAACAGCAGTTTTTGGGCCTCAGTTATGAGCTGTATGAAGGTCATGGGGGCTTGGGTCTGTCTAGGAGACAGTGGAGGTCATTTAATGTGGCTTCTAACATAACTTGCCAGAGGCTATGTGCTGTCTTTTTTCTAGAATCTTCAGAAAAATCCTCACTGTTCATCCCCAGCTCTCTGTGAGTGGATTCTTTGCGGCCGACCTGAGAAAGGGTTGAACTTCACATCTAGGTCCCTTCAGTAGAAAGTAGAGATGATCCCCTGATCGTGGGAATCAGGGAGAAAGGAGCAATTGAATAAGTTTGAGGAAATAACAGGAACCTTGGGGAGATGTAGGGCTTCCCCCATGTTACTGAATTGGAATTGGTATTTTGAGGCGTAAGAAGTCACGGAGGACATGATAAAGAAATAAATGCATGGAAGGAGCTTAGATGTTAATTCAAAAGGAAATTCTCCTCTGTCTTTTCATAGATATTTGTATGTTATGAGAGCACCAGAGAGATGATTTTACAAAAGTGGCATTTTCTGTGGGTCATGAATTCTCTCCATAGGCTGATCTACCTGCTAGGCCACCTTTGCCTTCTTGGGTGGGGGTCTCCGCATGCCTGGGGCTCAGGCTGGCTCAGAGGACTGTGGGTTGAGGGGAAGGAAGGGGAGGGCTTTGTCTTCACAGACTTGTGGGGTGTCACCATCCTGCCTTAGTGTGTGGAACAATGTCTCTCTCAGTAAAACTCAGCCCTTGCCATGTTTATGGAGCACCTCGTCATGTGTATCTGAACCAAACTCCACATGAAGTCTGTCTACCCCACACCAAGTCTTAGTAACTCCAGAGCTAGGTGACTGCTTGCTCTTGGAGTCTTAAAAGCCTGGTAAAAATGCAGATTTGATAGAAGCACTAATGGTAATGGACAAACCTCCGGGTACCCATGATACTGTAGAATAAATTAATTTTGCAGATTAGTGGAAAGAGAGCAGAGTCTCAGGGCAGGTTTTGACTAGGGGGTGCATTACCCAAAGGTTCAGGATGCATGAGGGTATTTAGAGAGAGAACCTCAGCTAACTTTGAGATCCTGGGCATCAAAAGAGTAGCACGAAGCACTGAATATGTACTTGGGAGTCTATGTCCTAATACATTACAAATAAAGAGCATTACGAAGAGCTGGACACAGCCTTGGTCTTCTTCCCAGTTTTGTCTGATGGCTCTGGCCCTGACTCTTTGGCTCCCCCGGCTGCCCTTGACTTCTTCCTGTTCACTGGAACAGTTGACAACTGGCCCCACGGAATTCCTTTCTTATATGTTTTACATGTATTGGCTCCCATTTTCCTTCAGCAGAGGGAAGGCCTGTTCTCCCTTATTGATAGTGAGGGGCAAATAAGTCTTTCTGCTGGGTTTGGCAGAGGCTGGAATGGCCCTGTGCTGGCACTGTGTCCTGTGATTTCTTTAGTGTATGTTCCATGGGTGAAATCACTGGGCAGGTGTCGCTTCAGCTGGTTTCATTATCCCGATTCCGAATTCTCAGGAGGCCTGGGCTGTTTTCCATTAATAATAATAATAATTATTTTAATTGTTAACCCTTATTTGAGTTCTTACTGTGAACAGATATTGGACTCACACTCTGTGCATTCGCTCATTGACTCTTCCCGATGAATCTGAGATGTCTGCTGTTATTCTGAGGCTGCCCAAGGTTTACAAAAAAAGCTGATCAGTGGCAGAGCTAAGATTGGAACATCTTCTGATTTTAAAGCTGGAGCTCCTAAGGACCACGTGGAAATACTGCCTCTTGACCACAGGGAGTGTCTCGTTACCCCATTCTGCAGACTTGCCTGAGCTGAACTCCCTTGTCAGCTAAGAAGCCATCCACTGGGCGTCTTCCGGTATGTAAGGAATGTGGGGATTGCTGCTCCATCTCAGGACCACAGTGTTCAGGTCAGAGTGACAGAGAGGAACTGGGACTAATGTAGAGAACCCAGGCCCCTGTAGGCCAAGGCCATGCAGCCATTGAAGCAGTGCAAAGAGAAATGACCATTGAGAAGACCCACCTAGATGTTTGAAAATATTCAGAGCAAAACTGAGGCAGAAAGAATTTTTTTGGGGGGGTGAGGTGGGGTAATTTTATAACTTCCCGGAGTACTTAAAAATTATAGCCGTTCAAGCTCACATGCTCAAGAAATATTGTACTTCTCTTTCCTTTAAAAACCCAGTCCCCATTCCCACTGGTGGGCTAGAAATTCAGTCTTGCTGACCCCGGGGACCATGTTTTCCCCATCCCGAGAAGAGCTTAGGGGTCTGTAGCAGAGTCAAGGGCTTGGGGAAGGCCCAGGTCATCACCACCAGGGGTGCCTGGGTTGCTGCGATTGCTAGTCCATGAGATGTGACTCCCGCTCAGCTGCTTTTGTGCCACCCCTGGAGCAAGAGCATCATTGGCAGAGCAGAGAGCTGCCCACAGCCTCTCCTTGCCGAAGCCCTGCCCTTTCTTCAGAGCACTGCCAGTCAGCCCCCTTCTGTCTCTGCCGCTCATTGGGGCAGTGCAGCCCTCTGTCTCCTCCTTCAGCTTTTGGAAATCTTCATCTTTGGAGAATTTATTTCTCATCTTGCTTCCATCAGAGGAAAGCCCTCCAGTCTCCAACCCACTTCTCCTATCCTTTCAAGAGCCCTTGCATATTTTTCTCCATAGCTTTAGGCCAAGAGCTGCAAACTCACATGAACACAGAGGCTGGGGAGGGATGGAGGTAAGTGGGTAAACCAGCTCGGCAGGGGCTGGGCACGTGATCTGTCGAAAAGGCGCCTCGCCTTTGTTCTGGATCTTCTGAATTTTCAAGAAAGGCTAGAAACGCAGGTTATTGTGAGTGATCTCCTTATGTTACAGACTGTCTCAGACATTTAAAATCACTCTGCTTAGGTCAAAGGAGAAGGCCTGTCGGCCACCAGGCCGCCATCCCCAGTGCAGGCTTCCGAGAACGTGTCTCACCGTTAGAAGCCTTCCCTCAGGCGGGGAAGCGCAGAGCTTGGTGCCTGGCTGGACACAAGAAGGAAGGGGGAAAAGCCGGGAAGGAAAAACACAGGAGTGATTTTCTGAAACAACTGTCCTCCTATGAAACCCACTACTTTGACTCATAACCACTGCTTTCCTGAAAGGGAAGCTGCTTCTTTACGTTTTAGGGTTTGCTTTTCTTAAATCAGCTGCTCGGGGACTAGTAAGTTAAATTACTTTTGATTCAATCTAAAGTGACCACGTAAGTCTTGGTCTTGATGATTTTGAATTATGAGCACAGAAAGGGTTTGTACCTGTTGGGGGCTAAAGGCAACATTATGGGTTGTGCTGTTGGAGTCAATTTGGCTCATTCCCACCTTTTGATGCAAATTTTGCTCATTTGATATTTTCGAAAGCATTCCCAGCTCTGGAGAGACATTTCACAGGGATAAGCCAATGATTCAAATGATGAGAAGTGTCAAATTCTACCTCTCCTACTACTATTAGTGAATGAATTTACTCATATATTCATGGAGCCCTCTAGCAGCCCAGATTAATTTGGCTGAAAGTGACAAATACCCAGTTCAAACTGCCTTATGCAGAGAAGGGATCTCTAAGGACGACTGAAAAAAGGGTCTCTCTCCAGTGGTGTGCTTTGGCAACACTGGCTGTTACTCTCTTTATGTTATCTTTTTATGATTAACACTTTTTATATTATCATATTTTATTCTTCCAACAAACTTGAGAGGAAAATACTATTTTTATCTCCATTTTACCCGTGAGAAGATGGGCTCAGAGCACTTAATCTACTCAATCAAGGTCATATGTAAGTAAGGGTTAGAGCTGGAATTTGAACCCAGTTTTGCCCAACTCCAAATTCTGTTCTCCTCTGCTTTCCTGTCATTTAATATACCAACTGAGGAAGAGTTAAGTTCACTTAATTCTGAATTCCCATTTCTGTGTGGGAGGTTGAGGCAAACCACTGGTAATGTGGGAAAAAACCAAAGAAGTTCTTACCTTATTTAATTCACCGCCACTCCCCCCCACCCCCAGCCCCCAAAGAGCAGTTTTGTGGAGTCCCACCCAAGGCTGCCTAACAAATGCAAATGAGTTGCAATGTCAGACCATCCATCAATTAGACCAGAGCCTTTGATCAATGTTCTGGCTTCAGATGTCTAGGTGGTGGCCCGTCACAGGTTCGTCTCAAACCTGTGACTGATGATGCTGGGATGACACTGGCTATGAAGCCCTCGTTCTCTGTCACCGGCAGGCAGCAGTGGGTTTCACCGAGCAGTTACATAGTTCTTAGTTCTGGGCACTGTTCTAAGCACTTCACAAATATCATCTGATTTAATTTTCTCAAAGAACCCCTTGAGGTAGACCATCACCTGTGCTGTCATTCTGAATCCAGAATACACAGGCACTTACAGTGTATTTAGTCTGAGTGGCCACTGTTCTAAGTGCTTCAGGTACACTGGGTTACCTTATTCAGTCCTCACACCACCCCGTGAGATAGATATAGATGTTATCATCTCTGTTTTACAGGTAAGGAGACTGAAGTCCGAGAAGATGAAAGTTTCTTAAGGTTACTCAGTTTGTAATTGGTGACGCTGGCATTTGAACCCAAGCAGGCTGGCCTCAGAAAGCGGCTCATCTCCTAATTGCCCTGGGACTCAACTCCCATTCCTCTATTGCTTAAGAATAGTCAACTCTTCTTTTTTTTCTGCAGGTGAAACTTTAAGAAATAAATATAGTAGCTCTGTCTAATCTGAACATTGCTGATCCTCAGTTTAATCTCATTAACTGAATTTTCTAGAATTTTTAGCTTAGATAATCAGAAAGGTAGGAAGCAATGATGGGTGTTCATCTTGGGTTTAGATATAAATGAACCATTTATTGTGTATATGACCTTGGACAAGTTACTTTACTTCTTTGAACCTCAGTTTATTCTTCAATAAAATGGGAGTAACAATATGCCTACTTTATGGAGTGTAGTGAAAATTCCATAAGCAGACCATATAGAGACATCATTGAGTGCCTGGAATGAGGCAAGACTCCAATAAGTGGTGGGTATTTTTATTATTATAGGCAAATATTTTGCCCTCACAGAGATTGTCTCAGTATAGGTACCCTACTAAACATGCTCTGTGAACACCATTAAAAAAAAATCTCCTTCATTTTTTAATTAGTCACTTGACTGTGTTATCTGATGAATGTTAGTCTCCTTCATTGAACTATAAACTCCACTAGACTATAATCTCTGATAGTCTGTAAATTCCATGTATGTTGTTTATGTTGTCTAGTCATGACGCATGGCCTTATTTGGAACCTGGGTATGCAGGAGGAATGTCTTGTGTCCATTGACTTGAACGAAGTTTGGACATTTTAGAATATCAAGCATTTAAAGGATAGCTCTGGATATAGGGACATTAGTTTACAAAACCTAGTGGAGGATCACTTCTGTGCCATTTGAGGCCAGTGTGATCTAATGGGCAGTTCTCTGTTCCAAGTTTGGTTCAGGACTGATGCCACATGGGTTTGGGTTCAGGTCAGTGTCCTCTGCGACACATCTTCTGTTATTGGCACATGACCTCCCTCTTTGTCTGGGCGTCCTCCGCTGTAGCACCTACCTACCGATGATACTCTCCCCCAAAGTGGCCTATCCTCTGTTTCACTAAAAAACTCTTTGTGTTTGGAAGGCAAGATATTTAAATGTTGACGGTGGTTCTATGAAGGTATGAAGTGCTTAGCATAGAGCTTGCTATGGGTTTTTTTTTTTTTTTAAATGAAAGAGAAAGAATGAAGACAGAAGAAATCCAAAGAAAGCTACATTTTTACATGAAACTGAAAATATATCTTTTCCCACTCTTGCCCTCATAAACATTAGCATTTTTTTATGGTGACAATTTTAGCCCGTTCTGAAATGTATTGATTTGTTTCCTGTGAGTCATTGTCTGTTTCTTATTTCTATGTTAAAAGAACACATTAAATATCAATGTGATTATATAATGTGTGGGTGGATGGGTGGGTGAAGGGAATTTTCTTTTAAACTCTAAGAAGGGAAGTAGCCTTCTCATAGGTTCCCACATCATCAATCAACTCATCACATCCTCTGTCTACTTCATTTTCTCCCTTGAAACAAAACTGGACAGTCATTTCTGGTTTTAAAGCTTGTGGAAAAGCATTTCAGAAACTTCTAGAGATGGCTCATACTTTGGGGGCTGAGTAGACTTTTTGTAGCTCTAACTCTGGATTGAAGGAAGTCCAGCTGCCATTTCCATTGTGGGCAGTAGAGGGCAGACGCCTCCGCTCCTGCCTGGCCAAGATCACCCCAGCAACATTATGTTTATGCAAACAGCCTTTGACATAATAGCTTTGAAACAGCTGAAAATTGAATTGTGCCTTGAGGCCAAACATCCAGACCACCACCTTTGTTATATTCATCTGCCACAGTAAATTGGGTTCACCATTGGCTCTGGGAGCTGCTTTTTCCTAGACTCTGGCCTCACAATAACTTTGCGTAGGAGAAAGACAAATGTGACTTTCTCACACAAAACGTTGGCAGGGTTTCATTTCACAAACTCTTATCCGAGGGGCAGGAGATTGCAGTGTGGATTTCTCCAGCCATCAGAAGAAAATAAAATAAAAGGAAAACTGAAGACCTAAACCAAATCCATCTAATTCTGGAATCTCTGTGTGTTTCCATAGCTCTTTAGCATCTCTACTTAATCTAATTAGGATTTCGCCTCCCGAAATAAATACCTAATAAAGAATGAAGCTATTAAAAGGCTAAATTTACTACATACCGGTTTGTGCAAACCCTTTGCATATTTCCTTGAAGCAGTAATGCCGATGAAATTGAACGTTGTTTGACTGGATAATGGTCTCCCGCTGTAAGACGGATTATAGAAAATAAACATCGAGGGGGGGAAAAGCAGGTCGCTTTATTGAATTCCATCGATGATAATGCCGTCACCTGAAATAGCTGCCTGAGAAGAGTGTAAATGGAAGTGAAGCAGCAACATCCAGAGCCAATTTGCAACTGGGGAACAGTTCATTTTCTTGGAAGTAATTTTATTCTTTTTGGGTTCACTGCCCTGGTTTTGGGGGCTGACATAAGGTATATTTTGGAAAGAAATCTGTTTGTGGACATCATGGATGCTTTTCACAAGAGGGCAATTAGGTATTGATTACTCGTTTCATTCACTTATCAATAAATATTTAATGAGGGCTTACTCTGTGCTAGACACTATTTGGGAGCAGAAGATAGAATAAGCAAAACAGGTGTATCGTTACTCTCATGAAATTTACAGGCTAGTGGAGGTGGTAGAATTCATTCATTAGCAAATATTTATTAAACACCTATTTTGGATCAGGCCCATAATCACAAAATAACTACAAAATTGCAACCCGGCTGAGTAATATGAAGGCAAGGTAGTGAGGTTACTAGACTGGGAGAGAAATCATGTAATATAATGACTGCCATGTCAGTATGATGACTGGCCTATTAGAGAGTTTATTAGCATGCTTACGAGTTCCCTCACTCGGTTTAAATTCAGTCACCAAACTTTCCTGGGACTTTTTTTTCTTGATAGAAGTCTATAGAGTGTGTGTGTGTTTTAAATCTAATTTTCCTAATAGAATGGATGTTTGAGTAAAATGAGACCATATGCATTAAAGTGCTTTGTGGTTGTGGAAAATAACAGGGATTATTATTATGACCCGGTGCTTCCAGAGGGTCTACCCACTAGGATCTTACAGAATTATTGAGTAGATAGGAGGGATATAGGCTGGTTGATCAACAGTGAGCAATTCAAACAGTTTATGGATAAGTGTTGATGTGGACAGCTCAGATGATATGGTTTGTCAGATGAGGTTGAGGTGAAGGTTGGTTCTGAGGAATGGATGGTATTTTGAAAGAGAAGAGCAGAAGTCCCAGGCTAGTCTCTATCTGGGGATTGTAGGGATGCTGGTGTACGTGCTGGCAGCTGGGGCATCCTGGGGGAGGGACGGTTGGCCCAGTGGATGCAGCTCAAGCTCAAGGTAGACCAGTCTGTTAGCTTGGCATCTGACATTTTGTTGGATGGCACTTCGGTGGCCTTTTGTAAGGCCCTCCGCTGCTCGTTGGTGCCTACCCTCCTCTCACTCAGTGCCCCCTTCTCGTGTCTCACACCTGGCTACTCCGTGCTCTGCGCCGCTCTTCCACGCCTTCCCTGCTTCCCCAGGACGCTGCTTTCCAAAGTCATGGCTGGTTGCTGCGCACTGATGGGAGATCATGGGTGACATTCACATTTCATCCACTTTCTTGAAAAGACAATGCTTAAAACCAGGACTTCTTAAACTGGTGTAATGTATTGTCCCTTCTAAAGGAAAAAAAATTTCTCAACTCCAGAGAAGACAATGCCCATTTGGAAAACACTGACTTACACTTTCAATTGCAAACTGTCACTGCTAAAGAGAAGTTTTAGCTTTATAGTTGCTAAAACATTTTTTTTTCTTTTGAAATTATCATTGAAATGAAAACACACAATTAAAAAATGTTTTTGGAACTCTCAGACCCTTGAGAAAATGAGTCTTTCTTTTACTGCCCATTAAATTAAGCACTCCGGGGACTCTCTATACCCCCAGGGTCCCAGTTCCCCATTCACTTTCCCCATTTTTTCATTACATTTCTTCAGACAGGCAAGTGGCATCTCTTTGATGATTAATGATGCTGGGGTCTCTCACTCGTCCCTTTACTAACTCCTTATGATGACCCAGGAAGAAGCAGTTCTCTGGGCTCGTGTTCAAGTGCACTGTTGTGTTCGGAACCAGCTTCACAGGTCATTCTACCCTTCGCCCTGTCTAGAGGGCTCCTGGGAAATCTCAGGGTCAGCTTCATTATGTGCCTCAGTGTTAACATCTTTTCCAGCCTCATGGAGCAATCCAGCCAGAAGAGGCAGCATTTTGAAAAACTTTCTTAGACTTGGGGCATGGATTTTGTAAGCTCAAGAGAGCATCTTCATCTCTGAGTGATTCTGGTCATGTCAAATCACCCTTGCTTGTGTCTTTGCGATGTCTACAGCCTGGGCAGCAGGAAATGAAAAAAGAGAGAAAAAGCCGAAGGTAAAAAGTACAAGAAACAAAGGAAGACTTGAGGGATAAAACAAGGTAGAAAAGAGAAAAGAAGATGTTCTCAGGTGTTGCCATCAGAAAAAGACATTGAGCTGCAGCATGAATATATTGAGTGTTGACACCAGCTGATTTACAGGGCACCTGGCTATCAACTAGGGGATTTAATCAACTGAAATCCAACTATGAGCCCTGCATCATGATGGCTGGAGGGAAATCCAGCATCAGTCATTATGGAAGTTCCACTAAACCTTTTCTGCTGTTTCTCACCCCGACCCTAACCCAGAGATTTGCCAGACAGAGGTGGCCCCAATGGTCCATATAAGTGAGCTCTCACTGCTTCCATAGCCCTGTAGTTGCTGGGTTTTGGACTCTTTGATGAGCCTGGGAGATCCTGTGTCCTGGGTAGAAACCCCTTAGCCCACTGAACTACCATCTCTAGGAGCTTAACAGCTGGTGCTGTCTGAATTTCACCTCTCTGACTACAGCACCTTTCCTTCCCTCTCCACTTCCTTATTATATTCAAAAGCACACATCTTTCTTCCCCTTTGGGTCTACTGCCATGGTGTCTTTAAAGCATGGGGCCTTTTACAAAAGATGGAAAGAAATCACTGACCTGGTAGCTTCTGCTTTCTACCCTGCAGAAATCTCTAAGGCAAGGGATTAGTAAGGGTCTGAATAGTGTTTGGGAAGGGGGAGGAGGGAAAAATAAAGCAGAATTTTAATTAATATCACAAAAAATTTCCTGCCTGATGATAATACTCAAATCGTGCAGGTAAAAACTTGACTTCAAGACCCTTTTAGAATGTACTGAGAAAGTTTGAATATTTGTCTAATTTTCCTACAGCTCCTTAAGAAGTATCTTTTGAATAGGTAGGACTTGCCCATGGTTCAGAATTAAAAAGATGCAGAAGAGATATACAGTATAGTGAAAAGTTGCCCGCCCTTATTCCCCGGCCACCCAGTTCTCTCCAGAGGCAACCGCTATTACTTCTTTGTTGTGTTTTCTGCTAGAAATACTCTGTGCATGTATCATTATATAGAATGCAGTATTTTACTCCACACCATTTTTGCTTACTATGTTTTTGTTTTTACTGATATAATTATACAAGTTACCTCTTTAATTTTGCTAGCTTCATACTAATATTTAATGTATTTGCCTAATTCCTTTTACTAGCCCTCTTTTGGTGGACATTCAGGATATTTCAATTTTTGTTCAAATATAAACATTGATATGGTAACAATCTTGGTTACTGTACACAGGCAAATTTCAGGATGGATCACCTGAACTTTAGTTATTGAGTTAAAGGGTATTTACATTTTAAATTTTGATAAATATTGGCAAATTGACTTTCTCAGAGGTTAAATCCATTTATATTCCCCCAAATAAGGTATTAAAAGTGTCTGTTTTCCCACCTTCAGTTCAAGTTGATGTAATTTTTAAATATTTGTCAATCTGATAGGTGAAAAATGGAATCTCGGTATAATATTTAAAGTTCCTTTCTCTTATTATGAGGAAGTTGAGTAAATTTAATATGCTTATAAGTCATTTTAGTTAACTTTCTATGAAGTTTCTGTGTCCTTGCCTATTTTTTCTTTAGTAGTTGGATTTTTCTTACAGATTTCTAAGGACTCACATTAATGAAATATAGCCTTTGGTCTATGATATACACAGGAACCTAGTTTTCCTCCAGTTTAATTATCTTTGACTACCTTTTCTGGTATTTTCTTTAATGCAGAATATTGTGGAGTAAAATTCATCTATATTTCATTTTGGCATTTGAATTTTGTGTTACATATAGAAATACTTTCTCCATTGCCAGATTATAACATTTCTCCCAGTGTTTTCTTCTAGAATCTTTATGGTTTTATATTTTGCACTAATTGTGGGTTCATCT